>NC_031769.1:135561139-135647373 GCF_001522545.3 Parus major | reverse complement strand
TGCACTTTCTGTATATTAATAATGAGCAAATGTTGACAGGCTTATTCTGTGTATGAGTAATAAATGAACTACAAAATGACAGAGGACATAGAGAACCATATTTTCTCTGTACTTTTTTTCCACTTAGACAAAAAGTGCTTCAATGATTTAGGTTTCATATAAGATGAAGTCCACCATATAAATGCATATAAACATATAAATACACATGTATTTTCACAAATCTTTAAATAAGGATCAACAAAACATTCAAAGTGTTTTGATTTCTATTGGTGTAAATGATAACTTTCATAAGTTTTATGTGAGCAGGCCTGTGGATATCAAATGTTTTAATTCACGGTACTTTGGTGGAATACTAAGAAACTTGATCGATGGTGAGCTCTCCTCTTATCAAACAAAATTCAAAGCTGGGATCTCACCTGCTTTCATCTTAGACTGTATAAATTTTCTTTTAAATTATGTTTTATGTTAGAAGTTAAACCATTATTCATGGCCTGATTTACACAAACTACACCCATTAAAAGCTAATCAAGCCCAATTTCTAACACGGACATCTTCTGCAGCAAATTATTTGAATGGAATGGTGGAGCCAAATTGCACAATTTACAATTCAAAACAGTCAAAGGAAATTTTGGCAATTGTTGAAGGATTATCATATTGATTGATTACTTTGTTTTTAAAACTATATAACTGCGTCAAATCAAACAATGGAGAAAAGAGATGCCAAAGATAGTAAGCTGGATTTAACATTTCAGGTATTTGTTAACATTTCAGCATTATTTCTTTATATACAATATGATTTACAGACAAATACAGGAGCAGTAAGCAGAAAAAAAAGTGAAATAGACAGAAGTATACAAAGATAATATTAAGTGAATATAAGTCAGTGTAAAAATTCTCCATCTCTAATGAAAAACAAAGATCTAACTAAGAACTCTTGAAGTTAATAAGAGTGATTTTATTAGCTACAGAAGTATTTTTAATGTACATACATTATTATTTAGTTGTTATGTCCTGGAATTGCCTCAGATCAGTTATGATCACTGGTCTTCATTGTGTTAGGTATTTAATGGTTAATTGAGAAAACATGGTTCCTCTCTTAAGGACCTGACAAGTCACCTTTTATATACAGCTAACATTCTGCAGAATTTGCAAAGACATTGGATACAACAGGAAACAAATTTAATTTAAGCTTTGGGTTTGGTATTCTATCCTACTCTGACAGAAATTAATGGAACTTCTGCAAATTTATCCAGGGTGAGGTATAATGAAAAATGGTTATATAAAGAAAAACCACATCTGTTTCTAAGAAAAATAATACAGAAATAAAAAGTAACTACAACAAAAATCCAAAATGCTGCACAGTTCTACCCAAATTTATGCAGTGCTAGACAAAGTCTATTGTGCTCTGGTTTTGCTGGGAGTATGATTCATTCTAAAAGGAAGTTAAGTTGGGAAGTGTCCCAGAGGGAATAAGGAGGGGGTATCTTTGCAAAACTGTGCTGTTTCATGTACTGGTGGCCACAGTTTCCTCCTGAACACATAAATATTGGGAAAATGCATTGTTGGACTTCAGCTGGATAGAAACAAATACTTTCTGTCTGTGGCAGAGCAATAATTCCTGCTCTGAAAATTCTCATGCCTATGTAGCTCATCAGCTAATCAATCTCCTGCATCTCATACTTTGTGATGAAAAGCCGGAGAATAATTGCAGCATTGTAATGGGAATATAGGAGCTGTCAGAAGAGCAGCAAAGAGAAAACAGGTGAATGCCTACAGGACACCTTAGGGTAATGTGGCATCCAAGAACGGTTTCTGTCCTCGTACTTCTATCAGTCCCCTAGCCATGGAAGTGTGAGAAATCTTGAGGCCAGCAGCCTCTTGGATCACAATTGTGGTGAATGACACTTTCATGATCACAAAACATTCTGGCAGCAAAAGTTATCCATGTTATGATTTATTCTTGCTTGTTGCATGTAAATTTTTCATGGCAGAAAGCATACTGTGAAGACATTCCTCAATTTCCCAAGGACAACTACTTCTCTCCTCTTCCTTTGAACACTGTCCACTTGCCAAGCTTGCCTTTATAAATAAGGAACAAAAGTGAAAAATACTCATAGGACCCATGACAACAGTAATTTCTAATTTGAATTTATTTCTTTTTGGAATTATACTATCTTCTAACTGGGAAAAGGTATGTACATATTTTTTACTTGTTACACAAGATGTAGAAGAAAATTACAAACAGCATGAACAAACACATTGAACTAAAACACCTAAAACATTGGTTGGAGCTCAGGAGTCAGGCTCAGAACTACTATGAACTAGAAATACATTTTTGATGTTGGCATATCAAAGGGCATATGACTGGATTTTAGTGATTAAGAATTCTTTCGGGTATTTTATTTTCTAAAAATTTAGCTGTTATTACTGCAGCAGGCTTTCCCAGGACAAATATATGCTCACACATGTTTTACTGTTTTAAAGAAAATTGACTTATATAGGTAAAGCTCATTGTTCAAATCAAGAAAACAGGACAGAACAGAAAAAGTTCTACACACAAAACATACATGCATATATATAAATATTCAGTGTCTTGGGAAGGTTGTTTCTACTAAATAATCTACTAAATAAATTTTCTGAGAAAAAGGACCTTTTGTCCAAGTGTTTTGTCTTATGGTTATAAAAAGATATCAAACGTTGGTTTTAGTAAGAGTGTCTTATGGTAATTGCAGTCAGTGTTCAGTAACAGATAGCATCAGACACATATTTCAGCTTACGTCTATAGTAAAGAGTTATCAGCTACTTCATACATAAGTAAATTATTCATGTTTCCCTATTTATAGGAAGCCATTGTGCCAAGGTGGATGACCTCAGCAAATATCTGTATCTCAGCATCAGTTCTGCACTAGACTTCTGCATCAATGTGCCCTTGAAGCACAAAGCCTTCATGTTTCAGCTCTGTTTTCCAAGTGAGAAGCTTTGTTCTTACATTGAAACAACCTCAGTATGTCAGGTGAAAAGCGCAGAAAGGGGAAAAATTTTCACAATACATAAATAATAACTGCAATTTTTTTATAAAAACTTATTGGAAAAAAATTAAGAGAAAATTGTGTTGAATGCATTACTTTCTCTTCCTTTCTTCTTTTGGTAAGTAATAATGAAATTTATTCCAAATGCAGTATGTGGATTATTGGCACAGTTAGCTGGGGAATTTTGCATTTTCCACAGGTTATTCATTTATTTGTAACCATTCCCCTTTCCATTTGAATTCATTGCAGCAGATCCTTTTTCAGCTATGAATGCTCAATCTAAAGCCTGTTGAGTTCGGTGGAAAGTGCACTTCTGACTTCTGTATTGGAATCAAGGCCCTTAAAAATTGCTCTTACAGGCACCAGAACAATCTTCTAATTGATTATAGCCATCAACTGGTGAATAGACATCTATTTGCCAGTGGAACACACCAGCTGGACCTCACTATAGAGAGCAAACAGGTAAGACAGGACTGTTTTAAAGTTAGGATGGCTGTAGACAGTCTCTACATATGGTATCTATCCTCCAAAGCTGCTAAAGCAATTCCTTGTTCAATGTGAGAATATAGCAGTGTGTAAATGTTTTATAAATTCAGGGACACGTTTTCAGTGGATTTTACTGCATGAAGTGTTATTTTTTGGATTTGAAAATTTGTGAGGCATTGGCTGTCAGTATCTCTTCCATATTAACGGCTAGGTAAAAAGAATGCTACATCATGGAAAAATAATAAAATAAGCTCAAGCCCAAATTTCAGGTGTCACAGAAAATTGTTTGTTTCAGTGACATCCCCAAAAACAAGCAAGCAGATGAGACTACTTCCTCCTTCCTCTTCTTCTCAGTCAACACTTCTATGGTTAAGCCATTTTTTTGTCATAGGACAGAGCAAGTCGAAAGTTCCTTCAAAAGGAATGCTTCCACCAGGGTTCTTCACATCTGCAGTGTGGAGGGTTGCACAGCTGTATGTTCTGGAGTAAGGCCCAAGATGTGAGGAGTAAATTGGCCCTGCATCCCCATCTGGGCAATGGGAGAGGGGTGGGAACTCGGGGCTGCAGCCAGAGGACTTTCCTGCTTTGTGGCCAGCGGGACAGGGAATCTCTGGGCTGCTGTGAACTGCCAGTGCTAACCAGGGCAGAGGTCTGACACTCACACCCATACAAATGTATTTAATTTAGCACTGATAATTAGCCTGCTTCTCGAGTAAGAGACTGACTCCAGACCTGGGAACTATTCTAGTGAAATTTTTGTGAAAACAGACATATTGCGCTAAAATTACAGTTGATATATCATTGCTATTTAATGGAAAAACATTTTTTTAAAAAATTCCTTTCTGTTTTCACATCAGAGTATTTAACTGGTAGAGGAAGTTGTGGGTGTAGAGGGACAGCAAACTCAGCAAATGCTCAGAGGAAAAATTAGCTGGGAGCCCAAAAAAAATCATGAGCAAGTAAGGGAGGTTTTTCAAAAATAAGCAATAGGAAGTCAGAGTGACTTCTGCTCCCAACTTTTTTGCTCTTCTTGATACTGCCATCTTAAATCTTTCTTCTGATCAGCCGTGTGTCATTTGAATGTTTCCACAATTGATGATGATTTCACTTCACTGGGAAATATTATTCTGTTGCTAAGAAGTAAATGTGGTAACCAGGATGCTATAAAACAACAAGTTTATAATGGTTTTCTTAAAGCATGATATTCACATAAGTTAATAGTGTCTGCTCACATGGGACTCTGTGATCATTAGGTAAAAGAACAGCCTGAGACATTTGTCTCCAGAAATGAGAAATTGTAACACTTTTTCACAAAGCGATTACAGAAGAAGAAACATCTGAGACATTGGCAGGCACATTAATGTGCTGGCTCATATAGTAGGTGATTCTGAGAATGAAGTGGGTGATATACAGGAGAAACCTTTGGAGATCAAAGAAGAAAACTAAAAGAAATAAGCCCTGTTATAGGAATGAGGATTCTAGTTAAGGTACTCCTTTAAAAGTCTCAAAAAGTGGTGCTGATTTAATATCCCTCTACAGTTAGAAAACTGCCCGGCAGACACAAACTATGTTTTCACATTTCTCTTTCTTACCCTTTGTCTAGTAATTATATGAATCTATAATAAAATAACCCTGACTTTGGATGGTAATTTTTTCACAACCACTCTGCAGAAATGTCAGTACCTTCACAGGTACAAGGCAAGAAAACCATCATATGTAATTTCTGAATCTAACTTATATGGGAAAATTGCAATTGTTTCTGGCAAGTATCTCACACAGTCCTAGGGGAGTGCCAAGGCTATTTCTGTTTTAAGCTTTATTAGTATAAGATGCAGGATTATTATTTTCCTGGAAGAATCTTCGGATAGGACTTTGTGGTTGTTTGCTGTTAAGTGGAATGTCTAAATAAAAATATACTGGTTAGACAGATATAATGGAATATGTGATTTGCCATATAAGGAGTTCTTCTTTTCTCTCTCCTTTTCAATTGTATTGTAGCTAAATTTCTACTTCTGTGTTTGCATTTTCAAATCTGCAATTAATTGAGGACTCATTTTATTGTACATTTGAGTCTCATTACTTCTTTGGTGAGCCCAGTCTGGTATTTAGACATCTAAGTACTTGAGAAAAACCAACAATTATTTGCAAGTATAATTACTTGCAATCAAAAAGAAAAGTGGAAAGGTGACATTTTCTTTGGAAATTAGCCCTTCTACATTATCTTTTCATTTATATAATGTGCACAAGAGACCAAGTCACTTTTGGAAAATAAAGTGGAATTATTGTGAAATCCTAAATCACTCTTTTTCTTTCCTCATTGATGCTGTAAGAAGCAGTCAAAAGATAATGTTCAGAGTCAGCAATCCTTCAAAACATTTATGCATTACAAAAAAAATCACTATATACATCAGTATTGAAGATATTTAAGTAGCTAATTCTTTTTCTGAAAGTTTGGCAAATATCAAATTCTCTCAGAGAAATTGATATGGAGGAAAATCCTACTAAGGGGTTTTCCAGAATTAGCTACGTGGGAAAAAAAAATATTTCTGTGGATATTTCTTTAACTATGCCATAAACATAATACATATTTACATCTATATTTAAATAAAGGGGTTTTTTTTCAGAGTTCAACAATTGCCTCTGAAATTATTTTGTCATGTATTGAATTTTATCCATTTCTTATTGTATTATGGAGCAACTTCCCTTTTTTATATATAATGACTTCCATTTAATCCACTTATTGTCAATTTGATCTGCTGTTCAATGATCTGGAAATGGATCATGAGAAAATAAATAACTAGTTTTAATCATGTTTAATTAATGTTTGGTTAATTTGTTTTAGCCATGTTGATTTAAGCAAACCTATCTAGAAAATTTAAGAATCCTCAGCAGATTTTAAATTCTTTTTAAGGAAAGATTAGTTTGGAAAGTAAAAGAAAAAGAGAAAATAGTATGACAGATGCAAAAAAAAAAATACCATTTAAAATAAATTATTATGCAGAACCTTGTCCAGAAGATTGTCCTTTAGATAACAGGCCATTTATTTCAATTGAAAGAACAAGAGAAGACCACATGAATACAAGAGAAGACATTCTACAGGTATGTTATTATTAGACTAATTCTGTAGAAATTACTGTTAATCAAGCTTAGACAAATATTGTCATATATTATTTTTTAGTTTAGCAGAGAGATTTGATATCCTGGGATATGTCTGTGCCACACATACAGGGGACAATAGTACATGAAATTGTCTCAGAAATATTTATGAGGAATTAACAGGTATTAAAGATATGTAAAGCTATCTAAAAGTTTCCAGAGTGCAGAAAAACCTTAAAGAGAATTTGACCCATTGTGTACATCTTGAATACACAGGCAACAAATATGAATCCTTCATTTCCTCTAGGGTAAAACTAGAGTTCACATTTTCATAGGTTCTGAATATTTGAAGAGATGGACATTTGCAGCATTTACACTTTTATCAATCTCCAGTGTTATGGGTGCACAATTCCCTGTGAAGAAATTGGAAATTACCCAGGAGCATTTCAAAGAATGACCATCCAGTGCTTTCCATGCCAATTACACTTCAAACTCATCACAATCTGATATTTCAGTGCATCTAGCTGGAGACAAGAAAATTTCCTAATTTAGCTGTCAATCTTTTCTTCAAAAGATGGAAAGACAGGATAATCAAACATAAATTTTAATCACTATAACCTGGATTCTATATTTTTATAAGCTTTTACTAGTTATTTAACCACCTAAACTATGTAAGAAAAGGGCAAAATTTAACTCCCATTCCCTACCCATTCCTTAGCGGAAAGCAATTTAGAAAAAAAACAAACAATAAGACCACATTAAAGTTCTCACCTATTGGTCTGACAGTCTCAGTCTTTTACTGAAAAAAACCCTAAAACTTATTATTAGATGGGGCAAATTTGAACTATAAGGGCTGAAAAAATATCTTTAAATTCTTACATTATTTACCCAGTATCTCCCTATGAGGTACATTAAATAATCTCTGAGGAATGTTGAGGAGACATAATTTTTCTGGCAGAATATATTACTGAGTGGGTCAACAGAAGTCTTGGAATGAGTTAAGTGGTCAGCCCACAGACATGAATAGAATCCAACTGCAGCAGGGATCTTAAGGCCCAACATGAAACATGGGGAAATCCTATTCTGAAGCCTTGTTTTAAGTTCAACAGAAAATGGTTTTAAATCATGACCTTCTTCTGAAGATGCCTTTAATTTGGAGTTTTATTTGGAGTTATATTTTATTTATTTTATTTGGAGTTATATTTTTGTCTGTTTTGGTTGAACCAGGATACTGAACAAAGCTGGTATAAAGGTGAGCTTAGAAAGATTTTGGATCACTTCTCTGCCAGAAAAAAGAAAGAAAACTAGGAACTGGATTAGACCATGCTGGAGTCTGCTTTTAGGTACTAGCACTGTCTGGTTTTGAAACCCTTAACACCTTTCAAAGAATTTTCATATCATAGTAAGGTTTATTTTCCTGCATGAATCTGAAGTGACAGCATGAGCTGTACACTATTTCCTTGATAAAGTTACACTTCTCATAGGAGAAGAAATGTCTTCTTACTGCATCTGGTTACCAAGTGAACATACCACAGGAAATAAAATTTAAAATTAAATAATCAAGAATTATCTCTATGCATGTTAAAAGAAATTATTTTGACAACAATAGTAATTGTTCAGTCCCACATATCTCTAAGAAATATATAATGGAAGCTGAAATTAGACTGGGAACATAAAAAAAAATAGTAACATAAATATGTGATTGCCACAGTTTGCTTGGGTATGAAAATGCTTTTCCCAAACCATTACTGGCCCAAGAGATGTTATCAGCTAGTGAGTGCTTGGTCCCTAGAGCTGTGGTAACTTGTGCTGTATGATTTTAAAGGAGCAGAGATATCCAAAACAGTCATTAAACATTCCTTTTAAGTAAAAAATTGGATACTTGTTTTAAAATAGGTACTCTGGGAATACTTTTACTTGGCTGAAAAATAGGACCAAATGAACTGACAGATACAAGAATAAATCCTCTTCGTGGCTGACTCATATAGTATTCAGGTTTCATTTAACATTCTTTTTGAGAACACAAAACATTTCAATTTCATCTTCTCTGCCTCTAGACCACACATTATTGCATGATAGGAAACATCACCTTCAGATTTACATATTTTTGAAGTATGGGCAGAAATGCTTTAGTATGCGATAACATGTAGTTTTAAATTTAATCTGGAAAACAGCAGAAATGGTAAGATTAGGCACAGCTGTTGTATAAGTTTATTTGCTAGATTTCTTAGGTTTCAGTGCTTAACAGACAACAATATATACTTTCCAATTTCACTATTCTAGTACACCAATTTTTTTTTTCTTCCTTCTGTCTTCCTTCTTCTTAGCTTTGTTCCTTCTCTGCATCCCTGAGCAGCTCAAAATTTAAAATTTCTGAAATAAAAAGGAGCAGCTGCCTGTTTTGCACAGCTGCTGAAACTGATTGTCTTTTCCAGCCCAGGCTTTCTTCTTTGGTGGCCTGGCTGCTTTAGTATGGACTTTGAATAATTAGCTGAAGATTGCATTCTTGACAAGAGTGCACTGGCACATTGGATGTAATTTTATCAGGTTCAATCAAATCAGCTGTTACAATGGTATTGCTTCAAAAAATGCATGCTGCACTTCTGAACTCAGTTCCCCTGCAGGCTTAATACACTTTAAGTATAAAATGCTTTTGACTCTTGGGGTATACCACCAGTGACAGGACTCCAACAGAGCACTTCAGTGTTTACCATAACTCTCCTGACCTGGCTGTTCAGTGGGTTTTCAATTCACCTCACTGTCTCCTTATCTTTGTTAACTTCTCTACAAGAAGTTTATTAGAGATCATTATGAAAGTTTTGCTAAGTTGAGGTTAAATAGCATGAACTATTCTGTCAAAGCTATCAAACCATCACGTCACTGAGGGTGCTGGAATATGATTTTTTCTTCATATATCCATACTGAGTTCTCTGGACCATCTTCTTTTCCTTCATGTTTTTGGAATTAGATCCCAGGTAGATTTTCTCCAACACATTCTGAAGAACTAAGCTTAAACTATCTTCCAAGACTGAGAATACCATCTCCTGGCTACTCTAGCCCAGGGCTACCCTGACTTTTACATCCTTGAATAGTTCTTTCTTGTTCACCTGTCTGATCCAGCAGAGCACCTTTCTTTGCTCGTTCTTCAGTTACCTGGAACAGAAAGTTTTCTTCAACACATCATAAAAGTCTTTCAAATTACGCGAGTCCTGCTGTATGTCTAGCATATGTTAGGGTGTTTGAAAACCTCCATAAGAAGCAGGGCCTGTGAATGTGAGGCCATATCTTCTTCCTGATCAGGAGGAAGGTCTATATTGTATTCTGACTATAAAAGCTGCCTGCTAGTCTTTAGCCATAAGTTCTTGACAAATTCCTAGACAAATCATAGAGGCAGACCATCATGTAATCCAGTTGTTCCACATAAAGGACAAATCCCTCTTCTTACCTTCTCAAGTCTTTCCCTCTAGAGAGCCTGTATCCCTCCACTGAAGCACTAAGCCATGTGCACCTTTCCACACGTTCAGGTAATCTGTGTATTGCAATGACAGGGCTGTGAGGAAGATTGGAGGAAGATGGTTGCTTTTATGACAGGTGAGAAAACCAGCCTGGCTTCAGGCAATCTCTTGCTTTGCTTCTTTATGTGATCAAAATAAGATTTAAAAAATGGAAACAGCTAGTGCCTGTTTTGTATTAGTATGACAGGTTTAAGATGCAGGGAGTACAAGACTTTGGCTAAAAACTGACTAGCTGATTAAATTTGATAGCCTTGTAATAGAGTTTTATAAGACTTTGCAGACGTGTGTGGTATAGAAATGTGACTGAATGCTGAATAGGCTTTTTGTCCTCACCTTTTTTTTTTAATACCAGTACTGTCCAAACCAGGCTCTGAAGTATATTCCTTAACTATTTAATATATGCAGAGGGAAAAGCCCTTGGGAAATATAAATTTTTACAGTTATCTAAACCAAAATTACTAGTAAAATGTGTACCTTACAGATTGTACAGGTTATTGTACCTTATCTTTTAAAAATTACTTAGAACAGATATAGCTGAACTGCTTCCTGCTTACTTCTTTTTATCAGCAGTACTCTCATTCCTGTATTACTAAAACTTAAGTCAAGTTAACTTTCATCAATCAAAGTTCATTTAAAGTATATTTCAGCTCTAGAGCTAAAAGAGCAAACTAAGGCTAATCCAATCACTTCTGAAAGTGATACATGACATTTACAAAATTATTTTCTGTAGGTATAAGACAACTCTTCCCTTTTTTATTTTTTTTCTGTTTTAAATCTATTATTTATTTTCCATTTAAAACAGATTTTGCAGACCACTGTACTAAAAAGAACTTGGTATTTGATAACACTATTTTTTGTAGCAACATAGTGTGTTATTGTGCTAGTTAATTAGTTAATATTAGTGTGATAATTAGGGACAATGACAGAGATACTTTGAGTGATTTGGGAATATATTCAAATGTAAACAAAATACAAAATACTGTAAAGCAGGAACTCTATCCCTGATGAATATATGTTGCTGTGTGTTTTGCAGTACTAGAAAATTTAGGATGCAAATAGAGTAATAGTAATAGTAAGAAAAAATGAAATACTTTGTATTTAGGTAAATGTTCCAACAAGAAAAATATTTTTGAAAAAAATCTCACAAATTAAATTAATTTATCAAAATTATTAATAGCAACAGTATATTCCACAAGGAACAGAACAGTTCATATTGAGAGATCTAATAGACAGAACCTTAACTGTTCTGGATATTTTTCTTTACACACATTTATATAAATGTATTATATGAAGGCATACATGTGTCAAAATTTTTCTTAATGGAATAGCTAATTAAAAACAGGATATAATAATACTATATGTATATATATATATATATATATGTATGTAGGAACCAAACACTTTTTTTCACTTGAGCATTTTGTAAATGCCTACTGTACTAAATCTATTTAGCCAAATTTGAAGACAATGACAAAACCCTATTAACAAAAATGATGAATGAAGTGGGAGTAACCCAAATTTAGAGACTATTTAGAGAATATAGGATGGAAAAGTATCATGAAGAACCAAAATGCTGTTCAGCAAATGGTGTCCTCAACATGTGTGAAGTAATTTGTAGCACTACAGGAACAACTGGTTTCTGTTATCTGTTTTCAGATTCATGGCATAGGAAAAAATGCTGGGGACCATGCAATAGAAGCCATTACTTATAAATAACATATTGGTAGAAGCTTGAGGATATTACTGTAGCTCAGAACTTGTATACTTTTTGGTAAAAAGCAGAAAGAAAGGCATTATGGGAACAGTTGAATAAACTCAAATGACAGTGAAAGCAATTTCTATTATTGAATTTTCACTTCTCATGGTTTAGATACTTGTATTGCTAGTTCTTACTAGTGTAGAGGGATATAAGTTTTGCAATGAAAATCCATTTTTAAAGGCATCATGTTTCATGGCCCTCAGTAATGTGATGTGTCCCATGCCTGTGGAAAAGTTTATCAGAAAACCAGGAACAAAGATCTTCTAGATACCCAATCACTAATCCAGAAAGAGTCAAAGTCACAGTTAAAGACGCTGGATAATAGGGCTGGGATAAAAAATCTGAATCCCCATCAAAATAAAGAATCCTGCTGTCTCTTCTTGGTCATCTACAAATAATTAATAACTGAACTTCAACAGAATAAAGATTATTTACTCTAAAAATGTGTTTCAACTGCTCCCTGGAGTTTTGTAAATGTGGAACATTTAATATGAAGCCTGAAAAATTTGTGATGAGTATTTAGCTTTCAATGACATATATGTGTCATATTTGGGAGAACTTTTTTGTAATTCTTGCTTTCAAGGTGCACCAGCTACCAAATACCCACCCAACTGCTCTCTCACTCATTTTTCTCAAGAGGTCAAGTGGAGAAAATAAGAATCAAAAGATCGTGAGTTTCAATATATAGACAGGTAGATTAGTAAGAAATTACTATCCTTGGCAAAAGAGATTTGATTTAGGGCAGTTAGGTACTTAATTGCCAATTAAAATAGACATACATGGTGAAAAACAGACAAATTAAAACAACAGCTTACCCCTGCCTCATTAGTTTCACGTCACTTTTTCAGTCACAACTCATCTGTGTCCTTCCTGTAGCTCAAGCAGTACAGAGGGTATGGGGATACAGTAACTTCATAACTGTTCCCCTCTGCTGCTCCTTCTTCTTCACACTTTTTCCTGTTGCAACGTGAGTCCCTCCCATGTCCTTCAGGATAATATTTCTCTGGAGTGGGCTCTTCACCAGATGCAGTTCCTGTTGTATCAAGGTCCTTCCACAGGGCCACCTCTGTTCTGGTGCCTGGACACTTCCTTCCCCTTCTTCCCTGACCTTGGTGTTCTCACTATTCTGTCTAACACTTCATTTCCTCTCTGCCTTCTGATGTTTTGGGCATTTCTTAAATGTTTTCTCATTTGATGTTTTCTCATTCTCATTTCTCACCAACGAGGCTGCTGGGTTCAGCCTTGTCCCTCTGTCTGGCATAGGGCAGCTCCTGGTCTCTCAGAGAGAGCACTGCACCCTCCACATGTCAAAAACCTGGACATGAACATCCAATACACACTGCAAAATGTTTTCTAAAGGGATTTTAATCTATAACTTCACACTTGCGCTAGAATGGCTTCAATATCTTGTACACTGAACAATTGGCAGTAAGACTGAAGACATTTGAATGTTTTAGCCATGTTATTTAAGACAATGTGATGGCAGAACATCAATCCATAGGAGTGAGTCAGAATCTCCTGGTGTTTATTGTCCCCAGACTGTGCCTGCTGAGCTGTTGGAGTATGGAAACAAAAACCCCAATGTCCTCAAGTGTAAATACTATTCCTTTTTGTGACCTTGGCTTCAGACTCTGTCATTTTTTATCTATGTTACCTAATGATCAGCACTGGCTATTTTTTATTAGAAACAAAACAATAACTAAGTTTTTCAGAACATCTGAAAACATCTGCCAGTAACTTTCAAAAATGTTGCTCCAGTATATCCACAGATACTGCATATATTACAAAGGGTTATGTGAATAGAAGAAGTTATTTAAACAGTGGCTTTGACTATTATTTGCTTATTTTTTGTATTTCCTCCCCCAGCAAACCTGTTTCCCTGAAAGCTTAAGCTAAATTTCATGGGCTTCATAAATTAATTCACTACCCTAACCTGTACCCCATTATTGCTTCTCTCTGTGCTGTGGGAGGACTCAGCTTTTCCATGAAGGTCACAGCTAAATTTTAGCTTCTCAAACCTTCAGCCTGTCACTGGTTCATTGCTACTGCTCTCTTGACCTTGCAGATAGAGTGGAGGCAGTGTGTAATTCCTTATCAGAGAGGAAACAGAAGGGTAAAGAGAAAAATAATACATATATAAAAGAAATTAAAGGTAAAACTTGTCAGGCATATTCCTTTTCTTTCTGGTACATGAGATTAATTTCTAAGCAATTTTTTTTATTTATCTAGGTTTTCACAGAGATTTGATTAGGAAAGATTGGGGAGTTCCTGAATGTGAGTGACTATAAGAGGAGAAAAACATGAAAAACATTTAAAAATCTTACAATTACTATGCCAATATGTTCAGAGGAGGGGCTGTTTGATTCTTTTTTTCTCCAAGGAAACAAGCAAAGACACAACAAACAGGTCCAGAAGAAATCAAAATCATTTGTGCTTTGTGATCCATCATCAATCTGAAAACTTCAGAACATGACTTGAAACCAGACTTCCAGCTTTCTGACCAATGTCAGATAAGACGAAGTTCTTCAGAAATTAAGCTTAAGTAGTAGAACATAGTGTTTAACATGGCTTTATTGCATGTAACATACCCAGTAATTGTTTTCACAGTAAATGTTGTAGATGTTCTCCCAAACAGCAGTACCATTTATATATACTCTCCCTTCTTTCCATCTTTCCATTCTTTTCCATATTTTTTCTTATTTCTACATTTTATTCTTCCTTCTTTTAAAAGTTTTGGATGGAAATCTTAAAAATTGTATCCTGAGTTTATCACATCAATCAAGAATAATTTCTATATAAGCCTCAAATAAACATGACCAAAAATAAAGAAAACATGGAATTAATAACTTCTAAAACTAAACTTGGAACCTTCCAGTCAAGCTGGTTTATTTGGATTCATTTTTGATTGCTGGACTACTTTTTCCTTGGGAACAGTAAAATCCATTCCTAACATGACATTTCAACCTTCTATGAAATCTTTCTTAATCTCATTTCTGTCCTGCACTAAGCAGAGAAAACTCAAATGCCAGCACCAATCTTGGCAACACACACCCAAAGAGAAAGTACACACTGAACCAGGAGGAATACTGCCAGCTGAGATTTCCACCAGCTGGCAAGCAGGGGAGCTGCCACAGCACAGTCAGTACTGGAGGTTTAAACAAGTTTATTGATCATTAGAGCAATTTTACTGCTATATCTCACATAAATTATGAGTAAAACATTACATGAAAATCTAAAGCCTGAAAATGTGTTTTGTGGATATACTTGAACTTATTATGCAAATACAATAAATATTTTTGAAAGATAATATAATATATGCAATGTATTATATAAGGAATGTGTCCTATAGTAATATACCTTATAAAAATATTCACTATAAATTTGTTATACATTTATGTTTATGTTTTTTATGAATATTACGTATTCATATATTCACTTCTAGAGAAAATAGAAATGTCTTCTGAAAGATATGGACTCTATAACATTTCACCAGGGGTTGGAACAGGTTGGATTTGCAGCAACTGTAGGTCAGCTCTGTTCAACTGGTTCATTTTAGTCACTTTTTTTCATGTATTCTTAGTTAAGGATTTAGGTTTTTCTGTATGTTGCTCTTCTCTTTTACCAGGGACCCCATGGAGAAAGTCAATTCCTGCATTTTTTTTCTGTGTGCATTCAGCTCAGTGACTGTTACTTGGTTTATTAGATAGATTCTGCTTGTAAGTAAAAATACCAGACTGTTTTTTGCATTTCCCATTAACTTCCTGGCCTCAGCTCCATTTCACAAGAAATTCTGTTTTTAAAATCACAAGATCTAATAAAAACTAGCTAAGAACTTACTCCTATAGTTACCATGTATTACATTTCCTCTCTTTCATTCTGATATAAAGAGATAATGTTGTGGAAATTAGGTCCACTATGCAGCACTCTATGTACACTGAGGGAAAAAAAATTCCTTCTTTCTCAATATGAGCCCATAATGTAACAACATGCTAAAAAGAAAATGTAATTCTGATTATTCCATCTCCCAAGGTCACCCAAGGACAGAGAGAACAATGGAACTGCAAAAGGCAAAGAGGGTAAAGTAGATAACTGGAAGCATAGGATAAGTGAAGATTAAGTTAAGATTAAATGGGGTAGCCTGAAAATAAAAGAGATGTGTAAAAAGAAAAAGGAGCTGTGATGCTGGCCTGCCAAATCAAGAACATTATAAAGAATTTGAAAAAGCAAAGATCAGTATTTGGTCAAATGCAACAATCAATATACACATAATGAAATTTATAGGAGGAGAAATAAAGGGTATTTTTTCACATTGCATGTATTTCATGTGTTTATAGTGTCTTAAGTCTAAAAAATATGAATGAAATTAGAAGTGAACTAATTGAGAAGAGGTATCCAGATTATTAAGCACGGTGATTGTTTTTTGGACGTGATTATGGGTACAGTGGGACAGATATCCTTTTTTATTTTTCCTTTAATATCTTCTCGTGCTCTTGGAGAAAGAAACAAGGTTAAATCTTTAGGCTGACTTGGTGGTTCTATCCTTTCACATTCTTATGCAGAGCTATCACAGATAATTTTCATTAATTATTAAAGTGTTGATCAATGATCATGTAATTAGATGGCCTGAAAATCTCTGTAGGTATTTTTTTTAATGGGGGAATTCAAGCAAAAGGTCACACTGAACTTGTATAAATCTGAAATTAATTTTTTGTTTGTTTGTTTTATGGGCATGTATTATTCTGAAGTTTTATAAGTATGCACA
The DNA here is from genome assembly GCF_001522545.3 of Parus major. Lineage (NCBI taxonomy): Eukaryota > Metazoa > Chordata > Aves > Passeriformes > Paridae > Parus > Parus major. The sequence goes on along the minus strand of NC_031769.1, from coordinate 135,630,726 downwards.
TGTTTAAAATTCCAATGGTATTTAGGAAAATGGAAGGAAACTGAGGGAAAAACCCAAACAAACCAAAAATTTTTAATGGGATACTCTTCTCAAGCTTGCTTTTCTGGAACACACAGAGTACAAATAGCCACTAACTACTGGTGAATCACTGGGAGAGCTGGACTTAACAGTAGATCTCTAGTCAGAGTTTACTGTTTTCCTGGACTTTCCTGGATGGTGTTCTTTCTTTGATGCTCCTGTGTTCAAGAATCACATGCTTTTAAAGTGTTTTTATCCTTTCCTTGAGGTATGCAAACAAAAGGAGAAAAGTGGTTTTTTAAACAGTTTGTATCTCAGCAAAAGCGGGTGGCAGTGCAACTAATACTTTCTTTAAAAAGTTTTAGAATAGGACTAGATTCAGGACTCCAGTGCTTGTGGCAGCTCACTCAGTTTTACCTACTACACATTTTTTCCTGATAAATGGCAAAATCAAGATAATTGGTCTGGTAGACATTAGGTCTGATACTCCCAAATTTTTATTTATGTTTGGCTGAGCACATGGGAATTCCAGTAACAGTCATGTTATTCATCTCTTTCACAGTTAAGACAGGCAGGATATCTAAGCTTTACAAGGTTTTTCCTGCATTCTCAGCAGAAATCCTGAGATGGAGAGAGAGCTGAGACAGGCCCTGATCTAAAATAAATTATTTATGCTTCCCACTATGCCTATGTGTGCAAGTACATATCTGTTTCCCTTCTAATTAAAATGTAAATAGATTAACTAAAAGTAGCTGTGATTAAAATTTGATGTTAATCTGTAAGAGGGGAACAATGAAGCTTCACATGGCTAGTAGCAATTGTGGCTACCCAATGTGAGGTTAGTTCTGTGTCTGACAACACTTTAAGAAAATGCCCAAATCCTACTTGAAACACTGTTCTGGTTGAGACCTACAAGTCATTCGTGAGTGACTGTGAATCTACACAAGTTACTTTCCCTTTGGTGTACCTAATCCTACCAGATCTCTCACTCCTAGTTCTGAGTCCTAAATGGTAGGTGAGGTGTTTTTCACATCCAGGGGTGCCTTGGTTAAGCAATTTTTGTTCCATAGCTCAGCATGTTGAGCAAATAGAGTATCTCTGACCATGCAGAAGAGATCTGCAGATCCATCCTAGGGGAAATGGCAAAGTCACTGGAGAAATGGTTTTGACCTTAAATCAGAGCAGTATAAGGGCTGATGGAGATGTATTTTGAAGGACTTCAAATTACAGAGTCAGTTTACTGCATGTGAAATTGCAGTGAAATGTTTGAGGCTGACCTACAGACAGGATGTCTGCTTAAATAAATAATTCAGACACCTCATGGAACAAAAGCTGCTATAAGGATTGTACCTAAGCACATAACATCATCCTGTGCTCAGAAGTCTTCTTGCAACTGTCATTGAGCACATTTTGAACAAAGAGTTTTAGAAACATTCCTGCTATACACCTGCAATATTTCAAGTATCATCTCACTCTTCTGTAGATCTAAAAAAGTAAAATATGTCAATTTGTGTGCCATTTATTATCATCCCAACCCTGGTACTGTGTTCTGCCTATTTAGAGGAAGATCCTGACCTCAAGCAAGCACATTTAAGTTTTGCCGTTGAATAAAATTGATACAGGGATGTACTCAGTCTGTGTTCTGAAAAAAAGTACAATTGCAGAAGACAAGGAAGATAGTCTTCAGAAGGAAGGTGATACTTGAAAACACCAGTAACATTTTAAAAGGGATGAAGAGATCAGCTGCCCTCACTCAGGCTAAGCAAAGGGAATAATGGGTGGCTTTGTACCCTTGTCATATTTTGAAAGAAGAAATTTCATCTTGAAAAAGGAAGCAGTAGTTCAAAGCTAAAGCCAGAGAAGAAAAGAATTTTCCCTAACTGGAATTACTAACACAAGAATATTCATCACAGTTATTTTCTTTGAAAGAAAGAAAAGAAAAAAAGAAAGAGGTAGGAAGGAAAAGTGGTTCCAGAAGCAGAGTTCTGCAGGGTAGCAGGGAGGCTACAAAGGAGATGGGAAGTTGTGAGGAAGCTGTATTCAGCACTGCATTATTGTCTCTTACAATTGTCTCCTTCTATCAGAAAAAGCATTGAAATTCCTAGGTACTGTTTACATAAAACTGAATGCTTATATTTTAATTTTTGTACTTAGATTAACTCTCTGGTACCTCCACCAAACACACTCTGTGTTTCTCCTATAATGTTTCTGTTAGAATGCTTTTGCTATTTTCTCTTATATGAAATAGTTGCCAAATATTGAGAAGCAGAGAAGTTCATACTAAAGGTATGACCTTTGCCACCATTACTGTGTGTTAGGCATATGTTCTTTCAAGAACTGGCTGATTCTTTAGTTGCTTGTTCACACCTTTTACTAATTATTTGCTTTATTATTAATGATAATGTGCCTGTATCCATCTTGTAGTTTCCTTTTTATTGACTGGAGTTAGTCCTCTTATTGCATGTATATATGCTCATGTATATATACATTTCTCACAGTTTTATCTCAGATGAATCATTTACTGAGACAATTTCTAAGGCCAGATTTTGCTTACAGTTTCATTTGACTGCCTCTCTAGTTATCTTTTTTTACCTTGATTCTGTAAAACCATTATACAACTTGTGCTCTACATGGTTTAGACTTTCCTCATGTGCATAGATAAATCAATCTTAAAAAAGCTTTCCTGTCCACCCCTCCCTGCTTCTTGAGCTCAACTTCATTCCTGATTTCTCTACCTCCTCCCACCCATGTGGTGCACAGAATGGGGGTTTTGGTCAGTTTGTCAGATGCCTTTGCTGTTCCTTCCTCCTCACTCTGTTCTCCAGCTCCAGTGCAGGGTCCCTCCCACAGGACACAGTCCTGCCTTAATTTCTCCCATTTTGAGTCTTCCCCATGGGCTGAAGTTCTTAATAAACTGCTCCAGCATGGGGCCCTTCCGTGGGTTGCAGTCCCTTCGGAACCAGGTGCTCTACAACTGATACTCCACGGGCTCACAAGTCCTGCCAGCAAACCTGCTCCAGAGTGAACCTGTCTCCATGGGCCTGCAGGTCCTGCCAGGACCCTGCTCCAGCACAGGCTTTCCATGGGGTCACGCCCTCCTTTGGGCACATACCCCTCTTTTGGTGGAGGTTCCTCCAGGGTCTGCAGGTGGATCTGTGCTCCACCATGGATCTCCACAGGCTGCAAGGTCACAGGTGCCTCACCATGTCCTACACCATAGGCTACAGGGAAATCCCTGCTGCAGCACCTGGAGCACCTCCTGCCCCTCCTTGCCCCCTGACCTCGGGGGCTGCATCCTCATTCCTCCCTTCTGGGTGCACATTGTGCAGGAACTTTTCTCCCTTCTTAAATATATTTTCCTAGAGGTGCTGCCATCATCATGGATGAGCTTGTCCTTGGCCAGCAGTGAGCCTGTTCTGGAACCAGCAGGCTGGCCGGCTCTGTTGGACACTGGGGAAGCTTCCAGCCACTTCTCACAAAAGACAACGCCCTAGGCATCCCTGTACCAAAACCTTGCCGTGCAAACTTGATACAGATACAGAGAGATCTTTGTCACTCAGATTTTGTTGTCTGCCTCTACACACATCATTTACCAGTAGTATTATTATGCTGCCTGGTTCAATATGACAGCATATATATATTGAGTATCAAAAATACTCAATTTGTAGGAAACAAATGTTCCTGATCATGGGTCATGGAGAGCGAAACTATGGTTTCTCTTCAATAATTTTATTTTCAGTAGATCCTCTGTAATAATCTTTGTAGTAATTCCTTCAGAATTAATACATCTCTGCATTTTAATAGCTTTACAGACTACAAGGAGGTTTCTATTTAAATTTCTTTTTTCTTATGTCTTGTTCTCTGGTGGTATGCATGCTCTGAGTAGCTCTCCTTATATTGTGCTGGAATGGTGTGCAGGTCCAAAGTGCATTCTCTCTTTCAAACAATTCCCTTCTCTAACTGGCACTTGTATGCATCTAATCTTTATTTTATTCTTCAAAAAAACAAACAAACAAAATGAAGACATAAGTATGGGCACCCTAAGTTAAACTTTTCAGCTACTGTACAAACATTGGATTCTACCAGTAGTTCTGCTCCAGAATTTTTATGCTGCAGGATGGATACCAGAGAGTCTGGCACACATGCAGTGCTTGGCATTAGTTATTCATTCAAACCTTGAATGTTTATAAATGTCTCTTACTGAATGATTAATGACACTGAGTCAGTTCCGGTATAAAGCTTGAATTCTCTACAATTTATTTCCTTTATATGCATCCTTAAGCCTGTCTGCTTTGACATCATATTTTCAACAACTTAGAGTGTACAGCCTGATCTGAGAAAACTAACTTCTCCACTTTCCCACTAGAAGGGTTTTGTGGACAAAAAGAAACTTTAGCAGGCAGAATTATCAGCATATGAGGGGCAGTCCTCAGTGGAAGCCTTGATATAACTCAGTGAATAAATTTCTTATTCATTTCCTATTCCACAATGGATCAAGATGAAAGAGCAATTTCTTCTTTAAAAACTGTCAAAATGCATATATTTCTAGGTAACTGGAAGAGCAACACATCAGTCTTGTGACTGAACTGGAAAACACTGGACTTAGTGAAATTTACATCTGTATTCTGATCTGCAAAGCCCTCTTATTCCAACTCTGCCTATGTGTTACAAACACACTGATCCTTATCCATTGTAATTGCTCTATCAGAGTGAACATATCAGATTATAAAATACAAACATCCTAAGACAAAACAAACCTGCAGTCACAAAAATATAATTAAAATGTAGGCATCATTTCCTGATGAGTGGTAGAAGGTGCTCAGATTATAAGTCCTCATAGTACTTTCTTATGAGGTTCAATTTTACATGTTAAATGATGCAAAATTTTAAAGGATAAAAGGTTAAGTCTTTTGTCTTAACAAAGAGCTTGATAGGACAATTTTACAGACAAAAATGGTTAAAGTAACTGACTGTAATGTGAGATAGAGGAGAAGAGAAGAGGAGGAGGAGAAGAAAATAAGGGAGAAAAGTGGAGTTGGATGAGAGGCCACATAGGATAAAATAGCAAGGATAAGGTAATTTAGGAAAGATAAGAAACTTAAAGGATCCTGTATTTTGATTTATTGCCATACACAGCAGAAGAACACGTAGGGTTAACAAAGGTTACGTAGCATTTGAAACCACAATACATCACATTACGCCACTGTAAGCATATTTTTCAAACATTTAAAAGGCCACAAATCCAAAACACATTGTGTGTGTGAAACTGAAACTGCTTTACACTTTGCAATACATGAAAAAGTGCATCATTTCAAATGACATTTGGACCAGCTGTCAACCAAAAAACTCCTTATATCAGTTGCAGCATATTGGATCATCCTTTGTTGTCTGCAGCCAGGATGATAAAGTGTTATGGGAAGCAGCATTTAGAATATCTTACTATATTTCCTGACCAATTTGATGTCAGACAATATCCTGAAGGAGGTGACTAGAAGTTACTGGTTTGTGTAATGAATTTTTTTTCAGAATTTCTCAGTTGCAGCCAGATCTATGTATATATGTAATATAGCCATATCAGCTGCTTTAACTTGCTCAAGTTTCTTGGAAGTAAGGAAACATTTCATGCTCTTTTTATGAGTGCATAGCAACACTACCTATTTAGCCACCATAAGTTAAAAATTGCACTCAGATGGAAAAGAAATAAACTTATGTGCCAATATTGCCATAACCACTGCAATCTAGTCTCTAATCACAGAACCTTCATTCCATAAAACTGACCATTGTAATGATGTTCATAGAGTTGTAAATGAACAACACTGCTATCATAGAACTTTTCACAGAAATATCATCATAATGTTGCAGTTTTACAGAATTTAATTTAAGAAAGTTTACAAAACTTCAATTTACTGTTAACTTTTTTTGACCTGAATCCTGGAAAAACAAAAAATCAGCTCTTTATCTAAAAAGTGTATCAGATATACTTTAGAAGAGACCACTCTAAAATTCTACATGTAGAAATCTGACTTACATAGAAATATTTAAATGAGTGCTTTTCTTCAACTAAATACATTCTGTCATCATCATATTTTAAGAAGTATTTTCACTACCATTCAGAGTAAAAATCAGTTTTCTATGTATTTGTCTTCTGATTTATTTCAGATGTCTTTGCTACACCAGGACCTGAAGTAGGTCGTGAAGTTTCTTTATGTACTTTTATTTGTATTTTCTGTTGTCTTTGCCTGCCAATGCCTATTCATTAACTTATTTAATTTTGTATCTAGTTCTTAGATTGTAAACTCTATAAATGAAACTTCTTTCTGTTCTTACTGCTACTCCTTTGGAAGAGAGATAGAGCTACTAGTGTTCATAACTTTATGAAAGGTTCTGTGTCCAATGACTATTCCCCATTCTGTTCCCAATCCACTTTTATAAAGATAGCTGCTGTGATTATTGCCATGATGCAATTGTTATTGAAAAGAGTGAAGAGTACTTTAAAAGAGATATAAGGAGAAAAAGTAAAGAAATATACTCCTGTGTGATTAATAGTTCTTCTACAGTTACATATAGATTTTCCAAATGTGACCTCTGGGTTGTCCTAAAGTTTTGTTGGTAGTGCTGCATGTCAGACAGAAAAAATGCTTTATCTGTGTGCCTGATGATGTGTCTTGGATTTTTCTATACTAATAATTTTCTACAAGGTTGAAAGGCTTTTATTATTTTCAGTAAAATCAATGAAAAAACAAAAAAAATTGATCATTTTTCCTTTATTCATTCTCAGGCAGCATGCATATATGAATTATGAAGGGACTTAGGGAATATTTAATATAATATTTTTGTTTGATAAATAAACCCAAAATATTGTTTCTCCGTGCATGGATGATTAAACTGAGTATCTGAACTTTTAAGATACTTTAGATTTGGGATAAAACACATGAAGTTTATTCAAGCTGGTTGTTACTACAACATGATTGATACTAATATCAAGGGTAAAGAAATGCTCAGAAAATTTGGAAGTGATGATAGGTTTGTGGTCTGTGTCTGAAAGGTTGTTATGGGAAGAAGCTATGTGGATCCCCCTTCATTTCTTTCTTTTTAAGCCAGTTCAGTGTTTAAGCAAGATTTTACTGGAAGAGATCTTTAGGATTTGATCTTCAATAATAAGAGAATAATTGTGGCATTTCTTTTCATGTTTCTTTCACTATACCTTAAAATAAATCTCTATCTGACTTTGAACGATTGAAACTTTAAGGTTTCTGTTTCTTTTCTGATAGTTTAAGGTAGATAGAAGCAATTTCTTAGATGCAATGCTAGTCACTACTGTGGGATACTTCCACTGACCACCTTTGGCCAGGCAGTTGTTCAAGGCAGGTATGTGAATACTGACTGGAATTCCTGAGGGCACCTTTTCCCAAAGGTGAGGATGACTATCAGACAGTTTAGATTAGTCTGGAGACTTTAGAAATTAAGAGTGATTAAGCTGGAAAAGGTATATAGAAGTGTCATGAGAATGTGCAAAATTTTAAGTTGTAATATTTGTGAGGGAGAGACGTAGAAGTGCAAAGACCAGTTTTCAAAACCCCTTTATGCACTGCAGTAAATCTCCTAATGACATCAGGACCTCTGTCTTGGCCAGCCAGAGCCATTGGATGCCATGACAACTTGAATCCTGTCATCCATGCATGAGTGTGTCCTCACTGGGGAACAGCACAGGTACACATAAAGATGGACACCCACATCTCCCCAAAAGGTGTGTGCACGTGGGATAACACCTCTGTTCAGGAAAGGGAGAACTTGTGGCTGTATCCCACACTGTCTGTGAGGGAATGTGCATGCAGTTCTACATGTGCATGGGTGTGAGCCTACAGCATTTTGAAATTGCCTATAAAGAGTGTTTCTTAGCATTTTTTGAGCTTCTACCGTGGAGATTTCTATATTGCACTCCTGATATCAATCCTAAATGAATCACTGATTGATTGCTAATTATGAGTCATTAATAAATCAATAAATTGTTTTGATCTTGAGATGGTTTAAACACACATGAACCAAGAGGTTTTTCTTTATGAAAATTTTCATTATGCTGGTTACATCAATACTTCAATAATTTAATTGACTCTTATAATAATTTTTAAAATGCATATATATATATTTATATATAGCATATTTAATCAGTTATATGCATGTTCCTTTATGGAAGGATCAAAAGCTGTACAACAGTTGCCTCTTTGCTTTTGTCTTAAAAAAAGTAAGAAAAAATAAAGAGGCGTGGTGACAGTTACTTGTGTCCTTGTTTAACTGTTAGGGCTAATGTTACTCTAAGAGCTGCAGGAAATACATGTCCTTATTAAATTTTCAAACTCTAAGACAGGAGTGTGGTCTTTTTTTGTGATTTAAGGTCTCATTCATTTGGATTTTAGGACACTGCCTAAAATTCTAAGGTAAATGTTCCACAATTTTAGACATTCCTACATTAAAAAGAAACAGCAATAAAAATTTTAATTTTAAAATATATATAGATTAATAAGGTTTAATTCCAGATTTGACAACTTTCAAGTCAAAAGGTTAATTTAAGTCCAAATCTAATCAACATAGGCACTATTGATTTTCATGACCCACGTGAAAATTCTGTGTAGATAACAGAATTCATTTCTTGATTTGCTGTAAATGTTGATAAAGTTTACTGAGATCTTAAAATATTCTGAAGGTAGCTCTAAATATGAAGATAAAGCACTTAACACTTTTCCTCAGATCACCAAGAATTAGAGTAGCCATTTACTTATTCTATAGGACCCCTCAGAGTGTCTGTTTCATGTATGTGCCAGGAGGGGTAAAATGTGTCCTATCCTTGTTGTGGGGAATCATAGAATAATAAAATATCCTGAATTAGAAGGGACTTACAAGGATCAACTAAAGGCAACTCCTGCCCTGCACAGAACACCTAAGGGTTCACTCCATGTGCCTGAGAACATTCTTCAAGTGCTTCTTGAGCCATCAGGCTGGTGGTGTGACCATTTTCCGGGAGAGTCTGTTCCAATGCCTAACCACACTTGGGGTGTAGAGATTTTACCTAATATCAAACTCAAACCTCCCCTGATTCAGCTTCAGGCCTTAGATCCTGTCACTGCTCATCAGAGAGAAGAGAGCTGTACCTGCCTCCCTGCTTCACCTCACATGGAAGTTGTAGACTGCAATGAGGTCTCCCCTCAGTCTCCTCTTTCCTAGGCTGAACAGACCACAGCTGAAATTGTTGTGGCTTCCATTCTAGACTTCATCATCTTCACTGCCTTCCTTTGGACACTCTCTAACAGCTTCATGTCTTTTTTTATATTGTGGCACCCAAAGCTGTCCCCAGCACTCGAGGTGAGACCAGAGCAGAGCAGAGCAGAGCAGAGCAGAGCAGAGCAGGACAATCCCCTCCCTTGCCCAGCTGGCCATGCTGGGTCTGATGCCCCCCAGGACAGGGTTTGCCCTCCTGGCTGCCAGGGAGCTACTGGCTCATGTTCAACTTGCCACAGACCAGGAACCCCAGGTCCCTTTTGGTGATTCTGCTCTCCAGCCTCTCATTTCCAATTCTGAAACAAAAAAACCTCACCCTCCTCTCTCTGCCCCCCACCAAAATACCCCAAACACCACAAAAAAACAAACAAACAAAAAAAAACCCAAACAAAAACCCCACCAAAAACAAACAAAAACAACAACAAAAAACCCAAACAAATAAAAAATCCCCATGGAAATGGGGCTCAAATAAAAAGTGATAATCTCAAACCACCATAAAAATTAAGGCAAAATATTGGATCTTTAAAATGTCATATGGACAAGCATGTGAGAAAAGTATGAAGGAAAATACAGGAGTCAAAGACAAATCACAATCTTTAGATAAGCGATCCTAACAAAACCAGTGTAGAAAAAAAGACCCTGAAATATTATCTTTGACTTACACAGAAGTTACCCAAAACAAACATATACTCCTATCAAATAAGTGTCTCAAAAATCCATTTTGTTCCTATTACCAGGAACATTTCTTTAGTTTTCTTTTCCAGTCAAATAAGTTTAATAAAATCTCTCCTCCATTTGAAGCATTCTTTTTCACTGGTTTATTCAAATGCTTTCATCTTTCTTACCTCTCAACAGTTTCAAAAACTTTATTGAATTAATCAACTGAAGAGATTCTGTGGTCCTAAAATAATTATCTTTTGGTCTTTAGTGTAATGCAGTAATAGAAATTGTGTTTTGCACCTTGGTGCAAAAATGTGAACTATAAACACGATACTTCCTTAATTGCATAAGGGTTTGGTTCATAGTCATAGTCACAGAAGAGTCTGCCATAGTAAGAATTTGATACTTGTTCATGTTAATTGTGATTTAGAGATTGTCTGTCTTGGAGACAGGACCAACAGAAATATGTTTTATTCTTCTTTTTATTTATGCTTCTTTGTAAATATTCTGGAGTTATATTACTGCATGCAATATGGAAAACTTCTGGAGAACTTTACTGAAAGTTTTAGCAGCTTCTTACTTCCCTTAAGATAAGAAATAACTGATGAATCATTTGTTGATTTACACTAATAACAGTTTGAAGATGCTTTTTTTGATAGCACAGTTTTAAAAAGCATTGTACCTTACACATCACTTTGGTTTTATTTTTATGCAAACCAGATCACTGTTTCTATGCTAATCGCTAACTTTTTAGTGGAAAATAAAGGGAAGACAAAAGGAAGAAAGGCAACAAATATTTGTCAGATACTGACACTGAATATATTATTTTCATAGATGAATGTTATATGCATATATTGGCATGGTAGATGAATACTTGATATTTGATTGAGTATATTGGAAAATGTATTCAGTGTTGTGGTAGGAAAGTTGAATAAAAATAGGGGAAGAGACTGTAAAATCACAGCTAATAGGGAGAGGCAAGAACTGTATTAGCATTAAGTGGTTAACTTCCACAAGATTAAAATTACTAACGTGACATTAGCAAAGAAAACATTGCTCTGTCATTTATATTGAATGTGTTTGATGCCTCATAGGTGGTTCTTATAAAGGAGACTTAGTGACCTATACCAGATGTGCTCTTATTTATCAATAAGATAGGTAGTTAGCATAAGTTGTTTTCTAATTGTTTTTGATTGAGAAACTGTGGAAAATGTAGAAGATGGTATCTTTCTAAAAAGTTAGCTGAATTAAATTTTTTAATCTTCCATTTCTGGTAGAGTTGTAAAAAGATCAGCTGTAATATTCAGAGATTTTGTAGAATCACTTGATATTTAAGAAAGGTTATGGGATAAAGTTTTGATAACATTAATTCATTGGGAACCTGTGGTGTAATTCAGTGAGATAATGAGGATGACAAGAGGGGAAAGCCAAAGAGATTGCTCATTTCTTTCTAAGTAATGACCTACATTGTACTTATATTCATTTTGTACCACTGCTCTGAAAAGGAGAAAAGTCAAATTTCTTAAAGTAAAGTAGAATCCATCTTTTAATCATAAAAATTACTTAATGCAGTTTCGTTTTTATTTCTTGTGGTTAATTTTCATGCTGCCTTCTGGTACTATGTTTGCAATTGATATGCAAATTTTTTATTAATGAAATGGTGATGTTTTTGAGGGAGAAGACACTACTTAATATTTACAGTAATTTCTTTTTTCACTTTTGTACCTTTTAGTTTGACTTGGCAGTTTCTGATTCATCTGCTTCTCTCTGACTCATCTTTTTAACGTGACAGGAGGTGAAAATAAGATGAAAAAGCTTATGGGTCAAGGGATCTCTTACCAATTACTGCTGTGGGTAAAAGAGATTCAAGTTAGGGAAAATGAATGTAATTTATTGCAAAGTGGAATAGTGTGGTGAGAAACAAGAACGAAAACTAAAACACCTTTCACCCACTCCCCTCTTTTCCCAGGCTTAACTACATTCTTCTATTCTGACTCCCACCCTGACTGGCCTGGGAGATGTGAAGAATGAGCATTGCATTTAGAGGAAATTGGAAGGCCCTGGCACCCTGTCTGTCCCATGACTTATTTTTGTGCAGAGAATGATGAGAGGATGTGGTGTAGTTGTGTTCTGTATTCCATCATGTTAGTGAAGCAGGCTTTTTTGAGTTGAAAAGCAGGTTCAGGAAATATGTTAAAAGTTCCGATGCATTCATGTATCTGTGAAGTTTTTGAAGGCTCTCCTTAGACCTACCTGGATAAGCTGTGATATCTTGTATGGAGTGTAAAAAGATTCACATGAGCAAGTTACAAGGTCTTTTGGAATTCTTTTACCGTTGTTTCTTCTCTTTTCCAATACATAACTACTAAATATTCTAAATAAATTCTAAAAAAATAATAAAGACAATTGTTAGTATTGTATTGATGCTGAAAAACTGATAATGATCTTTTAATAGAAGCTATTCTTTGAAACCTGTGTTGTATCAAACACACCCTTGTGCACTTGCAAGTTCCCTGCATGTCATGCTGTGATCCTCCCCAGCTAAGCATTTTTAGAGGCACCATCAGAACCATTAGCGATAGTATTCTATTTATCTACTGAGGAAAATAATTTGTATGATACATAAAATTTATATGATTCATAAATACTGTGGCTCACACCACAGTGATGGTGATGACATAATGAGGACTCTGTACTAAGGCTAACAAAGTATTGTCAGTACCCCTATAATCGAAGGAGAAGAAATATAATTTATCATACTTCAATCTACCATTGTGAAATTCTGCCAAAAGAGAAGTAATATTTTGTGAGCAGCTGCAGAAACATTCAGTATATGTGATGGAGATTAAGAGTAACTGTGTGACCTGAATTGTCTCTACTACTGTTCCACACCTAGTGCTGATATGCATTTGAGAAAGAATAAGATCAATGATAAATAATATGAGAAAGAATTTATTTTCATTTCCTGCTAATTTCAGTCTCTATATTTTAAAAAGAGATTCTAACAACAGTTCCGTGACTTTGGTAGAAAAATACACAGACCTTAAATCTGGACTCAGTAAATGCATATTAAGAAAATTCCAGTATATCCCTAGCAAAATTGTTTCATTAGTTAGCAGCACTGATGTGAAGACTCTAAATTCCATGGTATCAATTCTCATGAGCAGTATGTTTTGAGGGTTTCTTTTCTTTTTTTTTCCCCACCCTAGCTTCACCTTCCAGCTATTTTTAAATTTTTATTTTTTTTTAATCAGAATGTTAAAGACTAATTTTTCCTTGTCATCTGTGCTGTATTGACTCCAGCTGGCAGCTAAGCCTTTATCCAGCTCTTGCTTACACACTCCCCTGTGTTGAGATAAAGTTGAGCTAAGGATAGTGTAATAACTGTAGGGAAAGAAAAAGTGAAAAAAACCCAGAAGTTATGCAAAGACAATCATTCACCACCTTTCATGAGCAATCTGATGCCCAGTCAGTCCCCAAGCAACTACTTTGGGAAAAACTCCATCAACCTAAACCTGACACAATTTTATAGTTGATCATTGTGTTATATGTCACAGAATATGCCTCTGGTCAGTTTGGGTCAGCTGCCCTCTCTGTGTCCCCTCCCAGCATTTTGAACACCCCCAGCCTACTCAGTGTGGGGGCAGAGCGAGAAGCAGGTCAGAAATCTAAAATACACAGCCCCATATGGGCTGCTATGAAAAAAGTCATTCCATATGAGCCAGATATTATTCACTCCTCTTAAAATATGTCTTTGCAAAACTGATTTAACTGACCCTGTATGAGACCATGAAAGATGGCAAGTTGGGCTGCTGAAGTAGGGCTATTGTAGCTCATTCTCCTGTTCCCACCCAGTTTCAGTTTTACTGAGTAGCCACACTGGATCAACCCTATAAACCAATCTTTGACACAATTTGTAACATCACTAGGGAGAACAATACTTCAGGTTTTCTTGCAGGAGGCTACACTCATTATTTTACTGAGTAGGAAGATGCCCCTGTATGAGTCCTTGATTTGGTTTGTTGCTAGAGAAATAAAAAACACCCCACACCCAAACTTGTTCTTTTTCTATGCTGCTCTAAGTTCCCAATGAAGTTGCTCTGTAACTTGCTTAAACATAACTTATGAATATAAAATTTAATAGATTATGTTATATTTGTACATGTTCTATTTTTATATATATATAAAAATAATAGTATCATAACAGGACTCATGTTCACAGCTGTTTTTAGAATTTCCACATTATGTAGTTGACAAATGTTTTCAAATAAAGAGCAGAAAAATCAAAACAAGAAAATGAAAGACATTTTAAAAGCAATTTACTAATCAGGTCATGAAAGTTAAAATATCTTATCAGTATTTGTGAACAGAAAATAGCCATTTAAAAACTTTTTTATTAACATTCAATGTTTGCAATGTATTACTTAGTCTTTAATATCTTTTCTGTTTTCAGATTTATTTGTTGTTTTCTGCCTAAGCTGTTCCATGGTTGATAGGTGGTCCTCTGATGAGCAATTTGAGTCTGCCAAATAAAGACTTGACTTAGCCAATATTATCTTTCATAAAATTATTTACCATATCATGGCTTTAATAAGATTAAGAAATTCAGTATAGAGGATTTACATTTCCATGTCCAGGTTTTATCTTTTTGAGAATGCTGTTTGAGAAAGAAGAAACAGATAAGAGAGAAAAGAGAAAATGGAGAAAATGGAGACTCATCAGTCTGACATTTAGCATAGAAACTGGAAAGTCTTTTCAAAAATTAATATTAATAATCATACATAAATGTCATTTTAGAAAATGATTTATACAAAAAAATTAACAATATTTATGCCTTTAATTATTTGAAAAAATCAAACTCTGCTATGCAGAAAATGTACTCAAGGCTTTCCAGTATTAAGCAGATTTTAAAAAATAGTAAGAAAGAGAAAAATTGAACAAATGATAATTTATAATTTATAGGTTTTTTAAGATCAATGAAAAACTAAATAATGTGAACTTCATTTATTTGACATTGATGAGGGGATTTGGTAAATTTAAGTGGTTGATATCAATAATAAACCTTTTATTGGTTTTGAATATATTTGGTCATTAATCTGGAGGCTTCATCTAAATAGATTTTATGGAGTTTTTGCTTGCATGAATAATTTAAAGTAGTGCTTTTCCTGTGTGAAAACAAGATCTTACACACAGTTCTGTAACAAAGGTAGCCTGCATTTTTGTGTAGTCATTAAAAAAAAAAGAAAGGCATTCATATGGTTGACTAGCATTTAAATATGCCAGCACCTCAGGGAGTTCACAAAAGTCTTATGATTGAGAGATCACACAGAGGAGCAGAAACAGGATCACCTCTAGTCTCTGTCATAGGCTTCTTTACAACCTTGAACGAGTCGCTCGAGGTTCCTGTGCACTAAGCAGCACCAAGTCATAACAGAACTGCCTTGAACAGCAAAACTGACACAGCTCTTCGGGTCACATTGGTAATGAGCTGTGATAAGTGTTGCACTGTAAGGCTGTGTTAGCTACTTCTCTGTAAAAAAATACATTTTTATGGGGTTACATCCAGCAATTAATTTACTAAGGCCATTCTCCACACGTGTGCTCCTGTGGCACACTTGGAGATGCAGTCACACCACTACGTATCTTCCTTGTCTTCATTTCTCCTATACTGCTCATTTCAGTTTAAACAGCATCTTTTCTCACCAGCTAATTTACTGCTACCTTTTAAATAACTCATCACTGACAGAGGACTGAGCTGCAAGATGTAGACAGAATTAGTCACACTGTTCCTTAACTGTAACAGTGGAAACACACAGAAGTTCTTCTTTCTTTCTTTCTTTCTTTCTCTCCTTTCTATCCTAATTATAAATTGATTGAACTGTAATTTCTATTATTTTTTAATGTTTTTATTATACAGACATCTTTGGATCTAAACTGCAGTGTAGCTGATCTATTGTGTGACAATGAAGACTAGAAAATATATGAACAGAAGTGGATATAAAATGCCCAGTGTGGAAATAAATTTGCAACAGTTTTCTAGATGGGGAATAGCATTGGCATAATTTTCCTTGAAAGATCTGGTATTGGATATGTACCTAAATAAATAATTTCATAATTCTTTTCCCTGGAAGGTTTCTATATTTACAAATTAATGAAATCATAAATCTAGATTTTTTCTAAGAATAGGAAATAATATTTATTTGTCAGATTCACTCTGACAATTATTTACTCTGAGAATTATGAAGTATGTCTGAAATCTCTTTGTAGGGAATGGGAACAATCTTAGCAAAGATCAGCTGAACAAAAGCACTTTAGATTACTCTTCAGCATTTCTCACTCTATCATATAGATAGTACTTGCTTAAACTATATGTCTACATTTTAGGAGGATGAGATTGGATGAGATTAATTTCATCCTGTGGTACTCTATGTCAGACTAAGAATTACTAAAAGCTAAAGGTTAAGGAAAAATTAATCCTTTATTAGTTAAACAGGATGATATAAATTTCTTTCATAATCCATCTATGGAAAACCCATTTCTGTATGGGCATTTTCTATTAATCTCTTTATCTCCTAGTCATTCTGTCTCACATGAATTTTCCTTTCAGTCAATTTTTACTGTAATCATTTTTCAAGTTTTCTTTTCTTTTTAAAAGAGGACCCTTCCACTAGACCATGGTGCACTCACTCCAATTTTAAATGTACCACAGCCTGATTTTCTCTCTTCATTCTCACTCCAAACAATAAACACTTCAGGGTTCTTTAGTCAACTTCTTATTCTCCACCTCACCTCTTCTTTTTTCTCTAGCTCCCCTAATCCTTTTTCTTCTATTTGATTCTTTCATTCATTCTTTTCTTTTTTCCTGACCATATGCTAGCTTTTCTACAGAGAAATTCATATCCCTGAGCTTTAACAGCTAGGGTGGAATTCAACTGCTAACTTACAGCTGTAAGAGTAGTTTAAGTTAATAGGTTGTTTAGGTAGTTAAAAAGCTAAATAAAAATCTTCAGAAGGCATTTTTTTCCAATATTAATTTTCTCAATCTATAGTAAATGGGTCAGTTCTACACAGATGCATTTGTCTGTAGTACAAGTCACCTAGGCCCTTAGCTTTAAATAGATGCCTTGATTTTAGACAGCTTCTTCTCTCGTGACTCCCTGCCAGGCTGACAGATGAGCACCTTAGTGACCCTTAAAGCAGAGTCACCCAATACAAGAACTTATAATTTCTTTTAATGGTATCCACTGTATGCTCAGCTCTTGTTTGGGTTCTCCTGCCTCTGAGAATCCCCAGCCACCTGAATCCAGTGCTCAGACACAGAATTTATCACTGTTGCCACTGCCTACCTTGCTGAGTGCTGATTTTTTATGTGCAAATGTGTGCATGTGTATACACCTACATTGAAAGGCTATGCCAATAGTATTAAAGTTGTATGCAAACGTGCCATATTTACATTTCCAAGTACATGTATGGATATATATATAAGTATAGAAATATTTGAATTAGTTGCAATCAAACTAGCTCAAATTTCAGTTCTTTAAACCTGAATAATATTTCAAATTCCTTGAGTATATGGAAATTAATCTTAATTACTGATAAGAGCATCAACTTTGTAATTTAGAACATCCATGCCAATTGTCTTATTACTATATTATTGTATTACTTTATTGTATTATTGTCAATTACTGAAATTATATTACTGAGCAGAGCCAATATTGTTCAGAGGAATTTAAAATAATTTAGTTTAACATAACAGCAGTTTATCACTAGCACCTTATTAGGAAGTTTTATTTCAGAATTAAAACACACAGCTTTATATTATACTTATACTTATATATGTGTCTGAAGAAAATAAATTTTTAAGCACTCTTTTTTGTAGGTGTGACATTGTTTTCAGAAATGGTAGGGTAGAATGTTGATGGAGGATTTATTGGAGGATTTGCTGCTTGTTGTAAACAGTGTCTAATGTTTATGACTTCTACTAATTTCTGGTAAAATTTAGAGGTTTTGAGGGCTGGCTTGGCACCCACACTTTACTTTTAGCTAACAATAAAAGCAGGTGCTTTTTGTCAGCTCCTGTGAGCTCAGAGTGTATATTTGCCTCTGAATTTAACATCATCATTTTTTCTGTATTTCAATGCTTCAACTTTCCTGTGTCTTTGGTCACTGGTATAGAAGGAGGTAAGAGAGAATGGTGTGTCCTCATTATTTTGTACCAATCAAAGATTAATTCAGGCTGGAGCACACTAAAAGGATGGTTACTAGAATGGTCAGTTAAATAGATGACTTTTTTTGAAGAGCACTAAAAGAAATATATCTTGGTTAGGAAAAGAAGATCAAGAGTAGATACAGATTTATTCCTCATGAGTTCTCCAGAATGATAAAGACCAAAAAATCTGAAGAGATTACTATGTATAAAACAATCAGGTAAAAATTTAAGATGGAAAATATCTCACCACCAAGGTGGCAGTCTAGGACAGCACTCTACCAGGAACAGAGTGAATGAAATTACTGTAGGACGGAGTTTGCTCTGCAAAAGAGATGAAAGTTAAATGTTTGCTGTCACAGCAGAGAAATGAGCTTGGCATGATCTTCCATTCTCTTCAATTAATTTTCTTCAGTTATACTATTGAGATATTTTCAGTGAATTTGTTTCTTACTCATGGCAGTAAAAGTAAACTCATACACAATATTCTTGTAACTGTATAAGCACAAGGAAAGTTGCTGACACAAGCACTCCTTCAACTTCCAACTTCAACTACCCCAATAATGGGATTCCTTCTACAAAATTTAGATCTAATATATTTTTATGTCTTTACCTAATTCTATTCATGTAGAATATCTGGACCAGTAAAATAATGATGTTTGAAATATGGTACTACTGTAATTGCTGAAGAGTGAGAAGTGTTAACACTTCCCAGCTACTCATTTATGGATTAAACAATTCTAGAAGTAATACAAAAGTATATCACAAACCAAATATTTTTGTAATTTTGTAAAATATAATTATTTTATTGTGTAAAATATAACCACATGGCCCAACTTTTTTTCTTCTAGCAATGCTGGACTTCTGGGCTGAATTCGGTCTGCTGTGTAAGAGTTATCAAAAATTTAGGACAATAACAACTGCTCAAGCTAATGTGTTGGTAGGTGTTTAGCCAATGATAACTGAAACAGCTTTTTAAACACTACGATATATATATGAATTGACAAGAACAGCACATTTTGGAGACAGAAAAGCCAAAAGCTTCTTCCCACACATTTAATTGAAATTGCATACAATTGTAGACAAGAAGAAATAGAGCAGTAAAAATAAAAACCAAAAACAAACCACCAAAAATAAAAAAACCCCACAAAAACAAAAAAAAACCCCACAAACCCTAAGAAGCCATGATCTCCCAAAAAAACCTGAAAAACCCCAAGAACTGATGAATGAAAGGGAAAGGAGTAGGAGAGGGAAAACTCCAAAACCTTAGATCTTTAAAATCTTCCTTACAATCTAAGTTGTTCAGAGCTTGAGGGAAATGAAAACTTGCTCAAAATCTTTTGATTTTCTTTGATTGCAATCACATTTTTATTTAGCAGCAGTGTCGATGCACATGGCCTGTAACCTGCACTGGTCTGCAGTGTGTGATCCTGATGTGCAGCCTGCAGTGACTATCCTGAGGAAAGGTGCATGCATGGATAACATGGGAGCTGCTAGCCAGCACAGCTGCCTTGGAGTTTGGTTCCTAAAACAGAATGCTGTAACAAGGAAGGGGAGGGAAATACTTCAGTTGCTGTGTTACACTAATATAGAACATCAGAGAGGAATTAATTGTGTCATAACTCAATAGGAAATTTAAAGCCTGGGGATATGACATGAAGCAGAATCTGTTGCCTGGTCCAACATATCATTTAACCAGCTTTACCTGAATTTCTACTGAATCATAAAAGGCAGCTTTTCAAACTATGCAAATTAAATCAGATAAATTTATTATAGTCATACTTATTTATAGACGCATAGATTGAATAAATATGCCATTTATTTGATTTAGCAAAATGTAGAATTAGTTCTTAGTCAATGAAAAAAAATTAATTTCATATTTTTTTCTAAATTTTTATTTTCTTTTCCCCTAAGATACAAATTTTCTTGACAAGATACAGATTTTCTTGACAAGCTTCCCTAAAACTTCACAAGAAACAAGTATCTCCTCTTTCAAGTCATCTTATTCTCTTCACCACTCTCAGTGTTTGGCCTTCTTGTGAAATCAGAGAATCATAGAATTATTTATGTTGTAAAAGGCCCTTAAGAATAGATGATTCACTCCTGGCAGG
The DNA here is from genome assembly GCF_001522545.3 of Parus major. Taxonomy (NCBI): domain Eukaryota; kingdom Metazoa; phylum Chordata; class Aves; order Passeriformes; family Paridae; genus Parus; species Parus major. The sequence goes on along the minus strand of NC_031769.1, from coordinate 135,610,458 downwards.
ATTGCTCTGGGAAGGATAATTCGTGACTTGTATTTAAGAACAGGAGTTCTCTGGCAATAAGCACAGATTGCTCAGTGCTTCTCTACTTCTAGATTCAGGTCTTAAAACCTCTGAGGTATCCAAGATATAATATGCCATGTCTAGAGAGTCAAGTAGTGAGGTAATAATATGCCACAATACTGAAAAACAGGCTGCAGCACAAAACAAATTAAGCAGCTGCAGTTTTCAAGGAGATATTGATTTTCCCCTGAACAGTTGATTCACCCCTACATTTTGTTGTACAGTTTCCTTTAGCTAGTACATGTGAGCTATAGTCACTGGTGGGTGAAAGTTCAGAGCAGATTATATTTTATCTAAATTTTTAATACATCTTTCTACTAATAATTTTTTTTAAAATGTGCTGGATATCCCAATATCCCACAATAGGAATATCTGATAAAAACATAGGATTTGCAGACCTCTTAACACATACATTTAAAAACAAAATACTTTTCTTTAAAAAAAAAATAAAACAAAAATTAATTTTTAACGTATTTGAACATGTATCAATCAGGAGGTTATTAAATGTAAACCTTTAAATCCAGCAGAATTTAAGTAAACTTTTGAGGCAGGTCTCAGGCTTAGTAAAGTCTATGTCCTTCCATTAGGGTTATTTTAGCCACTTGAATGTACTTGACCAGCAAAATCAGTTTTTCAGTTAGGAAAATCAAAATAAAAACTTCTTCTCTTTACTATCCTTGCTGAGCAAGGACATGCTGGATATGGAATGTAACACAAGAATTGTGCCCCAGAGTGTATTCTGTCTTATGAATATGAATTGCATGTTACTGGGCTTTTATTCTTTATGACTATAATGACACAACTTAAGGAAGCCTGTAGAAAATGTTTTTTTTCTTAATGACTACACAGGGCAAGAAAAACAAAACTCAGTTGTGTGTGGCTCACAATAGCAAAGTTATGTGGCAGTTGCTGTGGATGAGGTATTCAAATAAAACCTTAGAAAGAATCTCAAAAGGAAAAGGCATAAAGTAAATCAGCATTTCTGGTAAATCTATATGATGAAATTCTTTATTACATTGATCATGGGACACAAATACAGCAACAACCTCTAATCACCAAATTCAGACTCAATAAAACAAAGATATGCAGAAAGTGTTCATGTTTGACATACAAGCAACATTGCTGCTAAATCACAAGCAACATTTACTGTTTGATATTTTCCCATAATTATTTAAATCTTATTTTGAAACAGGTTTTAACTCTAGTTCCATCAATATTCAAGCAAATACAACATGTCCTTATTCCTAGTTCTGAGCTAATTTGGGTGTACAACTCCTACAGCAGAAGCAAATTGAATTTTCTTTTTGATGAAGAAGCTGTCCATCAAGAAGAACTGTTTTATCTAAAACTTCCTTTTTTGAGAGATTATGTCAAATTTTGACAACATGATTTACAGGAAAAAGATTACATGATATATAGCTCATGGATTATATGAACAAAATCAAAATATTTTACTCCAATGTTAATAGAATTTTTCACTGCAATATATTTTCCAATTCTGATGATTTATACTACACTGTAAAAAAATAAAGGCATTTGAGATTTTAAAACAACTTTAAAATATATAATCTCTTCTGAAATAGCCAAAGTTTTTTGCTGTGCTGGTAGTATAAACAAAAGACAAAGCACAAAATAATTTTCTGAGATGAAATTAAATTAATTTTTTTTCAGAACATGAATGTTTTCCTCTATTCATCTCCTCTTTCCTTGATTTGAGATTGTTGCTCAGCTATAAACCTTCTCTTCATTTGAAGGTCCTAAATCAGACAACCATTCAATCATAGATTCAAAGAATGGTTTGTATTGGAGTGGACCCAAAAGATCATTTAGTTCCAAGCCCCCTGTCATGGGCAGGGACATCTTCCACCAGACAAGGTTTGTCAGAACCCCATCCAACCTGGCCTCAAACACTTCCAGGGACATGTACTCCACAATTTCTCTGGGAATCCTATTTCTGTGCCTCATCACTCTTACATATCTAAGGTAAACCTCTCCTCTCTCAGTTTAAAGCCCCACCCACCTGTCCTATCATGAAAATCTTTTTCCCACTTTCCTGTAGACCACTTTACGTGCTGGAAGGCTGTTACAAGGTCTCCCCAGAGCCTTCTCTTTTTCAGGCTGAAGAGACTGAGCCTGTTTTCATAGGACTGCTCCAGCCATTCTCTCTGATCAGCTTCATGTCTCTCCTCTGAACTCATTCCTACAGGCCACGGCCTTCTTCTGCTGGAGTCCCCAGAGCTGGAAGTACATCAGAGAGGGTCTCAGGAGAGGAGAACAGAGGGGCAGAACCCTTCCTGGACATGCTGGCCATGTTTCTGTAGATTAGCAGCCCAGGGTGCAGCTGGCTTTCTGGACTGCAAGTGCACAATGTGAGGTCATGTTGAGTTTCTCAGCCACCAGCAGCCCCAGGTCCCTCTCTCCATATCTGCTCTCAATCCATTCTTCTCCCAGCCTGTTTTTTCCCTTTGGTTTGCCCCAACTAGGTGCATGAGCTTACACTTGGTCCTGTTGAACTTCATGAGGTTTGCCCATCTCTCAAACCTGGAAGATTTGATTGTAAGACAAAATTTGATTTCATTTTCTATATCTTGAATATAACCTTTCTTTTGCCTTTCATATTTTATTTATTACTCACCTTCACCATCATTTTCACACGCGTGTTGCTTTTTCACTCTTTGGTAAAGTTCCTCCAGCCCCTCTTGTTATACAAATTGTTAGTTTAGACAGGTTAATCTAACCCTGATTATCCCACTTCAACTGGGACTTGTTGGACAAGTATCTAGTCTTGATTACTGTATGGGCTCACAGGTCTTTGATATGAGCTATACTACTGGTTTTGCTACAGGAAACATCAAAATTAGTGTAGCTTTCTGAAAGACAGTGTGGGTCTAAGGTATGTGAGGAGAGTACATTAGAGCCCATGTGGTTAGGCTGAAACTAAGTGGTTATTTTAAAAATGTTTATGTCTCATAGATGCTGGATGATGGAACCTAAAGGACTTCAGTTTCAGGAATGCAGTAAACAGAATGCTATTTACTTAAAATCATCAGGAAAGGAGGAAATAAACACAAACCATTCTAAGTGGGGGAAAAATTATAGAAAGTAATGATTATTTTTTCTTTTTTTAAAAGTGAATATGTTCAGTGGAGAAATACACAGCTCATACATAAAATATATGTGAACATTTTAGCTCTTCAAGACTCAAAGAATAATTCTGTCTATCTTAGAGCTGGGAATAGACATGATAGGAGAAAATACCAACTCTCTTATCAAAATTCAATTTATTCGATGACAAAGCTCTATGAATCACAAAAGGCTAATAAATAGGCAAGGGCAGTCACAGGTTGTGTTGACCCTTGTTCCTTAGTCTTCAAGAGCCAAAACTGATATCACAGTTGGAGATTCATTTCTAATAATGCCTCTTTCAGTGAAGTGACTGTGCTCTCCTGGCTCTCTTAGAACACTTAGTGTGAAGCACGAATATGACAAGGCTGAGCTGCCTTTTGTAATTTATTCATGAAAGTAAAGATATGTTAAGTGGAGATATGCAGAACATGCAGAGACAGATAATGATCCATCAGTCAGCTGCAGGCTGTGGAGGAAATGAGGACACCATTGTTCCCTTGAATGTATGCACTGTGCTCTACAAGGATGTGGCCAGAGGTAGGAAGGAATATGGATCTATTGCCAGACCCTCTGCAGAATGCTGAGAACTGCATACTCCTTGAGAACTCCCTGCTGAAGGTACAGTCTGAAGGAGAATGTCTCAGGCAACTCCTGGATTTCATAAATCAAAATGCTGTCACAGGCTGTAGAGAATGCAATGCAAGATAATTTTTTGTTTCCGTGCAGCAAGAAGCAACCTGACTACAAAATAAAGTAAGAAGGATGTAGTCAGCTTCCAGATGTCTCTGCTTAAACCAGACCTTCTCAACTGTGCCTGTGGTTTGTGCAGTCATTCTTCTGTGTTGGTTCCTTATCTATGCATCATGAGACTAAACTTTGAATTTAAATGGAATTTTTTTCCTTCCTTCACCATCTTTCCTGAAAGAATATTTTCATACCTCTTCTTTGTGATAAATGGATTATAAACACAAATGTTATATACATATGAGTGCATCTTTTGTCTTGAACCTTAATATATCCTGTTTCAGCAGTCGTTAAAAACTAAGTATCCATTTTTTTACATATTGCAATAAGTCTTCAGTAAACCTAAGTGAAAATCCTTATTTGTAATAGATTACTGAAGTTATGCTAAATATTTACAATGGTTGCAAATATAATTAAACCAAAGCACTAATATGCATATTATTAAATCTTTGGTAGTTTGCAAAATATGCTAACAGTTTCTATAAGTATGCAGGCTTATGACTGCTTTGTAGCAGACCCTTGCTACTTTGCTCATAATATCACAGATTCACAGTTCCATATCTTTATATAAAAGGTATGAAATAAAGTCAAGGTATTATCAGTCATAGTGTTATTTTTAGTCTTACTGGCCTCACAGTTTCACAGAGAACACAATATACCCAGTGATAGCTGCAGAATACACAAATTAATTATTAGACCTCTACCCTGGACTTCTCCTGATGTCTTTACTTAAGTAGGATTTAAATATTTTGGAAATTTCAGCCTAATATTTTGATGACTGTACAATGAATTTGATCAAGACAATGTTATGTTTGTTTTCTGCAAGAAATAGTATATGTAACAATAAATAATGAGGCTTCTTTGCATTGCACATTTATTATAATTTAAAATTATGATTTATTAATTAATACTTAATACTTAATAATTGTATTTAATAATAATTTTAAAATTATAATTTTAAATACCAAAATTTACCTTTAGTTCAGTTAAGATTAGTAGGTGGTATCTCAAGCCTCTCAGCTGCAAGAAAATTTGCAGAGTATGAGGATAAGTTGATTTAAGAAATAGAAGTAATTTGGACAGGAAAGATTTTATATATCTGCATAGACTAAACAAAGGGGATGTCTGTGGGGACTTTATACTCACTAATGTGACCCTCAAAAGTTCTGCAGGGTACAGTGCACTTGAAATGTCTGAATACAAGTCAGGTTCAGTTTGGAAGAAATATATCTTCATTCACACAATCCTACAGCAAAATAATAAATCTTTTCTCTCCAGACTGTAGTGGTTATGCAGCTGTATCGTCTCATCTTCACAAGCCTTGGAAACTACACTGTGTTCCATTCTATGGTCTAAACTGACCCTCAGCATTCGACTGCGATTGTAGGCATCTCCCTTTTCATCACACTTCAGAGACAGAAGCTATGTCTACACTGATTGTTGTGTCAGGGGTATTGACTGGAATTTATAAAATTAGACACCAGTGTTTTTTGGATTTCATTGTATTTGTTTCCAGAAATCTGCACTTTAATGAACTGAACTTTTGTGGCACACCACAAGACTGTAATTCTAGAAACTGCAATTCTGTGCTAATGAAGTACTGGTATTTTTCACTTCCAATTAATTTCTTCAGAGATTTTTGTTTCATTTGGCTTTTCTTGAATTGACACATTTCTGTAGGAGATGTTAGCTGTTTACATAGTTAATGTTATCAGCTGGGTTGAAGTTGAGATACAAATATAACTAGATTGTGCATACAAAATGACTCAATATTTTCCCCTAACCTGAACACATAGGTATAAAAGGCTATGTTACACTTATGGTAGAAATGAACCAGCAATGCACCCCTGCTGCAAAGGCAAATGGTTACATCAGACTCAGTATTGCCAGAAGGTACAGGGAAGGATCAGCACTGCTGAGGCCACACTAGAAGTACTTTGTCCAGAACTGAGATCTTCGGAGCAAGACACAAGACCTAATTGGAGACAGCCCAGGAAAAGGCCACATGAATGGCCCAGGCAATCACCAGTTGTATGAAGTTTAAGTGGTGGATCCTGCACCTGGAAAGGGACAATCCTGGTTGTATGTTCAGACTGGGGAGTGGGAGACCAGAAAGCAGAGTTGTGGAAAGGGACCTGGGGGTCCTGGTCTGTGGCAAGTTGAACACGAGCCAGCAGTGCCCTGGCAGCCAGGAGGGCAAACCCTGTCCAGGGGCATCAGACCCAGCATGGCCAGCTGGAGGGGATTGTCCTGCCTTGGTCTGATCTGGGGCAGCCTCACCTTGAGGGTTGTGTGTAGTCTTATCTCACAGTGTGAGACATTCAGCTATTAGAGAATGTCCAAAGGAGGAAACAAAGATGGTCTTGAGGTTAAGTCATTGACATTACCTGGTCTGTTCAGCCTGGAGAAAACAAGACTGAGGGAAGTCCTCATAGTACTGCTCAGGTTCCTTGTGAGGGGAAGAGTGGGAACAACCACTGATCTCTTCTCTGTGGTGACCAGTGACAGAACCTGAGGGAATGGCCTGAAGCTGTGTCTAGGGAGATTTAGGTTTGATATTATAGAAAGTTTCTACACTCAGAGGGTGACTGGGCACTGGAACAGACTCCTCAGGAAAGTGGTCACAGCAGCAAGCCTGACAGTTTGTGTTTGGACAGCACTCCCAGGCACATTGGTGTGACTCTTGGTGTGGTCCTGTCAATGGCCAGGATTTGGACTTATATGGTCCTTGTGAGTCCCTTCCAAATCAGGGTATTCTGTGATTCTATGATGCTATGATTAAGGATCTGGAGCATCTCTCCATTGAGGAAAGGCTGAATGAGTGGGCACTGTTGAGCATGGGGGAGAGAAGGATGAGGGGGAAATATTAATGTATGCAAATACCTGAGGGACCATGCAAAGAGTACAGAGCTTTTCAGTGGTGCCCAGTGACAGGACAAAAGCCAATAGGCACAAACTGCAACAGAGGATGTTACCTCTGAACATGAAGAAACACTTCACTGTCAGGGTGACTGAACACTAGCACAGGCTGCCCAGGGAGGTTGTGGAGTCTCCCTCTGTGGAGACATCCAGAAGTTGTCTGGGCTTGGTCCTGTTTAGCTGGATCTATGTAGCTGTACTTGAGCAGACAGCCTTTAGAGCTTCTGTCCTATCTCAACCATCCTGTGATTATACAAAATCACTCCTATTTCTATTATCTATAGATAGAGTGCAAAGAGGAAATGATGATGATTATATTTGCTATGATCCATTACCCTCCAAGACTTTATTTCCACATTGAGTGTTTAGATGGAATGGTTCTTGTACCAGCTGGTGGTTCTGGGCATGCACAACTTATGCAGGGAGCCAGCTGCTGGAACTCTTTGGGTCTGCTTTGCCTGGGGGTGCTCCAGAGCTGCACAAATGAGTGACTTTTGAACAGGACATTGAATGCCTGGCAAACTCTCCTGAGTGTGTACCACAAGATACTTAGACAAATTCACATTAAAAAAACCCACATTACACTAATTTGTTGATGTGGAGTGCACAGAGAGCCTAATCTGTATCCCAAATTAATGACAAGAGTTACAACAAATTATGAATATGAGTTAAGGCAGGTCTCTCTATTTCTTTTTCCATTTACTTCTTCCTGAAAATCAAATCATACTTGTCAATATTTCCAGTTTATTCTAATTTTATTTATTATGATCACCCGGAAAGTCAATATATTTAAAATCATGCTAGTGTATGAAGAGTGTTTTTTGCTGTATGACACCCTTTCTGCTCTATAATTTTGTTAGAAAGAGGAGTATGCCACAAGTTAGCATAGATTTTAGGTTGCTACAGTATACCTCAATATTTTCTTTTTCTGAGCTTAATCTGGCTGGACTTTCTGCCTTTGCTTCAGCTGGACCTTTCCAGAATGGGCTAGGTCTTATTTCCCGTGTTTCTCATCTACCCACAACCAGCTCTCTACTCCTTGTATGAACCACGTCTCAGTATTGTATCTGAACATTTAGACCTTTCAGATTTCAATTTACTTTGGACAGTCGCTACCTTTCTAGAGACAGAGAGTTTCTCAGACCCGCTCCAAATGGTGGCCTTCTACAACCCTTGCATGATGTCAAGAGTTTGGGAAAAGAGGAAAAGACCCATGTCCTGGGGTCCCTAGAAGCCATGAGGATATCCAGTTTGTGTGACATGAAGGAAAAGCAGTTCAGCTGCAGCCAGGAAGCCAATTTTCTCTCACAAACCTGGTGGTGCTTCCTTATACATTCTGAGTCTTTTCTTCAGTGACATCTTAAAAAATTTGCCAATGGAAAAATTAATAACCAGAACACACTGATATAACTGTGTTGTGGTTTTTGGATTTGTGGTCCAGTCAGTGACATGGACAGAATGTACAGCATCAGTCACTGCTGACCTTCAGAAGCACAGCCTATCCAGAGTCCTGTGTCTAAAGATCTGGTTAGGATACTTAGTTTTATCTTACTTATGAAATACATCACATTTCAATGAAATCCAAATAAAAAATTATTACTATAGTAGAAAACTCAGTAAGATTTTCAGCTCAATAAAACCAGTTTAGAGAGGTGAAGACACTGAAATCACAGATCTGAAAAATGTGAAATAATCTGTACAAGTTCGTGCATTCCCTGTATATTTGAGCACATGCATCCACTTATCACACAGAAGTATAGGACTTATAAGGTAGATAGAGAGGAAAGATAGAACCCCTAATATTGAAAAAATACAAGAAAAAAACCCAAAGCTTAGCAGAGGGCAAGAGGGAGACTTCTTCCCTTCCAGTCTTCATTGTCCTGTTACATTCTTCACCCACATCTGAAAGAAGAAGCCTGTTCTGGAAGGAAATTGAATTGCAGGAAAAATGCATTCCTTGAATTCTTGAAGAGGGACAGGTTTTATTTACTCTGTACACAGAAAAAGTTACTTCATACCTCCTTCAGGTATCTAATATTTTCAAATGCTAGGAGTTTCAGTAGTTAAAATATATTCCTGCAAATCAGTCCCTCCTTGCACAGTGTAATCCATCTGATTTTAAGACTATACGTGCATGCAGCAAGAGGTGTGCCTTGCTTGTTTAAGGATATAATTTTTAATTCCACTTTCTCAGAAAAATAGTTCAATGCAAAAGCCACTGGGGGTCTGATCTCAAATAGTGTCAACCTAAGGTTTGAGGAAGAATCTACTGACCTCTAAAATAGCTGCTTATTTTTCTATTTCCAAATTCTTGTATTCCAGGAACCTTTTACCTAGAATTAACATATTGAATCTGTGTACTCTAAACTTCCAAAAAAATCCAAATTAACGTATGGGATTTTGAGCATAAGACAACCTTCACAATGAAAGAACTGAGCCCTCCCTGTGGGAGACTGAAATGCCCAAGAAAGAGAGAGAGGGACAGAGAGAGAGGTGGAGCTAAGAAAATTGGCCCTTAGATCACAGATGTGGGGGGCTTTACTCCACCACACCATAGACTTTTCCTCTATGAATCCCTCTCAAGGACAGCAAGGCAGCTTCTTGACAAACCCAGCTCTATTGCCATAGCTTTAGTGCTTTTTCAGAGGTTTAGGATATGGTCAGAAAGTTTAGTGATTTTTGGTTGTTTGTTTTGGTGGAGTAGAAGAACCTACCTCATTTACTTACATAAAAGACACAGAATTAACTTTTATGGGAAAATAGAGAATAATTTCTAGAGAGAATTTCCAAGGAAACTATACTTAAAAATTGATGAAGCTAAGGGCTGCTTATTTAGTCTCTAACCAATGTTTTCCTCCCCATCACAAATATTGTAAAGGCTGTAGATGTACTTGCTCAGATTGGGAACTTTACAAGCACTATGTAAGTATAGGCAGGAACTGGACATTGGATAGAATTAATATACTTTGGAATACTATTTTTATTTTCAGGTCACAAAGCATCAGAAAATTCTAATAGAATGATATGTTTAAGGGACACAGCAGGGTTTTAACTAAGAAATGTTATTGCCATGGGACACATCACATCTGAGAACCCTTTGGTATTATTGTATCATCTACTGATTGTGCAGCTACTTCAGAAAACCATGCATGACGGCTGGTTAAATTGGTTTTGAAATATTGTTTTGGAGACTGTTTCTCTTAAGACCCCAAGTGGCAAAAGCAATTGAAGGGAATATAACACAATCAAATAGATGTAATATAAAGGCAAATAGGCAGAAGGACTGATAGTTTTCTCTCCAAAACAGCGGGAGATAGTAAAAGATTGAAGGAAAGAAAGAAAAAGAAGTGAAATAGAGGTGTAATAAAAAGTCCTGGAACCAGTAACATGACTTTTAGTTACAAATCATAGAGCAGTGGGACAAAATCAAGGACCAATTTTCCAGAAAACAAGAGATTAAACTGGCTTTTCTTTCATGAATATTTTTAATTTTACAATATTCTTTTAAATAAGTAAAACATGACAAAAAATTAAATGGAGTTATATTTTTGAAGTTTATAGCTTGTTAAGGACCATAGCTTCTGCTGCAAATTACTGTGATACATGCTACCAAACCAGTAAAAAAGGTTAGAAAATCAAGTTTTTTAAATACTCAAGCATATGGGACATTTCTTACATAATGTTAATTTCTTCTCATATCTTTTTTCCCTTTCACTCTTTCAAATTCTTTTTTTTTCTTTCTAACAGTCTTCTTTTGAAGGCTTTCATTGTTTTTCCTTCATAGAATTCATCTGAATATATTTAGCAAAAGAAGTAAGAATATTTCTTTTAGAAGTTCTTTTTAAATGCCTGCTGTTCTTTCAGGATAAAAAATTTGATGTACAATGCAGATGTGGACATTCTGTGTGTCAGTTTCTTATGAAAGCATTGACTACTATGATTAGTAGGCAGTGAGTGGAGGCAACACCCTTTGGAAAGAATACAGGTTTCATACATAACATGTGGTACATAATTTAAAAAATAAGCTAGCTGAATAAAAATACTACCTTAAAATAAGAATGAATAGTAAAATTAACAGCCAGAATGGCACAACATTCTATCAACTCTTATTTGTGAAACATCAGCATAAAGTTGTGGATTTTTATCATAAAAAGCAGTATTTTCTAAATAAAATTCAAGTTTCATCCACATTTATTTTACCTATTGCATTAATGAACTAGAGTCCTGCTCTGTTTTTTTGAAATCAGTGGAAAATTGATTTTATGGGTAACAGAAAACATCTCAGAATTCAGATGCTATTCCAGTACTCAACTGAAAGCTTTAACTGGGTAAACATCTGTTAGAGATAACAAAAATTAAATCAGAAGAAAACTCACATCACACATTAACCTAAATGAATACAAAAAAATTAAAATATTTTGTATTGTAGGTAACAGCTGCTCTTACTCATGTATCTCAGGGCAAAATAGAAGAATATGCTTGCATTAACAAGTGTTCTGTATCACACTGATGATCCTTTCCATTTGTAGGGGAAGTGATTTTTTGGGAGTTATTCCACTTTCACCCAGACATCTATAGCATAACAGAGATATCAGCCCATAAGCAATGAGAATGTTACCTAATTATATTCCAGATTTTTTTTTTTTCTGGCTGTTCAAAGCAAATTCTGGGGTTTTTGGGATGGTGGAACCACAGTGCAAAAGCATTCTCTGCTTGCAGTGACAAAACTGCAAAGGGTTTAAAAGTAGCATGTTTAAAAATAGTAACATGAAAATCAGTAATTTTTTATTGCTACCCTGCAGTGTCAGTTCTTAATGACAAGGAGTATGGAATTATTGTCAATTTTGCTAAAAGAAATTAAGAGAGAAAACAGGTGTGAAGATACTTATGCTGGAGATAAACAGTTCAGCTCTGGAGAACAATGTGACAAACACAAGGTCTGTGGAAAAATAACTTTGCCAGACACTTTGCCAGATCACAACTCCTGCTCAGACAAGCTTGAAAGTTACATTGCTAACTAGGCAAGAAACTGTACTGACCTTTCCACTGTATTACAAACATTCTGTTATAATGTGATTGCTATTGAAATTGATTTTGGTAGCAGCACAGAAGACTCATTTTTGTTGTTCATTGTGTGTTTGTTTTTTAAGAGTTAAAACTCATCTTGGGGCTGTGCAACAATATACCTTTCCAGAGACTGAATAAACTGGATTGATTAATCATGACCTTAAACCCATGTAAAGAAAACAAAAAACAAATCCCTCCTGATTATATTACATAAGGTACATACCTCAGTCTAAAATTCATAACATGATTCTTTTAATATGATCATGGAGCAATTATTTAAAAACCAAATAAACAAAAAGGATTATGCTCTTAAAGCCTTTTCAAACAGCTCTATGTATAATGCTGACTGCAAATTATGCAGAGGCAACTTATACAAGTAACTGTTAAAGAAGGCAGTCTCCCTGTCCTGATGGGAGTTTGGATTACATTAAATGTAATTGTTGTATGTAGTTCTCCTAAAATAAGCAATGTGGTTGCCTGGTGACATACTACTATAATTTATATTTGTTTATTATAAAGATATTATAAGTTATCTTTAGATAACTAAGATAATTAAGTCTTTATAGTGTGAGGGGTTGGTATTTCTAATATAGCAATAAAGTCCAAATAATGTTGAAATTTAATTCAGCATGTGACTACATCCATGTTTTCATATTTTGTGTGTAACAGAATGAATAAAATATATAGTGATGAGGCAACCCCTCAAAAGTTTCACATTTTTAAAGCCTTCTCATAGAAAGTTCACATCTCCCAGTGAAAATGATCTCCCAGTCTCATTCATCCAGCCACCCCTACCCCGATGGATCCTCAAAAATAGAAAAATTATTTAGTCTTTTTGTCTTAAGAGCACCTACAGAAGCCTGGGGATAAAACAAAGTGTTAACTGTTTTTTGCATTATTAAGAGATAAAGTGTAATATGGTGTTGAATGAGTATTTCTGAGACTCTCTTGCTATTCATCTTAAGTTGTGTAGTGCAACTATATCAGATTATGATGTTTTCACTGTGGATTCATGTACTATCATATATTTAATTCATGGTGTTACAGTCAGGAAGAAAAATAATTCAGATTACAAACTTGAATACTGAAGCATAACAGTAGCTCAAGATAAAACCTACATATGGATTTTTCCATTAGCACAAGAGATAAATTCTTATGCTGTGAGTCTGATGGGCTTGATTCTAGTAGTATACTAAATTAATAGCAGTACATGATGGGTAATAAGTTTTACAAAGCATTAAACTGCCCTCAGTGTGTCTAAGACATTCGCATATCAGGAGATACCTGGAGTACTTCCACAAGGAGAAATATATCTGCCTATGCAATCACAACAATGTGGAAAACCAAAAAATGGTATTAGTAGGGAAGAAAGTAAATATTTTGTGACCTTGCAAAAATTATATAATAATATTAATTTCTATCATTGGTTTTCACTCAGATCTTTCTTGTTACTGTCCTTATAATTATTTGATTTGACAAGGAAAATCATCATTGTCCCAAATTACAATAACAGAATGGGCATTTATGCATTAGTGACAGAATAATTTGTGAATCAAGTAAGAGCTTATAAGCAACTACTGCCAACACTATTTAATTTGCTGTGATGGAAACCAAAAGCTGGAGACAGCTGCTATCTCAGCTACAGGGTGAAATTCCCTACAGCCTTCTTTTAGGAAACACCATGGGAAAAAATGCATGATAATGGAAAGTAACCAAGAGTTGGATCCTCCTCTCCAATGGAAAAAAATAAAAATCTTCTCATTAATTGCAAAAGAAATGATAAATATGCTCTTAATATAGCTGGTTTTGATGTTTTAACATAGGATAAAAACAAAATTCAGAATCTCAGTTTATAAATGTAATTTTATTAAGCAAAAAATAAATGAGAGTAAAATAAAATGACTATATTAAGTCAAATGGCTCCAGGAAACTTAAATTGTATGACATGTCATTTAAATATTTTATAGGTAACAAACACTTGGCTTATGTTAGGAAGATTAGTAATAATTGACACGACTCTTTACAGACTAAGGAAGGATATTTCAAAGTTCTCATGTTGGCAAAACATGCCCAGAAAGAGGGCTTTGCTTTTTCTGTGTGCAAAGTAGAACAGTAGCTGCAACACAATTTTGATAGTAACAAAGAAAATAAGAGAAAATATTTATATTTTCATCAAGCATTAGCTTTGCAGATAGACAATTCCACCTATATGGATTTGCCAAAATAATAACTCGATTTTGGGGCAACTCTATGTTCCTTGTAATTGTCAGTCACTGTTTACAAATCATGAGCCTAAAATGTATTTGCCATTTACTACCAGCAAAAATATTCAACATCTTTCTGGATACACAATTGTATTAGTAAAAAAAAAAAATCAGTCTTTCTGTTGGAGACTTGAGGAAATCCTACAGTCAAGATTTCTTTTTCTTAATCTAGACAAAGCATACCAGACCATGCTAAAAGAAGCAGTCTCAGCCTGTATAAAGAACCAAGTAGATGATGCATTTTAAAAGGCCATTGTAAAATATATTGAACTCACTGGCTTCCTCTTGTAGGTCTTACTGGGTTTTTGTAGTCAATGGAGTTTTTACCTGTTCACTTAGAGCACAAAGAGAAATGTTTATATTACTCTGTAACTGTTTTGAGGTGACAGAAACTGAAAAAATTTGAAGACGCAATAAAAAACAAAAGACATTTTAAACCATTAGTCAGACAATAAATTAACTTTAGTGTTTAAGATATTATATAGGCTGGAATTTTCATTATTGTTTTAATTGTTTGCTTTTGGTTTTGGTTTTAGTTTTCCCAGACCCACTGCCATAATATCCAAAACAATATACCATTAGATTTGGAAACATTTTTCTAAAAATTTTAATTATTTAGATTCCTTTCCTAATCCCATTGTAATCAAACAAAGAATTCATATTGCTTTAACTGGCAGCTGAATAAGGTCGTACTTGAATATAAATCAAAGACACAACATATGTGCTGATCTTCACCACAAGCAGGTTGACTGGACTTCATTTTAAAATATTCAAAGAGAAGTTCTGTCTTCACAACATGTTTGGAAGGGAAGTTAATATTTTTCTCCATGTACCTTTCTAAAGAGCAGAATTTTAACCCTCTTTAATCATAAAATTTTGGGAGGGGTTTTCAGGTTTTTTATTCTCTAACTGATTGCAATCCTGAGAATGTTCTTCTTTTCTTAATTTTCTTATTAAAAAACTTCTTAAAATTTTTTAACTTTTTTAATTGACAATGAAAAGAACTTATTTTTTAGTGAAATGAGTAAAAATGCCCAAATCATTCTAATTCATCTGTAATAGAATAAAAGACTCAAATTCTGAGAGTTAAGTTGCACGTAGCAGAAGTACGTGTGGTAGATCCTGTAAAAATGTTTTGTATCTTTACTACCCTTTCTGTTCTGACATGATTTATATGCATTTCCTGATTAACAGGCTTACTAGAAATTTCTCTATTTCAGTTATTCTTATAATCTCACTTTTGCCTTATTGAAATATGTATTTGGGTGTAAAGGTGTAAAAAACTTCACCAACAGCAACCAGTTCCCAAAATAGTATTGAAAAATGAATTCTATTTATGCATGAATTATGAGATACTTGGGGCCTATTCCACACCTGATGTTAGTCAGTCCTCAGTAGATCAGAAATTTATGAGACATTTTGTTAACTTCTAATTCATTAGATTCCATTTAGGAACACTTTTTTTTTTAATGGTCAACTACAATTAGAATTCCGCCCCCCCCCAAAAAAAAACCCAAACAAAAGTAGCAGAAGAGTAACTTTCTCAGATTCTTGTATTTCCCTATTAAAGAAAACAAAAGATATCCACAAAATATGATCACTATAAACTGCAATACGAGACAGGAAGTGACAAAATAAAAATCTGTCTGATGATGTTGGGAGTGTTAGCCAAATGTGGCTATCCAAGCTGCACTTTAATTATGTCCCTACAGTAGTGATTAATTAAGTGCTCTGGTTTGTTTCTAAATTCATGAAAGTCTTGGGTGTACATAAGTCAGCTTCAATCTTCAAAAATTTAGCAGTAGATAACAAGAGATTAAGTTGTTTCATTCTTTTGCTCTTTAGCTGACCATAATTCTGTCTGCCAGGAAAAAAAAAAATCCAGAAATAGAATTCTCAACTCTTGATGATTTCTTTTTTGTGTTCTAATCTTCTCTCCTTCTTGAGCCAAATCTAAATAAATATTTTTCTTTAAATTTAAAATCGCATTTTGAAAATATTAATGATTTTAAAATTAAAGCATTAATGGCTTTCAAAGATATGTCTGTCCGTTTCAAATAAATACTTTTTTTAAGTCCAGGTAAAAATATTTTTTCTTTCTCGGAAAATGGTGGTAGCAGGAAAGTAGTTTATTTTAAAAGCATAAGAACACCATGGTTTCCTCTTGATTCAACAGCTCAGTGGTTTGCATCCATATTCAGGTTGTGAAAAACTTTTGCTTTTCCATCGTGTCTGAAGGTATTAGCAGAAATTCATGACACTTTGAAAAGTGTTGTGCAGCTGCATATCATTGTCTCAATCCCTCTTGATAAAGAGTTAAATTTAGTGTATAATATTTAAATATTCTTGTAGTGAGCAAAAGTAAGGAACCTAAAGACTGTAGTTAGTTTGGGACATTCGCTTGCTGTCAGAGACTGAAATGTTATGGTCAATGGCTTAAACATTATTAGGAAGGAGTCTTCTCCATTATGGCAAAACCCTATAAAGAAGCTGTGACCACCAAAGCCCAGCCTTCCCTGAAAATGCCTGCTGACTGGAACTTTGGGCTGTGAGTTAAGCCACCTAAGGGAACTTGAGATAAGATAAAGATGACACAATTTTCCAAGTATCTCAGGTCTGGGGAGAAATAAACAAAGCTGAGGGAGAAAAATGCATTCACAGGAAATCCAAATCCAGTTCTGAAAATCATCTGTGGCTGGGTTCAGGGTTGGGGGAGGCCACAGTCCACAGATTCATCTGATGAGGCTGGGTTTGCACACACTTCTCCCCACCCAAGGAGAAAGTTTTGGGTTGAAGTTGTGACCCCCTCTGGTCAGAGGAGGTGAACACCCATCCTCCCTTATACAAACTGCCTCAGCTATTAAACCCCCCACCCCAGGAAGGCCACATCCTTGGGATATTCACACGAGAGGTAGATTAGGGAATGCCATAAACCATCAAAGACCCCCAAAGTATTCCCCTGGACTCATTCCTGAGGTATTGCAGCAGAGCACTGCATGTGATGCAAAGTGATGCAACAGATCCAGAGTCTCTCAGACTCTGTCTGCAAGAGGCATTTTCAAACTTCCCCCACACACCCAGAGGAGGTACCTGGGCATCCCCACATGGCCCAGGAAGACCAGATGGAGATGATCAGTGCAATGCCCTTGGGATCCGCAGCATCGTGGTATTTTCTATTTAATCTGTTTCTCTCTCTCTCTCTCTCTCTTTCTCTCTCTCATTTCCTGGTACAGAACATCCATACTATTGACTTTGGCATATGGTATCATTTACACTTTAATTCAGGTAGAGGCATCTCTCTAAAAATTTTAATAGCTGGCTCTTAGCACTTGCTCCACTTCAAAACTCAAATTAAAACCTTCTAAAACCAATGATGGAAACATGATTTCTGTAGCTAAGTTAACACAAACCTAGTGAAACAGATTTGATTTTTAGTGGAATAGAATATTCAGTTCTTTCTTTTATTCTTTTTTTTTTTTTCCAAGAAGGAATGTCATATTAAATATATTAAAAAAGAAAAACTGCCTCTGAATATGGACTACAACTTCTAACACAGGAAGACACAGAAGACAGTCAGCTGCAAATTTCCTCTTTTCTTTTTTCCTCTTTTTGAACAAATAAAAGATACTATATAACTTTCAGCAGCTGAAAAAAAGACAATAATTGATTGAAAGACCTCTCTGCCTGAGATATATTTCCAGCAATTAATGATTATGATAATTGCATTGTAAGAAGATAATTTCATATAAGAATGTTGTCTATAAATCCCAGTTCAGCATAAAATTTACATTATCTACTAGCTCACAATAAACAAAAGGGAAATAGCAGTTGAAGTACACAAACACTTATCCACAAGAGCTTTTCCTTCATCGATATCAAGGATGTTATTTCTTAAATAAGATTTAGGATCATCTCAGTGGTTAATAAAAGGTGACTGTAAGAAAAAAAAAAGCAAAATAAGAGATTTTGGCTGAAGGCACGCATGGATAGAATGCAGTAGAGGTAAAACCTTGGGAAGAATTAGCACAGTGGAAAGTGAAGTGTGCTAATAACTTTGTTCTGAAGCTCTGACATAGCATCATACATTTCTTGTTCCTTCTTTGTGAGTACCTCTGGAGTGCAAGAGAAATCACATTTCATGATATGGGCCCAAAATACATTCCTGGTATGTATTCCCCAGTACATGCTCCAATTAGTTACTGACATTTCTCAGCATAGGAGTGTAAAAGAAAAGCGGTGCAGTAATGCAACAAGAATTTTATTAAATTCAAATATGCATCTTCACTCATTGATGTAAATGAGATGAATAAACCCAGGCAGAAATAATCAGGCTCAGTGCAATGTTAAATTTGAACATTAAAAATTTGTCTTTGTTGACGTCCATAATTTTCAAACTGATGATGTTTTTCTAATCTTTTCCCCATCCTGGTCAGAAAGTCTTCATTATCTAGAATCCATTGTAAATACATCTAAATTAATTCAAGGCAGAATTTGAAAGTCAAAAATATGCAACAAGTGCCTGAAACTTAGGACATTTGAAAATCCCCATTACTTTTTATTTCTGGTAGACTGCTACAAATTATTAGAAGTAGTCTTATATTTACAGACTCTGGTCCTCATAAAACTGAGAAAAATAACATACTAAAATGAGATTTATTATATTATGAGATTTATAATAAATTAAACCAGATAAATCAAAGAGATCAGTCAAAGCTCTCCCAACATTTGCATACAGATTTATGATCTCAGAGTTGACAGTACCCGACTGACTTACAAATTCCATGTTTTAGATTCTCCATGATCCACTCACCCAACAAGACAAGGGTTTTCATCCTCCAGGAATTACCTTGGGCAATACCTTTGGTAACCTGAGCCATGGGGAGAGCTCTCCACTACAGCCTCAATGCTCCCAGGAGGAACAGACTCCACTCATCTTTCTGCAAGACTTCACTTAAGGCTCATTCAAACCTCATCTTTTGTCAAATGTGGGCTGGACTATGAGGTCTCCAGAGCTCTCTGCCGTATTCAGCTGTTGAATGTTAGAAGACCCATCCTCTGTTCTCCAGCTAAACACCCTCTTCTATATTATTAGTAGATAAAAGTGGATATTGCCATTGACGGAAGACCGATGGCGATAGAATAGTGAAAGATATCCTGTCTCTCCTGGGGAAAACAAAA
Source organism: Parus major (assembly GCF_001522545.3). NCBI lineage: Eukaryota > Metazoa > Chordata > Aves > Passeriformes > Paridae > Parus > Parus major. The sequence goes on along the minus strand of NC_031769.1, from coordinate 135,591,100 downwards.
AAATAAAAAGCAGTAGTGTCCTTTGAAGCCCAAAAATTTCTGGTTCACTGATGTGGGAGACTGGAAAGCCTGATGTCTTGAGGCATTTTGGGAGGCATGTGTGCAGGAAGGGCAAGTCTGGCCTTGCAGGGCCCTTTCCCTCACCCCCCAACCCTAGAGCCTGTATCCCAACCCAGTAGAGCTGCCAGGGGTGGCACACTGGGGGCAGGGCTCCACACTCCCCTAACCCAGCTCCTGAGTGGACAAATGACCACAACTCCCACCTGGGAGAAGGGCCCAGGAAGGCCAAGGGGTGTTTAAGGCTGAACACCAGACCATCACTGTCTGGACCCTACCTCTTCTTTGATTTGTTACTGCTCCCAATCCTTTAAGACTTTGCTCTTCATTCACTTAGGAAGAAATAAATCTTTTTTACCTGAAAAAGAGATTTTTAGAAGACAGTGTCCAGCCAATTATCCACTATTTTCCTCACACCCTTTGAAAATCTTCACGTTCCAAAATGTGCCATAGCATTTGTACTTAGATAAGTGAATTATATATGCCCACAATAAAATATGTATTATTTGTTGGTTTAAAAATCTATGTCTGGCACCATGTTGGTGATGTTGGTATCATGTTTACTATTTATCAGTCCCCAGACATTGGACCACCTGAATATTTTACCAGTAATTCTTACATAAAAGAAATAGCTAGAATCAAAGGAAATTTTGGAATCCATCTAGGAATAACATTCAGTAAGTGATAATTCCTTATTTATAAATATTTTTGAGAATTTAACAAATTTATCATCTTATTTTTGCATTGTTTTAGGGGTTTTTTTTATATATGAATATACATATTTAATTTGGACGTAATCCCATTGCTGCATCAGTGTTGAAATATAAAAACATCTACATCGATTTAAATCGGGACAAACTATCATTTAGTCAAAACAACATGAAGGTTTTCTTGTCTCTTTTATGATATATGATAATTATTGAAATAAATGGAAATAAATGTATGTCAGGTTTTCTCTATCTCAATAATTAATAGGGAGAAGAGAATCAGTTCTACCTCTATCCTTGCACCCTTTCTTGTGTAAGCATAATTTGGCTTTCACCCATGTTTATAATATAGGTTGCAGGACCTTGGCATCAGTTCTTTCTTCTCATAAATGCAGCTTGACTGCACTACAACCTTCAAAAAAAAAAATAAAATCCATTTCTTAATTAAACTAGCAAACAAACAAATCTTTCGCTTTTTCCTTCCTGACCTTGTAATCTCTCCAACTCTCACTTCCTTCCCTCAATCAGGGAAGTAGAAAGTACTCTCATATAACTATTTAGGAGAGAGAAGGCAACACAATTAGAGTTTAAGGTCATTTATCAGTGTTGGTTTTGAACTTCACAATGATTCTCTGTCTCTTTTAAAAGGTTCATGAACTTCTATGTGTTAATCAGTTTATGTGTGGAAGCTTATTAGCAGGCATATTTCAGGTTTCTGTACAAGATGCAGACAGTGGAGCAGATGCTATGGGCAACCCTTGAGATTTGAAAAGTACAAGGGTAGATTAGACAAAAGCAGAAAACAACATATATACAGAAGTTAAGTTGAAGTCATTTAATTGTCAGTCCATTTTATCATGAGTCCACATATGTTCTGAAGTACAAGCAATAACCTCAGTCCAGCACAGAACTTAACCATCTGCTTAACTTCTAGTGCTCTTAGAATTCTAAGGAAACAGAGAAGTGCTTAAGCTTAAACAGAGTCACAAATCTTTTGGGTATCTATATGTTCTTATTAGACATATTTAATAAAAGAGGACAGACATACAATTTTTTTTCAGATTTCAGAAAATTGAGTTACCATTCAGTAGAAAAAAAAGAAATGTAGCAAAACCATTATTCAGGTGCAAATTAAGATACCTGAAACTGGTGAGTACTTGTGCAGTGAAGGTCTAAAACTTGGCTGCTGTTATCAGAGACCTGGAGAGTTCAGTCAAAAGAAATACAAGAACAATTTTTCTCAACCTCTTGTCCATCTAGTGAAAAAGACCTCTAAGTGCTATTGACTTCACTGCCTAAAACAAAGGGTTTTTGGAAATCTGGCTCACTTGCAAATTCTGACATATTTGCACAGATATTTAAGGTTCTTCACCTCCAACTGAGTATCATTGTTATGTTCTTTTTAGATGAATCCTAGTCTAAATCTCTCATTATGAACATAAAATTCAGTAATATGCTCTGTCCGCAGAAGTTTAAGAATTTACAGTATCTAAAAACTGAAGCTAAGCAAATTCAGCTCAATAATAGGACTTTTAAATTTAAATTATGAGAGAATTAGCTACCAGACTAGCTTATAGAGTTCTATTTGTGCACCAGACAGAATATTAAAAATTAGACTAGTCTTACTAGTAGACATTATCACTTGAGAATGATAATCGTAGCTTTTACTGTAGGTCACATTTGGTATCTCTTTTGGCATTATAATCTATGATATTTGATTTATCACAGGTCTCACAGATTTACCTCAGTAGCATTTAGAGCCCGGCACTGGTTTTTAATGCCCAATCACAAATTAGTTTGCAAAACAGTTCTGTTTGTTTTGGTTATATTTTTAAAAAACATTAGATTTACACTTTAAAATGCAGGCTTACTGCCTTATAAAGAACAACCCATGCAAACTACAAATGTCTATTTCAAATAATACACCAGCTGCTCACTCACAGCATTTACGACAACAGGATTTAAATTTTAAGCACAGATCCGAGTCATTTGTGCAGTTCTGAGACAAGACTTAATGTCATTAAATAAGCAATCAGTTGTGCAAGCTTCTAGCATGAAGAGAATTATATTAATAAATCTGGGCAACCAAAACCAGCTCTTCCCCTACATTTTTTTGTTTATCTGGGTAGTAGTCCCTTTTTATTTTTTTCCCCTTTTCTGTTTTTTCAGGGGTGATTGATGCTCTGAAGAGAGAGAATTGAGAAAGGCTATCAGCTTGGCTGTCAGTTTTCTCACCTTTCCTCTTCTGATTCATTCCCCAGTCCCACTGGGGAGAGTGGTGAGCAGCTGTGTGGGATGTGGCTGGCTGGGGTTAAACCACAGCAGTTGAATACAGCACCTTCCCCAGACACTCAGAATTTATACTTTATGAACATAGTGGTATAGGCTTTGTTCGTAGTTTAGAGAAGGAGTTACATACCAGAAAATTTAGTTTGCTTTGTATCTCCTTTTTATACCTGAAAACTCTTAAAGGAAAACATTGTCTAATACTGACTACCATTTCTATATTTAATTAATTTAATATTTCCCCTTCTCAGTGTGTCTTAGAAACCAAATGTATGGGTGTTTCTTTAATTTGGGTATGTTCAGTAATTTTTCTAAAGCAAAGGGGAAAGAAGGAAAGGAATTAATGAGACAGAAAAGTTTAAGAAGTTATAAATTTCACTAAAAGGTACTCCATGTTGCCAATGCTTTGCCTATGCATTACCATTAATTTTTCTGTAGTAAACATTGAAAAGTTTATTTTTACTGGAATAAAATAAATTTTAAAATTACTCCTGTTCAGGGATGGGAGTGATGTCAGTTGTATTGACAATGAATGTTAACACAATGAAAATAGATTTTAAAATCTGCATATTGTTAGAACTTGTCTGTTTAGTTTAAAATATTATCACATTGTTCACCAAAAGGTACTAAATTCGGTATCGGACTTGATCTGAATTCTCAAATATTTTGAACAAAACTTTATAGTCACTTAATGGAATGTCCCAAAAATAAAATTAGGCCAAATGATGTGTTATTCTCTTCTCAAAATGGTTACTATTTTTTTATCCATCATTTCTATCCATCATCATTCTAAAATATACTCACAGTGCAGTAATATACTGGATAAAGGATGCTATTATGGAACAGTATTTCTGTTTTTTGTAAACACCTAATTTTTTTCCAAAGTTGCCACTCTTTATGTTTTTCTTTCTTTCCATATTTTATGTTTTTGTTTGTTTTCATTTATTTTTAACTATCATGGTTATATTTTTAGCCTAGGAGATCTGCTCCAACTAAGTAAATTCTTACTTTAGAAAATCTGGCTGCATGAAAAGACAACCTATAACTTCTATTACTTTTTCTATTGCTTCCACTTATCTGAGATGAGGAGGAGGAGAAACTGGAGACAAACTGTTCCATAACATAATCATAAACATGTGATCTGAAAGAAATTAAAAGCAACTTATCCATTCCTTTATGTCATCATTTTCTGTTGGGAAATAAGGTAATAAACCACTCTGTAGTTAAAATGTCAAGCTGTGGTGCTATTTGTGTGTGATGATTGAGGCACAAACTACAGTATGTTTGGGAAAAGTCCCAAACAATAAAATAGTAATGAACTTAAAAATTGATTTCAATATGGGTCCCTGAGGCCAGGAATGACAACTTTCCTGACATGCTACTTTGCTACTCATCCAGCGTAGAAGAGGTTTTGAGATTTGATTTCACCCTGCTGTGAAGCAGTAGCTAGAACATCCACTTTGAATTTTTCAGAACACACAGTAAATTACAGGAGGAAACTGTCTAGTGCAATTTACTTAACATTTCAATCTGTTAATTTTCTCACACAATTCATTTCATATTCTACTTCTGAGACAGGATTATTATGCTCTAACTCAGAGCTGCTGAGACAGTTCTGATCCAAGAAATTTTATTTGGATTTTCTAACCAGAAGAACCCCACACATTAGAAATCACAATATAGTAAGTAGGGATCAGGTTTTCTTGGGTTTTGTTTGTTGGTTTTTTCCTTTATCACCCTCATAAACACTGTGGTCACAAAACCTGTTCCATCCTGTGCTTTTTCCTGTTCTTAATACAGTCTTTGTCAGTGAAATGAAATATAAAAGAATTTTAATATCCAGTATAATCTGTGAAAGACACTAATAGACTGTGTAACTCTGACCTTTTCAGTGTTGTGTAATTTGATTGGCAGGAAGCCATTCTATTTCTCTGTTACATTTCTGGCAATCTAAATCTCAAAAGAAAGGCTGTATGACCAACCAGTCACAATGCAAACTATGACAGATGCAGTGAGTAAGGTTCAGTGATATAATTTACAGATTACATTAGAGACCACTGAGAAATGAGATCCTTGTCACCAGTCAATTGTTGTATAATAATGGTGTTGATAAACAGCCAAAAAGAATAAAAAACTTCTGAAAAAGGGGTCAGAAATGCTTTTTTCCCCTTTGGATGCCGATAAGGAGGATGGTGTTACTGGGATCAAGCAGAGTGGAGAAATGCTCATATGGACAAAAGATATATATAACCCAATATCATCCTTAATATTTCATGAATACTTTTCCAAAGATCTCTGACTGCCATTTTGCTCCTTCTTTGTTCTGCCATAAAAGGAAAATAAGAAAAAAAAAAAAAAAGAGAAAGAGACAAAAAGAAAAAGCTGTGTGAAAATTAAATGCAAAAGAAAGAAGAGCAACTGTTCTCTTGCTAGTGATTATTACAGGAAACAAAGCTGGTAAAGTCTAAAATCTAATGACTTTATATTCTCTGACAGCACATCAAAGCTGGTATCCAGAACTTAAAAGACTGAAGTACAGATGGAAAATAAGATGTCTAAAATCTTGGCATCTAAGACTGAGCTAGTCACTCCCAGGTCTCTTTCTAATCAAGGTAGCATTTACTTCGGCTCACTCTTAGACAGGTCAGATACATTTCCTTCTAAAGGTGCCTACTTCCATCCACTTTTTACAGAGTGAAGCCCAGTGAGAGGAGTGAGAGCTCAGATATTTAGCTTTCAGCAAGGTGAGTTGACCTTGTCTTGATGCCAGATGCCCATCCAGCTTTTTTTCTCAACAGCACAGTGGGGAAAAAGGAAAGAGCTTGTGGGTCTAGATAAAGATAAGACCATTTATCAGTTACCATCATAGGAAAAAAAAACAGGCTTGATTTGGGGAAAATTAATTTCATTCATTGTCAAGTAAAAAAATTTGGATATTGAGAAATAAAGACAAAAATTAAAATACCTCTGACTCTACTCTTTTTCCCAGTCTTGATGTAATTCCTTCATTCCTGACTCATTCATCTCCCTTCACCCTGAGTAATACATTAGGGAGGGAGGTAGGAGATTGCAGTGAGTCCATTAAAACATCCTGACACTTCCTCCTCCTCAAACTTTTCCCCTGCTCCAACATTATTCTTTCCCATGGACTTCTTTTAAGAGCTGCTCCAGCCTCAGTTCTCTCCATAGGCTGCAGTCCTCCAGAATAAACCTAATTCAGTGTGAGTTTTCTACCAGCAGCAGCTTCTGTCAGGAGAACCTGCTCCAGCTTGGGCTCTTCATGACATGCAGATTTTTTTCAGAAGTGGCCACCTATTTTGGCATAGTTATCTCCATTGTCTGCAGGAGACAGCTGTCTCCTGCTCTACTGTGGTCTCCTTCACAAGCTGCAGGAGAATCTCTGCTCTGGCACATGGAGCACCACTGCCTCTCCTTGTACTCATCTTGGTGTCTGCAGGGCTGTTTCTCATTCTTTTTCCTCTCACTCTCACACTGCTGCACACCGTTTTGTCCTATATTTATTCACTGATGTGAATAAAATGAAGCTTTGTCCTGTGGTGAATCTGCTGCAGAAATGGTTGGAATTGGCTGGAACCAGCTGCATCCAACTTAGTCACTCTTGATCCCACCTCACAGAGGACACCCTTGGAGTGACCCACTGCCAAAATATTAGCATGGACACCCAATGCAAAACAGCATAGGTACACTACCTCAGACTCCAAAAAGAACCCCAAGTTCTGGATACAGAATATATATCCCTATATGTGGTATAAATTGTGGTTCATTCATTTACCTGCAGGGTAGCTTCAGACTGTGAACATACTATGGTACATTATCAAATTAAAATATTGCTTTTAAAATAAGATACATACCTCCACCTTCAAGCATATGTGATTTAAATGTTATTTATCAATACTAATTGTGCTTTTCAGTTGTGGAAGAATCACATTATTTTTTTATGCAAATACTTGTAGCTACAGTAAAGACAAAGATCCTTCCAAGCTTCTTAGATACAAAAAGCTGGAAGGCAGATTTGCTTTGCTCATGAAAAAATGTTAGAGGACAGCAAATATTCCCTTTCTATCTCTCTTCTTTTCCAATTTCAATTATGTTTGTACCATGTTTCACTGAAGAGGGATGGTTCCTGTGTACAGCTCCAAGTCACTTGCTCCAAACAGCAATGATGAGTAAGGAGCCCAAGGCTCTATCCTTCTGTCTGACAAGCACAGATGCTGTACTTCCTTGAGCAGTATTAACGAGCATAGCCCCAGTGCCTACATGTCAGTGTTTTATAGTAGTTTAAACCGACACTGGTAATAGTGGAGAAAGCTGAAAGCTGCAGGTCCTCTTGCCTTTGTTAAATGAGCAATGACTTATCTCACTGCTATCAGTGAATCTGCTTGTCAGCCTGCTTAAGTGGAGGGAGCATTTAGAACAACACACAGGTGGATAGAAGCTGAAAAAACTGAAGCCACTGTCCAAAACCAGAGTTCAATAAAACACCTGAGAAATTCAGAATAAGTTCCTTGGAGCTGTATAAAATATGTGAAGGCTCTAGCACTTGTGTTTTACGAGTGTAATGGTGTGTGCTTGTATGTGAAAGGATGCCAAAGGCAACAGGGAGTCAGAAGAAATGAAGGATTGATGGGAACCAAAGCAACTGTGGAATAGTGCTTGTACTAACTGAAAAGGCTGGTTAGAAAACAGAAAACGAGCAAATTGATTTCTCTGGCTTGATAAGGCCATTTGACTTGCTTATGAAAATCAACAGACCTGAACATGAAATAACTATCATTAGCAATTTTTCTTAACAATGGAAACATCTCAGACTGTTGGCTACCTGCCCAAGGGAAAAAATAAAAATAAATTGAACCCACTCAAAATACCTGACAAACCAAAATCCAAAAGTTTTTTTTAGGTTATTAAAAGAAGAAGAAATAATATACTATATAATTCCTCAAAAATATTTTGAATATGTGTTATACAACTAAACTGTGTACTTCCCTCTAAATGCTGTTTTGTCCATTGATAAGAATTTCTTGCTGCTGCAGTCACAGTTACATATTCCCTATTATCTACTCCAACCCCCAAATCTGTCTGTTTTAAACAAAGAAAAAATATCTTTCAAACATATCTTCAAAGAAAATTTGCCTTGGTTATAGTCTGATAGGGGAACAGACTGTTTCTAAACAAAAATAGCTCAAAAATTTATAATATTACAATTAATCTGATTTTTAAATTAACATTTTAATGAGACTGACATAATCCTGATTTGCATAAATTTAACATCTCAGCTAGAAAACACTTCTTGTTCTTTAAAACACACTAAATAAAATTCATAAATATTTCTGAGAGATCAAGATTTGCTAAAGAGTCTGAAAAAAGTCTCCTGTTGAGTCATAACAACAGCATACCAGTCACAGTCTTCATACAAAAGAAATCTCTTCACCTCTTGTATATATAAAATATTGTTAAATTGTGCATAATGGGATCTGGATGAAAGGCCACAGCTCTGTAACTGTGTTTCCTTAAATACATTCTGTGAGCAACAAATGATTAATGGCTTAAACATTTCTAAAATCATCAGAGGACTTTTGCCCACTGCAGTGAACTGCAGATAAGCAGCTGTTCATCTTTGACCACTGAAGTCCACCCGCCCCCAAAGAGGCCAACTAACTGGAATTTGGACTGTGACAGGAACTTAAGACATTGTCCAGCCATCCCAGGTCTGTGGAGAAGAATGAACCCACAGGTGATACTGGAAGAGATTGGAACACTGATGGTTCAAACATTCAGGGGAAATGACAACGTGCAAAGTACCCACCTCTGGCTGTTGACTGAGATAAGAAAAAGGGAAATCCTGTGAGGCCAGAATTGTCTCTTTGTCCTTACACAAGTGAACTCAGGGTTGATAACTCCCCTGGCAGGGAAGTACATTCACACATAGTCTGAAGGTCAAGATCCCAGGGGCCCTTCAGAAGGACCTTGACAAGGTAGAGAGATGGGCAGTGGAAAACTGTCTGAACTTCAACAAAGACAAATGCAGGATCCTGCACCTGGTGATGCACAGCCCCAAGGACCAGTACAGGCTGGGGGCTGACCTACTGGCAAACAGCTCTGTGGAGAAGGATCAGGGGGTCCTGGTGGACAAGGAACTGTTCATGAGCTAGCAGTGACCTTGTGGCCATGAAGGTCAATGTTATCCTGGGGTGCATTAGGAAGAACATTGGAGGGAGGTGATCCTGCCCCTCTACTCTGCCCTAGTGAGGCATATTTGGAGTGCTGTGTCCAGTTCTGGACTCCTCAGGAAATGAGAAACATGGAACTCCTGGAGCAGGTCCAGTGGAGGGTGATAAAGATGATTAAGGGACTGGAGCATCTCTCTTAAAAGGACAGGCTGAGGGAGTTGGGCCTGTTCAGCCCTGAGAAAGGACAATGAACAGGGGCCTCCACCAATCTATAGAAATACCTGAAGGGAGACTGTCAAGAGCATGGATCCAGGCTCTTCTTGGTGGTGCCAAGCTGCAAAAGTACAAGAGGCAATGGGCAGAAACTGATGCACAGGAAGTTCTACCTGAACATGAAAAATAACTTCTCCACTGTGCACCCTCACACACTCACTGCACACTAGAACAGGAGACTGTAGAGCCTCCTTCTCTGGATATATTCAAAAGCCATCTGGATACAAGCCTGAGTAGTATGCTTTAATAAGAGTCTTGATCAGTGAAGTTGGACTAGACAGCCTCCAGTGGTCCCTTCTAATCTTACCCATTCTGTGTGTTTCTGCAGATCAGAAAATCTGAGGGAAAAAAAATCTCCTTTTTTACTTCCTTAATAAAGGACAAGGTTTTTTAGACTGAAGCATGGGAAATGTCATGTTAAATGAGGCTGTTAGATAACATCTTGCATTCATCTGTTGTTTTTTAATTAAATATTTCAGACTATTTTCTCTTTTTGTCTTCTATTTCAATTACACAGAGCATTCTTATTAGTTCAAAAGTTAGTATTTGACTTATCAGTTAAATAAACTTGTTAACTTTCACCTTAAACTGGTATAATTACATTTATGTAAAAGTTCACTACATTTCTTATGTGCTATGTTTCAATTCTGAGAGCAAGAAAACATATTTTATGTCAGCTTCTAGAGGGAAAAAGCCTGAAAGAACCCACTGTTGTAGAATGCAATACAAGAATCTGAAAAAATCTTTTATAATGGAGGTGTGGTGGTATGAATCAAGTTATTGTACATCTTCATGTTAGAACGTCTGCACTTTTCACTGACACAAAGACATTTCCATTAGCTGAGGGCCCTTTACTCACCTAATCCATCTGAATTAATTTTTTGATCCTTGGAAAAACTTTGTTTGGCATATTAATCACAAACAAAATCTTTGGAAAAAAAAATAACTTATGACACTGAATCTATGGTCAAAAGTAAAATGACCCATTTTCTTAGAATTTCTTAGATATAATTAAATAGTGAATACATGTATTTTTAAGAGAAAGAACCATTAGCAAAATTATAAGGGTTGAAGAATATATGTGTAGTACAGCTATAACCTTCTTCTAAGGGCTTCAAATGGGAAAGCATTTTGTAGAATGAAAATCCCTTACTATTTGCACATTCCTAATATATATCAACACATGTCAATCAGCACCTGATTTGAAAAAGAAGAAGCAGATTCCAATGTTTCTGGGATATCTTCATGCACTGGTCAGTTACATAATTCTAGAAAACTTATATTATAGAACTCATCTCATCTCTGAATATTTTAAGTTTATAAGTCTCATGGGTTCATTTAGGAATAAGAAAGACCATAAAATTAGACTTTTATATCTTACCAAGGGTCTTAGAACATATAATATTACTACTGAAATTTAGTGTCAATATAAAGGTTGGCCAGCCAAGCTACATCTAAGTGAAGAAACCTGAAAAAGTCAGAAAGAGAAAACAAATTTAAGAAATAGGCCAAGCAGAGCACATTTTAAACAATTTGTAGCTGTGAGGGAGTGCCTCTTCTTAAGACACTCACAAATACAAAAAATATTTTAGGAAATCAGGATTTTACCTCAATCAAACAGCTCAGCATGGCTCAAGGGTGCTGGCTTTTGGAGACCTGAGTCATCTTCTGATTTCTCAAGGAGCTTTATTCTCTCTGTAATTTTCTTTGTCCACAACATTTCTGCTTAGGTATTTTGCCATACAAGATAAAACTCAATTATATGGAGAAATCAGTTTAAAAAAAGGAAGGCATCAAACAAGACTAAACATGAAACATTATGAATGCTCTCTGTGATTGTTATCTTCCACAAAATCAGTGTTGGACTTGGAGGTCCTGTCAGATGGAGTAAAAAACTCATAATAGTATATTGCCAAGTACTCTAGCATTTTACAATTGTCAGGCTAACATATCCGGTTTTAAAATATGTGGCTTGTTTTATACATTTTTACATGTGTTTTGGTAAGATTAAAATACTTTTAATTGTATAACTGGATGGGAGACAGAAAAGAGTACTAAGAGAATGGAGAAGGAAGTGCGGAAGGAAGGGAGGGAGGGAGGAAGGGAGGGAGGAAGGGAGGAAGGGAGGAAGGAAAGAAGGAAGGAAATGGGCCAAAAAGCAGGATATAAAATATTAAGGGTAGAAAACTCAGAAAGAGCAATGTTTAACATTTATTTTTGGGACTGCTGATTTTCATTTTCCTTAAGCCAGTCATAAACATGAGAGTGAATATAACAGGAGTCAGGTCAGACCTTTAATCTGTAATTGACTGGCTCTGAATTCACTGGGATTTTTTACTTCTGAGAGTCTGAAACTCCTAACAGGCTGCCAGTCTTGGGCTGCAGAACAGCTGTGACTCTGCATGTTTCAAAAAAATCCTTTAAAACTATTTACTCCCCTCTGAGGATTTGACCTATTGTTTAGAAATTCCATAGTTAGAGAATTAAAGATGATGTGAAAACAAACATAAAAACCTGAACCACTCTGAGTTTCCACTGTGTCAGTGAACCGTCTCTTTGAAAATCCCAGGCAGAGTGAGACAAACAAGCTTAGTGAGGGATCCCAGTGGAGCACTCTCCCTAGCAACAATAGTCATGTAAAATGAGTCTCTGCATCCTCTTCTTGTTCATGTAGCTATCTCTGGCTCAGAAACACTCAAAAGCTACAGTCTAGGTAATTTTTGAGTCAATTGGTACCTGCAAAGTTATAAATGAGGAAAAAAAGACTATACAGTACTGTGTTTTCTGATAGAGCATACTTTAAGAAAAGAGTTCTTGTTACACTGCACATAAAAATTTTCTCTATTTTTAATATTGCCATCATGCCAAATTTAGATTTTTGTATTCTGGTAGGAGTATTAAAGACTAGAAAACTGATGTATTTTGATATGCTTACCTAGGGGTGGTTTTCAGAGCAAGTTTCTGACCAGTTCAAGTCCCACTCATTCTTCTTACACACAGTTTACTTTTTTCCATTATAAATTCTAATGGCATATGTTTCTTTCATTTTAGTCAACCTTAAAACATAAATAAATGCACTTTCTGTTGTACCAAATTCATGTTATTCTGAAATCCTATAATCTTGTAGTCAGCACATGTATAGTAAGGAGAAGTGGTAGCATCCAAAGTGGATGAAAGTGATTAATGGCAACAGCTGAAAGGAAAAATATCAGAGATTGAAAAAATATGAAAATTAATCAATCCTGCAAAGAACGCAGTAACTTGGAATTCACTTTCACTAAAGGCTATTTTTCTTATACAATTTTTTGATGTATTTGTTATCCAAAACATGAAGGAATAAATTCTACAAAATTATATTGTACCACATGAAAAAAAAAGCAACCAAACAACCTATTAATTTAAAAAAAAATAAATATTTTTAGGCAATTCAATTCACTCCCTTAATTTTTTATAAGAAAAAAAAGATGATTCCCTTCTTGCATCTGTATATAATTCATGAATTTATATGGAGCACATTTTTCCAAGTTTAAATCTTATTTGGTCATATATGATTCTGATCCCTTGCAGCCTACCCTAGAAAATTTTCTGTTCCACTCTTGCTTCATCTTCTTGAGATAGTTCAATCAATAATGTTCAAGGAACACTATGGATTCATGTATAGGCCTAATTACATTTTCTGGTATGTTTTCATTTCCACTTCTAAAATTTCCTAGCTTCCTAGTTGGTTTTTGTTTGTTGGTTTGTTGGTTTTTTTTCATATATTGACAGACTTTACCCCTTTTTGACATGTCATTCCTGCTACATGCAGGAAAGCATATATAATACACAGAACAGCTTCCCAGAGCATCACCTTGTTCTCACACCCTGACACTCAAGTCACAGCAGCATCTGCTGTGCACACCCGGGTGCACTGTGGATGCTTCATGATGCTTTTAATGACCTGGGATCTGCCTGCACAAATATCCTGTGCCCAAAGCTGAGGAAAGGAGAATGACACCATTTCAAAGAATGCAACCAGGAGCTATTTTCCTGAATGTTATCTGTAATTGTTCCTATCTGGAAAATGCTTTCATATTTATTTTTCTCAAAGTTCTTAAAAACCAGCCCAGTCTCATTACACTGTGGGCTCCTGCACTGAATTATATTACTTCAGTATCTGTGACCCACATATACATTTCATTACTTCATTAAATATTGCCTCCTGATTTCCAGTTTTTTCTGTATTTTAGTCTTTTTCTGCTGCTTGAATATTCTCAGGCTTTTGATCAATTTTTGTACAGCAAATTGCTGGCCTCCTCTTTTCTCCCATGCCCGGATATATTTCTGACGGCTCCCAGTGCCTTAAGGGAGCTTTCAGAATCAAATCAAAAACAGTAGGTGTTTCCAGCTTCGGTTTGACCTAAAATGCTTTCAGAAAAGTTGCTTAATGCAGTTGTATCCCACACCACTGTTAAGGTTTGACTCTTCTTTAATTTTTTTTAGTAAGAATATAATCTGTTATAATTATCTGCTATAATCCTTGCACTTCTCTTCAAAGCCTAGTTTACTTTATGTCACTATTGACTTGCAGGCTTTGTTCATACCCAAAGCCCTTTGTACCCAGCAATACTTGTCAAGAGGCATGTGAAACACTGCCAAGCTGTTCCAATGACACTGATACTTTGCATGTAAAAATACACACAGTCAGCAGTTTAATTTGGTAAATCATCTAGAGTGCCCTCAATAGCTGGCAAAGATTAGTCATTCTTTTTCCTTGCTTTGTTGGGAGGTCTTGTACAAATTAATCAGAACATTTTCTCATGGTACTGAATTATGTTTTTATCTATGCCAGTTGGGGTTGGGATATTGAAGTCAGCATATTGAAGAGGTTGTGTGGGGTTTTATTTGTTTGGTTGGCTTTTTAGAGATTTTTCAGTTGATTCTTTTTACATGACAAAATCTTAATTTTGCATATTACCATATGTGCGTTGATACTTTCTTTTTTGCTATAATTTTATCTGCAATCCCTAAGGACTGTTTTCCTTCTTTCTCCATTCTGAGGATAGCTTCAAATTATCTTCTGGTCATATCTATATATGACATTGTTTTGTTGCCCAGCAACTATGTCTCAGAGTACAATGTCCTTGCGCGTGTTTCTCAATGGACATTTTACATTTGCAAGATTTGTCCTCACTATTAGAGTCATTATGAGATATCACAAACAATTTATCCACCATTTGGTTCAAAACTAATGTTGCTGATTTTCAGCATTGGTTGGATTAGAGCTATAACTAAATTAGCCACCAATGCAACAGCCTAGCTACAGATGAGATCTTTGAGTGGTTTTTGCAGTATGTGCTCACTAAAAATCTCAGGATATGCACTTTATAGGTTATAATCTCTTCTCCAACAGAGCTCTGAAACTGTTCAGCCAACAGCTGGCTATAGGTGACTAAGTGACAGTGGACACAGATGAGACTCAGGTCATTAAATACCTTCTTCTCCTCAGTCTTCACCTCTGGGGGCTCTAAGGCCCCTGTGGTCAGTGAAAAGGTTCAAAGTTGAGATCTATCTGCTGTGAATAAGGGCTGAGTCAGGGATTACTTGGGAGGCTTGAACCTCTACAAGAATGTAGAAATAGGAGCCTCTATCCAGTGGTGCTGGGAGATCTGGCTGCTCTCACGTTTAACAGGTCATGAGGACAGAGGGAGTATTCCCAAAAACAGAAGAAATGTGCATATTTTATCCATCTCCCAAAAAGTCTGAAAGAACAGCTTGAGGAATTACAGATCAGTCATAGTTTGCTCCTTGTGAAAATCCTAGAGCAAGGAATGTTGGAACTGCTTTTCCTCAGACTGTTTAATGTACTTTTACACTGGACAAGAAAACTCAAGGTCCTTGCAATTTCTCTGGTTTTCTTTTGCCTAAAGCTGCACAGAGTGCTGCAGTAGCATTGATTGTTTGAGTTAAAACAACAATTTTGAACAAATTAAAATAATTTAAATTCTTTTTTATACAAATATATTTTAATATTAAAATAACAAAAATTCTGCTGTCTTTACAAGGTGAATGGCTTTCAATGTGACCCTTTCACATAATCTTTAGAGACTCTGTTCCACTTCAGTTATTGCCCACAATCACACCTTCAGGTTTAGTTCACAGCTGTATCTCTATGTTCCATTAGCAGGTGCTCCTTTTTTCCCACTACCTTCTAAAATTATTCTTTTCCTTTTTGTGGATCCTGGTAGTCCCAGTGCTATCACTGCTTCTCATTATTCACCAGAGATTCCAGGATACATCTACAAGACATAAGTTAGCACAAAATATTCAGTTATGCCTACATGAAGTAACATAGCAGCTGTGGAAGAATTATTTCGATTATCACTTATGCCCAGCCTGGTTTCTCAGCAAGATTATTGATTACTCAGTTGATGTAAAGCACTGCACTGACTCAGCTGTAGCATATATAGTTATGGGACCAGCTCATACACAACAAATTTAAATATATCTGAATAGTTATTATGCTACTTGGAGCAAATATTGCCTACATTTCTAAAACTAAATAAGTTTTATATAAAAACAAAACAAAAACAACAACAACAACAAGAACAAAACCAAACCAAAACAAACAAACAAAAAAACGAAACAAACTTAAGGAGACTATAAACCCTTCTTATAATATCCAAACCACAGTCAATAGGGTAGTTTAGAAAAGTAAAGCAAGAAATTAAATAACTATACATTTTCACTCATTGTAAAGTAGTATCAGCATTTCACATGGGGCCAATAAAAAGAAATCTATTTGTCTTTCATTAGAAGTATGGTTGGAATTTTTAAAAATAATATTCTTTAAATCCCATGAATTAAGATACATTAAAATATATCACTATTCAGTAAGAGAAACATTTAAAAATATACTCCATTCAGTTCACTATTCTATACCTCAGACATAGGTATATTCTACACCTTTATTCCCATATTAGACCCATTCTACTGTTTTCCAGTAAATTCACAAAACTTGAGTTTAAACAATAAGCAGAGTCAAGTATAAAAAATATAGAGACTTCTGCATAGAGTAGCTCAAAATATCTAGCTCTCAGTATGGGGCGTCTGTTTTTTGTTTCTTCATGTCTACCACCACTGTTGCCCCATGGAAATATAAGTAAAATGTAAAAGAATAGCAAGAGAGTTTCCAAAATTTACAGTAATGAATTAAAAGCAGGCAAGTCCTGCAGCATTTAGGCTGGGACTCAAGATGATTCCATGTTCCAGTTTCAGCTGTGGCAGTGACTGACTTTAGACAACTTTGCTGACTTTTTCTCCTTGTTCCTTATTCAGCTCAGCTGCACAGCTGAGTAAAAAGCAAGTCACAGTGACAGCCAGCTTCTGTGCCTAACCCATACTCTCTGGGGAAATAAATTGAAAAGAAATAGGGAGGGAAAAGAACACACAAAACCACCTACCATCTCAAACCAGATAATTTCAGGCACCAAAAAAGTGTGTAAATAACGTGCATGGCCTGAAAGTCCTTCCAAAATTCTTCAAGTTGAATAGCTTTTTAACCTCATAAAAAAATACTCCTGCTGACATTTTATTGTGAGGTGACAATAAAGCACTGTTTAATATATGGCACTTGCATTCTACCTTCTGTAAACTCTGGTTTCTGCTTATGATAATAAACATTTTATTTAAAACTGTACCAGGGCAACATTAAACACTGCTAGTGCTTGGCAGCCCATGTGTAGTTGATGAACTATGAACAATAGAAGTTTGTAACAATGTAAAATCATGCTAAATTTCCACTGTCTCTAATAAGAATTGACTGCAAGTGAGAGCAGTTTCAATGCTCCATCACCAAGCAAATGGATACTGGCACAGCAGTGTGGAAAGCACAGTAGTGCTGATATCCCTTTTATGGCAGACCATTTCAGCTTCAATAACATACTCATCATCAGATTGGCCTTATGAACAGTGGCAGCTTGTGTGTTTACCAGTGGGTTCACACCACCTATTTTGGGTTTTGTGCAGAATGAGATGGAAGTGCAGTCTGCTCTTTGAAACTTTGGTTATATATATGATTCCAAGAAAATAAATAAATTTAGAGTTAGATACCTAAAATTTGGTATCTGAATTACTAGTTAATAAATGCCTACACAGTGTGATGCATTCCTCCAGAAGATAAAACTTCTAATTATGTTACGCAAAGCAAGACATTTTTTTTTACTGTGTGTGTGTTTTACTTGGTACAGTTTATTTCTCAGTCCATGGTGAGTCTGTTTTGCAGAGAGAACAACCATAAGGTCCTTGTGAATGAAGGGCAGTAGGCACTCTCTCTCACAGTGTACTCTGCAAATGTTCACTGATTTCATGCTCCTCTTAGTCTTTAGCTTAGTCCCCGGGGACAGGTCACAACCGTAAGGACATCTGTACTTCAGCTTGGTCCCTAGATCAGGCCTCAGGGTTTGTTTTTCTTGCTGCCATACGTGCTAGCAGTGCAATTCTGGGGTTATGCCCAACCACAAAATGTTTGTTTATGAAGTAGTTTTGGAATAACCAAAGGAAAGTAACACACTTGCTCTTTATCTCTACCTGTGTTGTAGCACTGCACATAATTGTGAGAAGTTTATTGCAGAATTATTATTGCAGAATTATTAGTCCAACTTAAGACAGCAGAAGACAACATACTGCTGTGAGGCATCTTGCCAGAGACTGGTGATTTAAATGCTGTGATGTCAAACCTTTTTAAAGTGCACACTTTAAGTGCCATTGTTATCTAACCTTTATTTATGTCTTATAACCGGCAATCACTGAGGTACAGAACAGAACTCTGCATGATACAGATACAGCTGAAAATATAACACAGCCCAAGTACTGTCATTTCTGAATGAACTGCAGACCTGATTTATTAAATGTACTCTATCAATGCTACGCCAGGAATGGCATGGTTACAGAACCTTTTACATTGTAAGAATGTATAATTATGATTCCTCCTTAAGAAGAAAGAGGATTTTTTTTTAATAACATACTTAGTATTTTTCAACATGCTGGGCTGTGTAAAACTGATAATGAGTTGAAAATTAAGACTGTCAGCAGTACATTTTACAAAAGAGTACATAAGCCAGTCAAATCCATAAGCTATAATGAACTTTTTGTTTGGGTTCTTCTGGGAGGGAGAAGGGCTGAGATGGGTGATTTGGGTTTGGGGTTTGTTCCCTTGCTTGGGAGGAGGACCAAAAAGAAGAAGTTCTTGGGGAAAGGAGATTGACCACCCCATTATAGCTTTACAACACCACCCTAGAATTTCTATGACAGAAATAAAAATCTGTTTTGTCATTATCTTGCAATTTAAATTACTGAAATAAACATCAGTATTAAATTAACAATACTCTAAAGCCCTTCATCAGCCCAAATTCCCAATTAACTCAATGGTAATTTTGCATTTGAGGACAGATAATGGCATACACCTCTCTGAAGAAGGTCAGCACAAACTTTGTACAGAAGTAAAATCTATCGTATGTGTTGTTTTGAAGGCTTATGTCCAATTTATGTGATCTTATTTTTTTTTTTAATCTCAACGTAAAACTTGCAAGTTTTTCTCAGAAGTTATACTTACCTCACTCACTATAATACTCATCACCTTTTCATAGGTTTTTAGTATTGAGTAATGGCATGACATTTGTCTCTTGTACTGTGATAGCAGTCTCCTTAGACATAACTCTCTAATTTAACATTAAATCACTTGGACTATGTTAATGTAAAACAGGTACAAGAACACTAATTTTGATAGGATTATTGCATGAATGAACAGTGAAAGATTTCATCCATTCATTAATTAGTAATAATAAAATTAAAATCAGTTTTACAGAGGTAACTGAAACAAGATAAATGTTCTTGGAATTAAGCACAGATGTCCAACACCATTTTATGAAAAAAAAATATTAAGTTTTGATTTTGTATCCATATGCAAATGTAAATTATGTTAACAATAGTTTTATGATTTTCAGTTTTAGCTACTCAAATATTTATTAGATATTTTCTTTAATAATTGACAGCATGTTCTACTGAGGTTCTGTACCATTTATCCACAATTACTGGATATATTCTCTATGCAAATTTTATTTGCATTGAGCCAGGCATCTTGAGGGGCAAGATGCAATTCAATGACATGAATAAGATGTTAAACATGTCTACAGATGCTCAGGTAAATTGTCATTTGGTCATGGTTTAGCAGGAAACATTTTCAGAGAGATGATAAATAATCATGGGACTTGCATTTTGCTCTTTTATTTATCTCTGATGCAGAGCAATATTCTGAGTGAGGCTGGGGGAACAGTAAGCGAAGGGAACTTGGTATCTGAGATAAGGAAAAAAGTCAGTCCCCTACAAAGGATAAGAGTATTAGGCCTGGACTTTTGATTCAGCCTGTAAATGATTAGTAGGTACTGTCTGGGAGACAAGTAGAAACAATATGGTAACATGAGCAGGAAATTTGACCTGCTCTGAACTGGACAGATGAGTAAACTAAAAGCTTTTGATAGAAGTTGCATGTGAAGATTTTCTGTTTTTAAAGATATGGAAAGAATCATGCAGATTGCTGTGTAAGGGGGACAATTGAATAAGAATGCATGAAGAACACAGTGAAAACAATGAAAGATTTGTGAATCCAATCAATATGGAAGAGTTGCTGTGAAGAGAAATACATGGAAAAAGATTGTCAACAAGAAAATATTTGCACCAAAAAGTCAGGCAAAGCAGGTAGCAAGGTCTTAACTGATGTACCACCCTGTAATCAGGATATTCACATTTGGGCAGGAAAAAAGAAAAATTAAGTGAACAATTTATCTGTGTGAGCATCTGAAAGAAAAAATGTTCATTCTTACCTACTTAATAAGCCTAGATGCCCAAACTAGAAGGACCTCCAACTTGAGTATATAACAGAACTATGACTGCATTTGGGATTCAATACATTATGTTCACAGAATCATCATCTTCCATCTCATAATAACTTTTTTAATCTGTTCTTATTTAGTGCTTCAGCTGCTGTCATATATGTTGTAATCACAGAGTAAGAGAGTCTCATGTGCAGTAATCATCAACAAATCATTTTGTTAAAATACACAGGCAAGTTTCTTTCATATCAGTGTGTATATTTGAAGAAATGAAAAATAAAAAGTTACATTCGAAACAAAGAACAAAGAAATCAAGACAGGAAAAAAACATTTGGAGATAAGTCTAATACTTTCAAAATTAACTGAAATGCATAAAAATGATAGTTGAATGTTAGATACTCGTGAAGTTCATATTATCTTGGTGAAAATATTATCCCCCTGTCCCTTGCAACTCTAGCACTGTACAATTGAGAATAATGTTCATATTTTGGTTTTTAATCCACTATAACTTGGTTAATCTATGAACAGTTCTACAACAAGATATAAAATGAAATAATACTGAACTGATGACTAGGTGAGCATATATGACAAAGCATATGGTTGGTGTAATAGTGCATCACACCAAAATTATTAGTTCATGGAAATATTAGTCCCATTCCATTCAATAACCAAAATAATTTATTATCTAACTTTTGTTCATTCATCCAGAAGAGCATATTTAAATTTTTCTTATTTAACACATTCTTAAATTTATGTTGTAAAAGTATAGAGAATTCATAGAATGGAAACAATTGACAAAAAATGTTACCAACTTTCAGGTGAAGCCTGTAGAAATAAGACCTATGATGGTGTTTGCAAACAACTTCATACATTTATTGAGTCAATCACCACAACAGAGTTCACAGTTGCACAGAGATCACGATTTTCACCTTGCCCCCACTGCTCAAAGCTGTGAGCACTTCATGTGGATGTCTTTCTGAAGTTAAAAGATATTTGGGAACCTGGTACATTTCCAGCTTTTATTTCAGTGTACTTAAGATGAGCTCTCTTGAGAATGCTTTTGAGTCCCTTAAGTATGCAATTACAAAAGATCATGATTTAGATGAGCTACAAATATGAAATAAAGCTGCTTATGACATCAGTGTAAGTCAGCCTGTGAATGTAAAAGATATTGGAACTTACAGTCTTTGAATCCTTTTTCAATTCGGTAGTTTATTTATTTACTTCTGAGCACACCTATTTTTACAAATATTCATTCATTGGATGAATAAAAATGTCTGCATATAGACCTATATACATAGGTCTGAAGCTTATTTGAAGCTTTTTGAAGCTTATTATTAATAGGATTTGTAGACAAGCATCTCTGTTGCTTGCTGCTAAAGGACAGATTGCTCAAATTACATCTCTTCCAAGGAGAAGATCCACATATAAATCCTTCCTTTTACTCATGTGCAGATATTAGTAGTGGAAGAGATTTTCTAGAGATGTGTCTCATCACTATTAACCTTCTCTGTTACAGTATAAAATTATAAATAGTTCTATTTATATTAAACAGATAGGGATTTTTTTTTAATTGTGGAAACCAAGAAAGCCATTGACTCAAGTTTCAAACCACTTACACTGAAGACAGCCTTCTCTTAGGACAGTCTTGTGGCAAAACCTGCAGAATTTAAGCTACAGCTGTGGAATAGCAGCAGCTTATTGGGATGCCTGTGTATGCATCCACAGCCCTTGGTTATCTGTTTCCTGTTGGATGAACTAGGAGCTCCCCACTTTGTCTGCATAGAATAGCCAAAAAACTGGCCTGAGACAAAGGACTCATCTGCCACAACCCGAGATTCAGGCAGTCATGAAGATTCCCCCAGCACCTTCTGCTGCCCCTGCACTGACTGACAGGTACTGTTTGTGTGGTTGATGAACCTCCTGGGCGGAGAATGTGCCCAGAGACAGCCATGGCCATTCCTAATATAAAACTGATGGAAATCATACATAAAAACGGTTCTTGTAAATAGTCTGTAGAAACTGTGCTTGCAGATGCAAAATATTCACATAAGACAATCCTCCTCAAATAAATGAAACAGTTCAGAGATGCTTTGCACAAAGCTTAATACAAATAACAGAAACAAATCATGCATGTGCTGTGGGGGTCATGTGGGACCACAGCCCAGCTGGACATAAGAACAGAGCAGATCAGCGATTTGAGGAGCCCCATTCAATCCAGCTGGATGTCATTGCAAGGACTCTTGCAACAAAGACTCCCATCACCCTCTGGACTGTGACCAACCATCCTGTCACAGAAATTCAATTCCCATTACAGTTTTCAAAAGATCTCAATAAATTAGCTTTTGTTTGTTTGCTGGTTTTTTTTTTTGTTTAAACAGGCATTCTGACCACGAGCGCAACAGCATTCAATTCAAGCCTGTGGAAAGTATAAAAAGGAGAACACTGATGTAATACACATACAAACAGCATAGACATGGAAATTCTTGTACAACCTTCCCTTATGCCAACACATTTTCACTTCACTTCCTACCTGTGCTCAAAGGTGCAACCAGTGTTAAAGTAAATGGCAAACAGTGGACAACAGATTAAAAAAAAAGTGTGAAATAAGGATCTATCTCTAAAGTAGAAGGTTTAACATCATCTTCAGACAAAATACCTGCACTTCTCTTTTATTCCTTTTATGAGGGAAAAGCAATGATCCTCTGTGCATCTGAATTAGCAGATTTTTTGCAGTGAACTTTATGTAAATAGCTAGTGCTATCACAGGTCTTTGTGATGATTCTTTCAGAAAGATAATGCAGATGAAAAATTCAGCAGGTGTGAAGGTAATCATCATTCTTCTCTAGGAGCTATTTCAAACTCAAGATCAGTAAAATAACAAGTAGTAGTCCAGGAAAATAATGCATACATTTCTGGAATAAGTTATTCAAGATCTAGTCACACTTCAAGGTAAACCTGAAAAATCATACCACAGTACTATGCAAGAATAATATCTATCAGACTATAAGAAACTGTATGATAAAATCACTATATCACATTACCCACTTTTAAATTCATTGCATCTATTTCCTACATCTATTCTGTTTTTCCTTTGTAAAGCCATAATGGTATATAAAAATGAATAAAAAATGGTATTTGAGACTCCATATTTTTAACATTGTACAATAGATTTTATTTTCTTCCACTGAGAAAATCCCTCTAAAACAAATGGATTTGAATGGATCCAGTAATTTCATATCATGGCCTTATCTGCCATAAGTTGTATTTTCAGGTATGCAGTCCAAGAGCTATAAAATTTCTCCTTTCTTGTAGGAAATTTTCCATCTGAAGACCAATCCAAAATAAAGCTTAGACTATTTTACTCTTGTGAAATGCCTGGAATTTTTTGTTCCTGGTGCAGCATATCTTATGGCTGTCAAGACTTTTATCCTAAAATTTCTGTGTTGAATTTTAAAAGCACTTTATATTTTGTGAGTGCAAATGTGTGTAAAGAGGACCCAAAGCTCCTGTACTTTTTATAAAATTTGTCTTTATATCAAGAAGAAAGAATGAAATATATTAAGACTCAGACTGAATTAGTGATTTATAAAAATGCGGCATGGGGAGTGAGGGTGTTCCAGTTTAATATACTCATCATGAAATGAACATGGAACACTTCAGGGATCAGGAATGCTTGGACATACAGAGAGGAGACAAATATAAACTTACAGTCACATTCAGAATTTAATTAATAGTTTTCATGAGGACATGAAGAGGATGAAGTCTTCATCCTATTTTGCTTTCTAAGCACCTGTGAAGGATACAATGTACTAGTCAAAGGAGTTCACAGTTCCACATATCCACACTTTGTTGTCCACCTCCTGTTGGTACCTAGGAGGTTGTCTACATGACATCTTAGTATGCAGTACCTTGGTGTATTTTTCTATTACTCCATCAACATGGTATCTTTTAAATTTTGATTTTTCTGTATGTCTATCTTGTCACTAAATTGGTTTATTAAACTGATTGGGTGTAAGTATTTTGTAAAATTTGTGGATTATATAATTTCTTTGCCATATTCTGTCATTTAGCCCAGTAACTATCTCTTTACATTTTTTTTTTATTAAACATTTCATGTAAGCTAGTGTGTTCTTTTCTTTCAGAATCTTATTTCTAAGTCTACACGGTCTTTCCTTGGAATTCTATTTTCTAAAGTATACCAGCAAATCTTTCTTTGTAATTCAGACTTGCAGACCTGCATCATTTTGTTTGCTCCCTTTCAATCTCAACAATGTATTTCTTATATTGAGAAGAATAAAATTGGATGTGATATATAAAAAAAAAAATCAATTCAATTTTTAAACCATTATCTGGGGAGCAACATAAAGTGCATTATTAGCACTGTATTTTTTCTTTGAAATCTGAATCTGTTTTGAGATGAACTTAGGTCTCCCTGGCTACAATAAAAGTAAATGGAATATAATGGGCCAAAGTGTTATACAGTACAAGCTTTTTCAAGCTGAATTTTGTCTCACTGTCAAGTGAGACTGACTGATATGTTACCACAGGCATTAGTACATCTAAATTTATAATAAATGCAAACTCTAATGGCAGATAAGGTGCCAAAACAAAAGGATCTGTGCAAAACTGAAGTAATTAATTTTAGGCATCTCCTGTAGTCATCAGCTGGAGCTTTGTGTCATATTAATAGTAAGTTTTAAAGGTATCACATACATGTAAGGTGTTTCACAGAACAAATTAAGTTAGAAAAGTCTAAATTTTCTGATTATTCAGTGGCTTCAATTATATAGATCCCTGGAGCTGAAATTTATGTTGTGCTTTAGAGTAGTGAAGTAACATTCAGAAATTTAGAGAAAGATGCAATGCAAAAGAGAAGAAAAAAGGATGATGAAGGAAAAGACAGTGAGAGTATTCTACCGATGTTCTTATTTAATTTTCATATTGTAGTCTTATTGTTTCACTAAAATAGCAGAACTTAAGTTGATGATTAATTAATCCAATGAGAAAACATTATAAAGACTGGATCACTTCATCTCTACCCTGCTCTACTTGCTGAACAAATTGATGGCTGCATTCCAACACAATGATGTAATTCATTTGTACCTTAAATTGCAATCTTCAATATGACCCACACTTGGGTTTTTTTCATCTGAGACAGCAGTACCATTAGATGGCACTCTGGGTAAAGTTGAAAAATTACTTTGTAAGGCTTTGCAACTCAAGTGTTTAATGAAAGCACAATAAAAGAGAAAATAGAAAAATTTTCATCAAAATGAAAATATATTCATATTCATTATACTTTCAACAGTCTATATTGAATTTCAAAGAATTATTTAGATATTATATTCAAAAAGAACATTTTTAGCACCATTTTTTGCTTTTAAATGTGAGATAGTGAATTCTTCCTATAAGGAAGATACATTAGCTTTTACTTTTCAATCTTATTTTCAGCTTTCTATAGGAGATGTTAAAGGCAAAGGAAAGAATGTCAATATCTAATTATGTAAGACAAGTATCTCACAACATGAATGTTTCACAGAATTATCACAGTGATTGAAAAAGTAAGTTACCTCTCAGATATGTGTTACTACCTCATACATATTTTATCTGAAAGTGAAAGCCTGAAATTTTTTATTAACACCAAGTCTGGCTTTCCCTTACTTTGTATGTATTAGACTACAATAAAAATATGCTTTTGAAGGATGTTCCAAGATGCTTTTTGTTTTTGTGTTGACAGAAGTCTCCATATGAAAAAGAAGTAAGCATAAATTCTGAAACTCAAAGCAGTCAATTATTTAAAGGAAAAATTCTCCTAGAACTTCTAGACTAGTCTATCTTTCATCTGTGTCTACCTGCAGAGACATCCTACATCCTGGTAGAAATAGAAATTTCAAGTGATGATAAATAAAATAAATATTCTATAGAATATTCAAGTGATGATACACTAACTAAATATTTTAAATATTTTCCTTTAACTTCAAAATTGCCGTTACTTAAACTCAAGCATCCTTGAATGCAGTGGAATCCCATGAGGTTCCAAAAGTACACTGAGGCTGAACTGTGTGAAGACTTTATTAATTACATTATTATCAATATTGTTTCTTATGAAAAGTTGTATTGACACAGCTGGAAAACCTTACACTTCAGAGGTTGAATTCTACTTTCAAGCTGTTCTTGATAACTTGTTTTCACCCAGTATTCAAAAATGTTTCAACAGGTTTGGATTTAGTCTCAAGACACCTCTGTCACAAATAAAGCATCACACATATTTCAAGCAAGTGCTGTGAATTCCAAACTGGACTTCTTACCATGAACAGTAGCTAATATGCTTCAGTCTGCTCTATATTGTGGAGATGAACAAATGAAAGTTAAAAGATTAGAAATGTCCTTCAGTATGGGGGACATATGTCCTCCTTTTGGGGAGCAAAACATCCTCAATAGTCTTCTAGTGCTTTAGCAATGTGAAGCTTAGTTACTAGAAAATCACATTCTGGAGGCTTTCCAAATTTTTAGGGTCAAGTTGTCAAATAATTTATGCCATGAGGAGTTCTGAGTGCTAAGAAGTCCCATAGGAAATTTTGAATAATTGATGATGGGAGAGGGACACTGTCTCCTTAACATAAGGAAAAATTTAGAATGTATTAGTATTATTATCCACCAATAGCATGTATTTAGTATTAGTATCCACTCATAATATGACATGTAGCAACACCATCTAATAGTACAGGACCATTGATTGATATTTCAAAATTGATCCCTGCATTTTACACCTTCTTTCTATCCCAAATTTTTGTGAACATTAATGTCCTCTCCTTCCCACCAGCTAGTTTATTTCCACCAGAAGTCCCATTCTCCAGTAATGATGGTATTACTTGATATTCAGACAGCTGTGAAGCTGCCTTTCTTTCTGTGTGCAGCCCTCACAAGCTAAGTTTCACTCAGGTACTTCTAAAAGGGGAAATTCCACAATTCTGACACCACTAGGACACTGTAGAATTGATCTAAGTCAGTCCCAGATGATCCAGCTCAGCTCTGATAGTGTTGCTATTCACTTTTCAAGTCTGTATTAAGAAAGTTAGGCAGTACAGAATTTAAACTAAAAAAAAACAGGTAAAATATTTCAAGAGGAAAGTTTTTAAAATTTGAGATTTTTCATTCACTGCACAGAATTTTTTCTACACTTTGGTTATAATCTAGTAAAATATAACTTCTCAGAGACTTATTCTTTCTTCTTCCTTTGCAATAGTCCGTTTGATGTCTTTTCTGTGGAACTCTTTCCTTGCCATTGACCATTCTCAGCACTGAAATTTTTGCTTAGAGGTTGCATTTCTCTAACTATGTTTCTTTTTAATTTTTTATTCAACCAGACAAATTTACTCAATCCAGTAGATATTTCAGCAACTGTATCCATAAAGATATTTTGATTTAAATTTATATATAAATTTTCAGTGTTCCCTTTACAATGCAAACTCCAGTATCCAAATACATACAATGATTTCCTTGGTGCTTCAGGATTCCATCAATTCATGAATGAACTAATAGACCTTTTACCAGTATAAATCCCCCTATGCTGTTTGGATGCAAATTTCAACCTTGTGGAATACCAATATTTTTGGAAGATAAAATAAAAAACCAGCAGCACACTGTCTTGGTTAGTTGGTTTGTTTCCAAGCCCTCTTTTTGTAGTGTAGAAGAAATGTGAATACAAAATGGCATAGAGAAAATGGAGCAAAGAGTATTTTGTCCATGTATTAGGACACAAAACATCATTTTATGCCCAGTCTGAGACAGAAAATACTCAATTATTTTCCATAGAAGCTCACCTAGAGGGATAATCACTTTGCCACTCTGCAGAGTCACAACATCAGGAAAGATGCTGGAGCTAAGGCAGCCTCATCTCCTCCCAGTCTAGCAACCATGATAACTACATAAAGCCAAGGCAGCAGGTGACTCTTCTGAGAAGGATGGAGGCATCCCATGCTGGCCTGTTGCCCTCTTCTCAGGGGGTGAGCTCCTTTCCTTCTATCAGGGCTGTTACCAGGACCTGGGACAGTTCTGCTGGGGCCCATCTGTCAGAGAAGAGGAAAAACATCTTTGGTCACAGACTTCAACCATCCCACCCCTGTCAGACAGTGACAAAATGAGATGCCCAGAGCCTAGAGCAGGGTTACAGATCAGCAGGAGATCTCTTCTCACACAAAGAGAAACAGAAAAGAATTCCAGCCACTCCAGACAATAAGGCAGCTTCTCTGGGGCCCAGCTTAAACGTCTCTATGGAAATACACACAGCATGAAGAAAAAACAGGAGGAGCTAGTGACACGCACACACCTGCAGGGCTACCACCTTACTGGAATCATGGAGATGTACTGGTGTGACTCCTAGGAGTGTCAGAGTGGAAGGATACAGGCTCTTTCGGAAGGACAGCTAGGAAGGTGTTGCTTAGCATTATGGAGACCATGGCAGGAAGGTTGGAACTAGGTGATTTTTAATGTCTCTTGCAACCCAAATTATTGTATGAAAACACAGATTCTAGAAGTGATTGGTAGGAAGACAGCTACACCACACATTTACATGAAAACTTAACAGAAAGCGACACTAACTTTCACAGAATGTTCTGACTATGTAGTTATCGTTAAGGTGTCAGACACAAACCTCCATAGCTATGAAATTCTCCAAATGTCTTTTATCTTGTGCCTACCTCTTTAATCAGTATTGCACAACTGCAGATCCCTCTGTCAACCAAATAATACTATGGTTTCTTTATGTTCATATCTTTCCCCTATCTTTGTCCTTTCTCTCATAGTAGACCAACAAGACCATGCAAGAAGACCTGGAAGATGTGTAACCAAAAGTGTTCTAGTACCCTCAGCCGTCTCTGCATCATCTCCAGCAACCCACTGAGCAGAGCAACAACCATATCAGGAAGGCTTTTATACAAAACCCACAAAACTCTGCACACATGTTCATACAAAGGGAAATTATAAGCTTTTATTAATTTGCACAAAAAAAATGCAGAGATATTAGCTAACCCTGGATAAATCAGATTTTAAAATGGCCAGTAAGAACCAGATGGCATCCAGTCTTTGTATTCAGGGTGGAATTTGTCTATAGTTTACAATGTACAGCAGCCTAGTTTGTAGTATATACATTTCTAACTCCTGAATGATGCTTAAGTAATCAATATGCTAAATACCCTCTGGTATCTTAAAAAAAAAAAAGGGACAACATTTCATAATGTCTAATCATATAGAGTGAATAGCAAACTGACAAATTCTCTGGGGTTGTCACAAATCTTTACACATACACTGCACAGGAATTCAAATACTGAACATTTTTTTTGCAGTGAATTGCTAAAGTAAATACATTTCCTTGTCTTTCTCATAATCTTCTATGAAATTATAAATCATCTTTTGAGTTCTGATGGACATTTACTCTTTAAAAATTATTTCTTAGGTAGGTGGAAAAGTAATTATCATCATTATTATTAAATATATTACTATTAAATTTATTATTATTATTATTATTATTATTATTATTATTATTATTATTATTATTATTATTATTATTATTATTATTAT
>NC_031769.1:135539884-135561079 GCF_001522545.3 Parus major | reverse complement strand
ACCCATGACTTCCTCAAAAGCAAAAACTTTATTTCATAAATACATTAAGGTTTGAAATTAATTTTCATTTTTCATCTGGAAGAAAAAAAAAGCCCATATGCAAACAACAGCAACAAACCCACCATAAATTAAAAACAACTAAACAAAAACTCCTCTACAGAAAAAAAAAATCAAACATGAGAGAAATGGGAAAAGAGTCCAAAATGACAAAAAAGACTAAGGAATTATTGCATAGCCAAAGAAGCAGTGGACTACTATTAGTGTTGCTTACTGTGTGAGACAACTTCCCATCTAATTCCTGCAATGCACCCGATCCTTTTTTTTTTTATACATTGTCACATAGAGGGAAAAAGTTGTGGAGACAGTAATAGTGACTTAAGTTTATAACTGAAAAAAATGCAGATGCTGCTTTCTGCTGCTGCAACCTCTCCTCAAAATAGTTTCAATATGTTGATTACCCAGCCAGCTGGGAGGAATACTGGTGATGTTTGGTTAGACTTGTGTAAACCCTGGCAGAATGACCAGCAGGAATACATGGGTGGATGGACTAGAGGTCTGAGCTGCATCCAAGCTACAAAACAGCAGAACCTACAATCTCTTTGCCATTAGTGGGCCCAGAAATAACTATTAAGCTGTATCTATGCATACTCTGCTATGTAATACAGAGACTATTCCTCTATCTAATATGTGAAATGATGGAAAGAGATGTCAAATGACTGGGCAAAAGGAATAGAGAGAGAAGAAAACAAAAGCCTTAGGATATATCTATATTAGAATTTAGTTTGGCCTTTGAGTAAAAGATTTATATACCAAAAAAGATGATGTTAAAGGACCAATATTCAATATAAGCTTTTCAGGGCTGTTGTCTGGTCCTAAACCCTAAATGTTCATTAATGCCAAGAATGAGTTAGGTGTTCTCCTGGGATGCATTATCTTGTTTAGTTTCATCTAGAGAAATCTAGGTTGTGAGCTCCAAGCCTGTACTGTGATGCAATCTGAAATCCAGTGGCTGAGAAAAATAAGTAGTTATATTTTTCACTTTTAATCTAAACAAATTGTAGACACACCCCTAGGCACTAGGAATTGTTCATTTCTCTGGGTTTTGCCCAGTATTTTTAGGCTGTATATAAACAGTACACAGATTGTCAATGAGTATTTAGGATATCAGTTGTGACTAATGGAAATCTTTTAATTCAAGGTAAATCCATTAAGAATTAGCTTAGTAATTGATTTTTCATCCTATAACTATGAACCCTATAAGTGATAGCACTCTATTTCTTGCTTCAAAGATCAAGGTTGTGGAAGAGTGACTGAAATGTTCCTTGAGCATCATCACCATTTCTTTCCTCACGATGCATGGAGAAATGAGAAGGATGTGTCCATGTCCTCTTAACTTGCTGCATTTTTTCAGTGTGGCCATTTCTGCCCAGACAGAGTTGACTAGGTCTAAAATGCACAGAACATGGTCAGCTTGTTGATGTTATCTGAGATGATCTGAAGAATGATCAGCACCAAATTTCTTGAAAGGTTGTAGCAGTTCATGTTGGAGTCTGAGACACAGAGTGTGTGCCCTTGTGTTGCCTTGAACTAAGCAAGTGACTGTGGTGAGAATTGGCAACCAACCTTATTTTATAATTGAAGAAGCATGATTTTATTTTATCTTATTAACAGAAGACAAATATATGTCAACATGTTTGATATTTTCACTGAATTGTCCCTGACATGGGTGTCAGAGGCCATTGCTGTGGGACTGTAACTCCTCGCAGTATTTTGCAAGAGGAGTGATAGAAAGCTCCAAGAGGATCTTTAAGTTCTCAAGCACAAGATTCACTACCAACCCCAGAGATTCAGAAGATAAACAGTGAATGCTTCTCAAGTGTTTGTTATGAAAAAAATTGTCACTTAACAACATGAGGGTATGCAGATTCAGAAATTTTAACCAAACAATATTGAAAGATGTTTAAAGCTGATTAGAAAAGAGAATTTAAAATAAGCAATGTGATATTTTAAAATATTAAAAAAATCTTTTTGATTTATTAAGAGAAAGATCACCACTAATAAAGAATATACTCCCATGAGCATTTTACTGTACAATAAAAAGGGAGCATTATTCACATGTTAATAGAGCAGGAAAAAGTGCAAAATTGTGACTTCTTGATAGCAAAATGTGAAGATAGAAACAGATAGATAATATTTAAGTGTATTCCTACTCTGTTAGTTATGCCTTTTGGAATTAAAAAACTGAGTTGTAAGAAATCTAACAAAGTCACCAAAGCACTACCTAAGATTTGGACCTTAACAAATGCAATATATCAAGAGTTTGAATTAGCTTCATGCTGGAAAATTATCTTTTCCCCAACAAAAAAAAAAATCATTAAAAGAGAGCATAAGTTGGCAAAATTGCAATCTGATGTTTTCTAAATTTATTCATTTTTGGTGTTATAATGATCTTGGAGGTTTAATTGAGAAGCAGGTTTTCAAAATTCCATGCTAGACCATCCTGATTAATCCATCCCATCCAATGCTTAGGAAAATCTTCTCCTTGCAAAGACAGAGAAATAACCAAATGAGGATTTTTTTCTCAGGAACTTGACAAAGAGTGAAGGGAATGGAAATAATCTGAAGGAAAGTGGAAAAAATGAGTCAAGGAGAGTGTTGGATTTCTAGCCTGAAAACATTTACACTCTATTCAATATTTCAGTTTAAGAAATACAGTTCTCTACCCAAGACACATATAAGCAAAATGTGTCACAGACAATAGCTTATAGCTATTTGCAGTGCAGAATACTATATTCAAAAAAAAGAGATATGTCTTTTAATGTAACCACAGTGATCTGCTCTTTTACCACATTAGAATGGAAGCTGGATTTTTACCAAGAGAAACACATATAGCTAATAACATTTTCAGGAATGAATTGTGCAGAATAGAGAATACAAAGGATGAGTAGGAAAAATGAAAAACAGGGAATACTATGCTGAGGTTGCAGACAGATTGTATGTGAAGATCTTTGATAGCCATATCTCATATTTCCACTTCTCCAAATGTTTTCAGGCAAATGTGAGCTCCTAAATTTCCCTCTGAGTTTCAGTCTCCAGCACCAGCTCTTCAAACTCATTAAGGATGTTAACTTAATAAGATTAGTATAAGCAAAATTATGTGTGTTAAGTTAATATATTTGAAATAACTGTAAACAAATTAACTTGGTATAAGAATTACTCTGGATGTATCAGTGCAGTAGGTGTAAATTGAGAAGAGTAGCACAACAACATAGGACTTCTTTTTAAAAAAAATTCTGCTTGGATTGATTTTTCTTTAACCCTAGCATCTCCACAGTACAATGCAGATCCTAAATCAGTATAATACTGAGTTTCTGGACCCAAAGACACAAACCTTTTTTCTTACAAAGAAGTCCAAGATCACTCACAGAGAAGATATGTTGATATATATCTGGTGGTATATGGTAGTACACACTTTCAGTACTGGTTATTCAAAATTAGCAAGCTACACACATTGTAGACAAGACATGTCTTCAGTTTCAGTTTTTTAAAGGAATTTAAAATTCCAGTGAAATAATAAGAAATAATCATTTCTACATAGTCACACAGAGATAAGTGGTTCTAAAACTCACTTGAATAATTTCATTTTCCCTAATAGTTTTCATGAACAGTACAATTCTCACACAGTTATGACAGCTTCCCTCTTCACACATGGTGTTATAAATCAACTATCATTCAATATTCAGAGTAACTTGAATAAACATTAAAAGATATTCAAAAATTGTTTTGACTTTTGTGTATGAGATGATAGTTGGGAAATAAAAGATCCAGAGAGTGGAGATACACCGGATTCTGCACCTGGAATGAGGCAGCCCTGGCTGTGTGAACAGCCTGGGGAATGAGAGGCTGGAAAGAAGTGCTGTGGAAAGGGACCTGGGGGTCCTGGTTGATGGCAAGTTGAACATGAGCCAGCAGTGCCCTGGCAGCCAGGAGGACTATCCTGGCATCCTGGGGGGCATCAGGCCCAGCATGGCCAGCTGGGCAAGGTAGGGGATTGTCCAGCTCTGCTCTGCTCTGCTCTGGGGTGGCCTCACCTTGAGTGCTGGTGAGGAGTTTTGGGTGGCACAATATAGAGGATATTAAACTATTGGAGAGCATCCAAAGGAGGGCAGCAAGGATGGTGAAGGAGGGGAAGCCCTATGAGGAACAGCTGAGGTCAGTTGTCTGTTCAGTCTGGAGAAGAGGACACAGAGAAGATCTCATTGTGTTCTTCTACATCCTCACAAGGAGGGGCAGGTACTGATCTCTTCACTCTTGTGACCAGTGACAGGACCCAAGGAAATGACATGATGCTGAATTAGGGAAGGTTATTGGATATTAGGAAAATGTTTTTGACCCAGAGGGTGGCTGGGCACTGGAACAGGCTCCCCAGGGAAGTGGTCACAGCACCAAGACTGTCTGAGTTCAAGAAGTGTTTGGAAAATAGTCTCTGGCACATGATGTAAGTCTTGGGGCATCCTGTGCAGGACCAGCAGCTGAACTCGATGATCCTGAAGTGTCCTTTCCAACTCAGCATATTCTATGATTCTATGATTCTATGATTCTGCATTAATTCCTTAGCTCTCATGTTTAAAATTAACCAACCAAAGGTCATGAAGTCAGCTACTTCAGATCATTTCAGAACTCCCAATATATTCATCAAGGAAAAAAAAAACTTGTATATCCAGTAAGATCTTCATTACTGGAAGCCTGTAGTATCTTATTTATATTTGTTAGGTAGCAACTTCTAAGACTGATATGTCTGCTTCTATCCAGTAGATAACTAAGCAAATCAAATTTTAATTAAAATCACTTTTATCATTAAGTTTACTATCTATATTGTTAATTATTTCTTCAGTAATATTTGGCAAATATTTTCATTAAGGATACAATGCCTATATTATTAATAATACTATAAATATCTATATTAAATAATTTATTTACTTTTATTCATGATCGTTTATATAGAATTTTTTAATTTATTTTTTTAATTTCTATTTGTGTGCTAATTTTAATTACCATTAAAAATTAATTTGGTAGGAATGCATGAGAATTTTTCCAAGGTCATTTTTGTTCAAAATACATATATTCAGTGTGAACAAAATTATCTTGAACTTGAGTGGGAGTGGAGAAAGCAGAAATTTTGCTATTGAAGGCTTATTTCTCTGTTGTTTATATTTTGTTATTTAATAGCAGTAGTCACGGCAAAGGTTGCTGTCATGAGCAAAGTGAATTTGATTCAGCTGCTGCTAATCTTGTACAAACACAAACCTGCTAATTGAAAAGCTAATTATGATGATGGAGTGATGAGAAGCACATTGGGCAGGATGACATAAAACCCATGAAACATCTATTATAAACCAGCTGGTATCCTTTGAAGCTAGAAGTATTATAGATTGCCTTCTTGTGTTAAAGCAGGGATATTAATGTTATTCCTTGCACAGTTAGCCATTTTTTAAAATCTGGAACTCTTAATAAACACAGACTTTAAGCTGTCAGAGTAGTCCATAATATTAATATGTACATCAGTTCTATCAGTGTTGACTTTAATGGAAATGTTTAACAAACAAGAAAATGGGAGGCATATGAAGTGCTGATAAACAGTCCATAATAATAATGTATAGGTCAGTTCTATCAGTGTTGACTTCAATGGAAATGTTGAATAAACAGGAAAATGGGAGCCATATGAAGTGCTGATAAATATGAAAAATGGGAAGTCATCAAGCAAGAACTCTATTTTTGCTTCAGTCATTGCATTTTTGGCAGGATACTGATGTGTATTTGAACATTATTGAAAAGGAAGGTCAGATGAAAAGGGATTTGAGTCCTTTTCTATTCAGATGTTTAAGAAAGTTTTTACTAGGTTACAGTGAAAGTTTGTACCCAAGAATCACCTAGCTGCAAATTTTCTTACTTGGTGTGGTAATTATTGGACCAACCTTTTCCCCACAACATGTCACCAAACTGTCTAACTCCATAGCACTAGAAATCAGAGAAAGAGTGGAAATGGAGATCAGGTTATTTTTCTTTAAATATTTTACAGACAATAAAAGAGGCTTAATAATTCAGATGTTATAAATAAACCACTGTAAATATGTATTTCATTATAGTTTAATGGATAAAAAAGTCTTTTAGCCCCAATATTAGAGTTTAAAAAAATAGTTAAAAAAAAAGTAAAGCTACAAGAAGTAGCCTTGTCAGAGATTAACTTTTAAATGTAAAATATGAACTAGAGAGAAATACTTCTTCTCCCATCTCTGTTGAATTTTTACATGAAAGTTCTTTGTACTGTCTCATTGGGGAAAAAAAAATCTTGTTAAATCTTTTAATGACATCAAATAAGTCTTTCTTTTTGAAGGGTCAGTAAGGTTACTTACACATACTCTGGCACAAAAAGTAAAATATATGTCTATTGTGGATATTCTCATAAAGCCACAAATATTTTTAGTTTTCAATAAATTCTAAGCATTTTTCAATTGAAAAAAATTTTCTTATGAATTTGACATGAAGATATTTACCAGAACTTATTGTAATGTCATAAAAAAAAAAAAGTGACTAATTAACATCTGGACAGAAATTATAAAATGTAATTAAAACAATTGGGGGAAGACTTTAGACTGAATACCAAAGCACATCTCATTTTCCGATGCTGACACAGATCCCACTTAAATCAGCATAACCTGGTTGTGATTAAGAAGTGACTAGAATCAAACCTGAATTCAGTTTCTTTATCTTTATACCATTTTCTAATGCTTTATTTGTAATAACATTTATTAGTTTATGAGAACTGTCAATTATGGAGTCAATCTGAGTTCATTGTCAATTTCTTCAATTCCTTCCTCCACCTCTGTGATTTTATATTTAAGGTTCAATATCTGTGTTTCCAAATCACTGTGTGAACAATCCTGTAAAATACTATCCATTACATATATTTTATAGAAAATTGTGTGAATATGCCCTCACTTCTATGCATAGATTTTTTGAGAAGGAACTCAAATTCAGATTTAGAGCTTGAATTCTTCCAATCTTCTTGATGTAGTTTTCATTTATTATCCTGGATTGAAGGAGTTAGCTCAGATCAAGTAGGTCAGAATCACTAAGAATTGTGTCCCTCACCCAGCTTCCATAAAGATGGAAGGTTTCCAAACACGAAGGAAAACTCCAGGGCTGATAGATAATTTCCTACATCTCTTTTGTGCACATACAGAAAATATTTTTAAGAGAATAGAGGTAAAACTGATCAGACCTACAAGCTAACTGCAGTAGCTGAAACCAATTCTCAAGGAAATAGAAAGTTTGATGGACAGATCTTGCTGGGAATAGTTCACTTAGTCCTTTTGAAAGAAACAATCTCCTTAATTTATGTACCAGAAAATTTTAACAATTTTAATTACATGTATCCTATTTTGTTTTTCTGACTTCTCTGTGAATGTGTGACAGAAGTACAGAGATAGGAAAAGACATTGCAAAACAAATCAAATATGAAGTTACTGATAAGAGACCACGACTGTCCCATTTTTTAAGAAAGATTCTGTCAGCATGTCAAATTTCATGAAATCACATGGGGCATACTCACACGTTTAAAGTTAAACCTCTTCCTCAGACTTTTTCCAAGTGTATCTGTTACTCTGTCCTTGATGCAAGAGCAAGAGTGCCAGAGTCTAATGAAATTTGATTGAACTTTGATTAGGATAATTGCACAGAGCTTTGAAATGCTAGCCTTGATAGAGCTACTGGATCTATTATCTTCAGCAGTGTCTAGACTAGTAAATATTTTCAAAGTAACTCAAAATAAAAAAGCAGAAAAGCAAAATTGTAGTCTCATCTTCTGGGGGGGAAAAAAAAGTTCAATGAAGCAATCTCTAAATAAAATTATTTTGAAAACATTCATTTGGTAAGAGACAGATCTGCTGAATTCTGTTCAGTGACACCATAAGTCAAGAAGATTGGTGAGGAAATGGGATTTATACCTTATATATAAAAATATTCCACTATTTCTACAGAAATCACTGAATTATTAGGGCTATGCTAATAATGTCAGTTGGGTCACTTCACCAGGCTCCTTGCTATGTAATAAATCTTTTAATAAACAAGTGAATTTCATCACAGGCTTGTGATACTTAGGCAGGTAATAAGGACTGTGTTGCACAGACAAAAATGCATGCCAACCAGCAACAGTATCTTTAGGCAGAAAATAAGGAAAAGAGATTTCTAACCAGTGGCATTTTAAAACAGCCATTCAAAATAAAAAGACCAAAAAATAGCCTGACTACTTTTGACATATAGATTAACCAATCTGCACAAAGAAATACTGGATTACCCAATGTCCTCCTTGTTCTACAGTTTTTATGGTTTTGTTCAATATATTCTTAAAAAAATCAAAGAAGTCAACATATTCCCAGCAGTTACTGACTAGAATTTGACTGTGTCTCTTAGAGGCTGTTACAAATTAGAAGAAAAATACTCTTTAATAGTGGCACCTCTACAAACAGACATTTTCCCTGAAATTGCAAAAACAAAAACTGCAATGAAATAAAAGGTGACCCATGATACTGCATTAGTCAGAAGAATTGTCACTCTTCTAGTGCCTTTGTAAAAATATCTAGATTTTTAGTTACCTGAAGCTCCCTCCCTCCCATCTTAAATTAGTATTTAAATTCTGTGTTTAGCAAGTACTAATAACCAATAAAAATATATTACAATACTGTAATTTCCAAGTTAAATCTGGGTGGTTGATGACACATTAAATTTTCCTTGGAGGTTTTATTTTATAAAATGATTATTTCATGTATGTAGCATTCCCCAACCCTTCTTATGCTTCATTTCAGGGGCTGGAGAATTCCTCCAATGTATTACTTTAGCAAAGGAGGTCTTTCTGTCTTCTTCAAGTCCAAAGTAGGTCAATAATTGAGTAAGACAACACTTACACTGGAGGTTTCAAGTTGCCCTACCACTTCTGAGGATGCATTTGCTGTAAGCAATTACAGTCATCACAGATTACAATTTTCACTTTGCTTTTCACAGGTAGGTACAATATTGGTGTTTTGAGAAGGTGGTTTCTGAATATTGAATGAGAAATATTCCCCAAACAGTTTTCCTTTCATGAAGCCAGAATTAAGCTGAAAGAAATACATATCACTGTCAATACCCAAGGCTTTGTTTATACAACTTGACAGGAGTATACAATCCTTACAACAATTTCTCCAATGAATGAAGAATAGAAAGCAACATAAAATACAGCTTATGATATAGGTTTTGCTACTGTGAGTGCATGTGTTTCTGTTTCTGTTTCTGTGGCAATGACAGTAGTATTAATGACAAAGCAAAGAAGAAATGAAAATTCAATTATAAACAAGATTATGAAATATAGCTTACTTTTTTTCCCCTCTCATTTCTATTTTTTAAAATGAGTACTTTCTAGCTGTCATTATGTTTGCACATTCCTATATGTATCATTTTATAAGCCTTAAAAAGATATAGTAACATCATTATATGTTGGTATATTTGGTATGAGTAACTGAATTTGGGAAAAAACTCCAACAAGTTATTTTACAGATAAAGTGGCAATTACAGTGTGTAAGGAATGGGAGATAATCAGTATTCCAGGCAAAGGTTTATTATGTAATTAGTCTAAAATAGAAATGGTCACTGTTTCACAAGAAAAAATTTCCTGATGTATTTGTGGTGGGAAAGTTGAGCAAGAATCAGCTGAAGTTATGCACAACTTCCACTCCCCTTATGCTCAAGTTCAATTCTTTTTTTGTAGCCTTGAAATCCCCTTGACACATCATACCTCCCAGGAAAGAAAAAAACACATAATTGCAAGTTCAGGTGCAACCTATGGAATCTCCTAATCTTAAGGCCCCATCAGGAGTGAAATTTAGAGGAAACAGTCTTGTTGGAACATGTATATTATATTTTTAAATCTGCCTTGCACTTCATGTTTCACCTTGAAAGGACTGTGTGAATTGGTAGAGGGTTTTCTGAAGGATTCAACCTATAACCTGTGTTAAAGAATAAAACTACAGTCTGGAGGGCACAAGAGTAAAGGAACTTTTACAAATGGTACTGTGAAAATGTTTTTGTTTTTTTTTTTAATTTGGTTTAAATACTACAGAATTTTTAAACCTTTTTTTTTTTTTTTTAATCTCCTGGTAATGATTTCTCTCTGTAGATTTTTCTCACTGACACTTTCTATTTTGGTATAATAGAAGACTTGCAGTTCATCAATCTTTGTACACTAGGAACAAGTGCATGTTCAAATTCTCTTGGTTTCCTTAACAACTGCAAGTGGTCTGAGCAAGGGGATTTCTAGTCAATTGTTGCAATATGATGTTCCACTGCAAGAAAGTCTGGAAAAGGTGATTTACCAAGTTTAAATTTTTTCTGTCTGCATTTTCTTTTCTGTGATGTTGTCAATGTTCCGACTATCTCAACCCACAAAGACAAATGAGAGAATTCTGTTGCTGCCTTCTTCCTTTGTCACTGCCAAAAGCTGCCAGGATGAGGTCCCACACCCTGTTTGAGATTCATTAGCCATCTCACCTTTGCTAAGTATGACACCCTCAACTAATTATCCTTTGTTTTGTCCCTGACTTCACCCTTCTAAAGTCTTAAACAAGCATCTAGGCCAACATGAATACATCTTGTCACTAAAAATGCAGAGTTAGCAGCTGCTGCCTGTTGATATTAACAGGTTGTTGACCTCAGATCTGCAACAAGTGGTGTCCTTTTTCCCTTCTCTTCTTTCTTATCTTTCAAAGTGGTTAATATCCTCTCAGACAAATTATTCAGTCATGCTTTTGATGGACACAAGAATGTGGGAAGGATGGGAGGATTTTCATTTACCACTCTGTGTTTGCAGTAGAATTAAAGATAGCTCTTCTTCTAAATTCAAATTCACTTATATGTGTATAAATAACTGCTTTCCACTATTATCTTCTACTTGTGTACCATCAAGCACATGTCATTTGTCCTACCAGAATTTCTAATTATTATTGGAAATACATGAATCACTCATTACTGACTGTGATTCACATTACTTGTATTTGTCCAGTTTTAACTATACATATTTC
The DNA here is from genome assembly GCF_001522545.3 of Parus major. Taxonomy (NCBI): domain Eukaryota; kingdom Metazoa; phylum Chordata; class Aves; order Passeriformes; family Paridae; genus Parus; species Parus major. Next base: position 135,549,968 of record NC_031769.1, on the reverse strand, counting down.
TTTTTGTTAAATCTCTGCAAAAATAATATGAAGGAATGCCTCAACAGAAATATTTCTGATTAACAAAACCTAGCTACAGAACAGACAAATAGTAGAGGTTAATTGAATTTTATTGTTTGAATTGATTGAAAAGGTAGTATTTTCTGATTCAGTCTGGGTGGTGAGAGCATATTTATTGTAGAGGAAGTTTCTATGTTTTCTTGTGAATTAATATTATATTTGATAGTAGAACACGGCTAGACTTTCTAAGCTTGACGTCTGATGTCTTTGTTAAAAGATATTTTAAAATAACAGGTGTAATGAAAGTCTAATATAATAAAGAAGTCTACAGGGACAAGCAAATTCAGAGTACAGATGATGAATGAAAAAAAAATTGCAGAAACTGAAATGTAGCCAAGAAAATGCAATGGCAAAAACTGAAGAATTTTGTTTGAAAATTCTCTTGAAGTGTATTCGTGTTTATCATCCTATGTCTCAATGAACAGAAGCATTTCTTATCTCAGACTTCATTCCTATAGTAGAAAATTTTACTTTTATATTTTTAGTCCTGAAAAAAGATAACTAAAACTACTAATCCCCTCTAGAGAAAGTAGTTTAATTTCTGGAATTTCAGTGACAGAAATATAAGCAGCTTAAATCTGTCTCAAACACAAAGTCAATAAAAGCCCAAATGAAATGTGATACTATCATGGATTGCTGTTGGGTTGATTTATAAAATATACAATATTAACAATTGTTACATTATCCACATAAATATTTTTGGGAACAATCACCTTGCAGTATTAAAATTATCAGTGTCTAAACAATCCTTGAAATACCAGTTAGCATCCTTAAAATTAGCATATAAGGATAATGCATCGTTCAAACTGTAAAAAACCATAATTTTACATTGGGGTCAATCTAAAAGTCTATAAGTAAATGAATACATTACAGTTAAAATTGAAGGACTGTAAAATGATATAAATCAAGTACAAGAAAGGTTGCAAATTTTCAAATGTCTCATATGGTATGCAACATTTTCAGCTATTACTGGCATTTTCAAATGATTATATTAGTTGAATTTGTAATGGGAAGTACCATTGGATCAGATGTTACTAATTAGGAAGAAGTCAAGATGAATCAGCCTGAAAACAAGCTTTAAGATCAGATGGTAATTAGCATACAGCTGTGATTATTATGATAAAGGATGACAGATTCTGCTCTCTCATGCTATGCAAATCTAGAATCATTGCATTTTTGGTAATGCAGACCTTTATTTTCTCATCAGAATGGCAGAAAGGAGGAAACTGTCAAAGAAAAATTAACTGAAAAAAGGAAGTAAATATGCCTCAAAGTGGGAATAGACAATACTAGAAAATACAGTGAAATAGCAACTGAGCAAGGAAATAGGTAAAATGCTTCTTCAGATTCAATATCCAGAAAATAAAATAGACAAAAGGGACTGGCAAAATGAAAAGGTAAAATTTAATAATCAGGTGTTTTAAAATGTTCACCAGAACAAAGTTATTTAAGGTGGAAACACTTAAAATCTTTCAAATATTAAATAAAAATAATATAGATAATACATTTTGAAAATCATAGAAACTATTATACTATTGAAATAGTGTTTCAAATGATGATGAAGTACCTCAGAGCATGTCCTAAAAAGTGCTGATCTTTTCTTCTCAAAGGGATGCCACAGAAATAGGGAAGCCACAAGAAAGGACAGTGTGAAATACATTAGAAATTCAAAATATTCAAAAAGACGAGAAAACAGCCTTTGTTCTTCACCTTTAGGCAGCTAAGGTGGAACATTACTGCAGACAGCTATCTAATGCTGGCTGTACTGGACATATATAGAGCCATAGAATGGTTTTGGTACAGTGAACCTTTACCTAGTCCAAATCCCCCTGCTGTGGGCTGGTGCAGCTTGCCCAGATTGTGACACTCAAGGCCTAATCCAAACCTGCTTTGAATACTTCCAGTGATTAAGGGGCATCCATAACTTCTCTGGACAACCTCTTCCAGTGTCTCACCAGTCTTACCATAAAAGATTTCTTCCTTATATCCAACTAAAAGCCTCTTTTAGTTTAAATGCATTGCTCCTTGTCCTATCACTATAGGCCTGGTAGACATCTTGCTCCATATTTCTCTAAGTCCCTCTCAGCTAGTGAAAGGCAACATTGAAGTCTACCTGGAGCCTTCTCCTCTCCAGTCTGAACAATCTCAGCTTTCTGAGCCTTCTCAGAAATCAGTCATTTCAATTCTTTCATGGATATGAAAGGACAAATCCCAAAACAAAAGCTACAAAACCAGATATTCAGTTAGGGAAAAGTTTTCATTGTGAAGTTTGTCAAAGCTGTAGCAGGTTGTCCAGTGAGACTGTGGAATCCCCTTCTTTAAAAATACACAAAACTGACTGCCCAAGGCCATGTGAATTCTCCTTGGGTTTGGCCCTGATGTAGGCAGAAGTGTGGATTAGATGATTTTCAGAGATCCCATTCAACCTGTCTTTTTCTAGAATAGAAAATAGAACTGAGAAAAGGATTTTTCAAAATAAGTGGTTAGTATCTTCTACAACAGTATTTCCTCATTTAATGAACACCCAAAAATGAGAAGAAAGTTGGTAGATTTCAAAGTTTTCCAATGCTAAACCCTGAAATGCCTTAATTGCTCTTCAAAAATAGAAATCATGATTAAAGATCTTGCTGCACATACAGGAAATTGGCCACATTAAGTGTTTCTCATGATGACTTGAAAATATCTGCATTAATCTTTTGAATCTGAGTACTGTTTTCTTTAGGATGTTAGAAAAATTAGCCAAATTCAAGTTTCCTGCTGCAATAATTTTTAGTTATTGGAATGTAATTTTCCAAAGTAAAAGAAAAGTGTTTGTCATATCAGAGTAATTTAAGAATTATTACTGTTTCTCTGAAACTTTACAAAAAGAAATTCCACTGTTATCATCACTACTTTGAGGATAATAGAAGTTTATAATAGCATACTTAATATCAATAGTACTTGACCTGTAAACAAAAACAGCAAATGAGATGGAGTATGTTCTGGTGGAAAGGGCTTTATTCCTGGCTTTCACATTATCCTCATGCGTAAATTGTCTTGCTTAGATTTTTCGCTATGCACTTGATTTTTCACCTTTTTTCATCTTATCTTAGACAACTGTACACTGCTCTGGACATTAACACTGCATTTTTACTTGTTTGCTTTGTTCCTAGCATAATAGAGCTTCTGTGGTTGGAACATCTAAATAATGCTGTAGTGAAAATTAGCGAATAATACTGATGTCACAGTCACAGATATTTCACAAGACTTCCACAGACTCAGGCCATCAGGTAGATGTAGTACAACAGAATTACCTCCTGTGATAAGAGCTGCTGATTTATGTCACTGAACTGAACTTGTGAACTACTTATTTATGTCACTATTACCTGAACTCTTCAGCCAGACAAAGTATCTTTTTAAGATTGTCTTTTACAACAGTTAGATTTCTCAGTTTGTTGTTTTGGGCACTGTACAGACACAGGACAAGACTGTGTGCCTTACTAACATGATCTCTAAACTGTTTGATAGCTAAGTGAGTAAGGCAGATATGTTTTAAAAGAAGGCAAATGCAAAATTAGTAGATGGTGAGTGGAAAAACAACAACAACAACAAAAAAAAAGGTCAGATCTAAAGGACACTGAATTCAGTGATCCTGATTCCCATGCAAAATAGATTTTAGAATAGATTTTAAATTAGCAGAGAACAAAATCTGTCTCTCCCACACCCAATTTATTAACAGGTCTGTCTCCCTTGGAAACTAAAAAAAATCTCATGGGATACAACAGTAGTGAAATAAATAAATTCATATTCAATTAATAAATTGAAAATACAAGGAAAAAGGTATACTTCTTAGAAGATTAAATAATGCATGAATTTATGAACAGACATTCCTTGTCTTGTAAGCAGGAGATCAAGTTGCTGGGAGGAAAGTGTTAAAAGTGGAAGAACAGCCAGGAGGATGGTAGATTCACTTAGGTGTCCTTGCAAGTGGGATTTCTGAGGTCTGGAAAATAATAGTTTAGGAAACCTCATTATATTATGCCTAGGGCTGTTTATCCTCTCTCTGTTTTGAGATGTAAAATCTCTGTGTAGAGATAACACAGGTGATAACAGAGACTTGGAGGCACTCTCATGCACATGCTTGAACTCCCTGTCTTGGGAGAGAGATGATCAGCTCAGAGATCACAAAAAGCACAGAGGAGATCACATTATGGTAGGAAACACCACATGCTTGGGCTCTTGCTAAATTGGTGCAAACAGCAGCCTGCTATTATAATAACAGCAGCCCTGCCTTGCTCTGACTGAACCTAACTCTGCCAGAGCTCCTGCTTGTGCACCTCTCCCAGGTGCTGCTTCAGGATCCTCCAGATAGCAAGGCAATGAAATAAATTCACTCTCTGCATTTCAGCCATGGGTTTGTGGTTGTTCTGGCCACATGACTGTGTTGACTCACTCACAAGTTGTCTGCAATGACCCCTTCCACATTCCCAGTTTCTTCTGAAATAAGCTGTCAGTCAAAGACTTTTGGATTAGACTGGACTGGTAACCAGTTTCTCTCTATATAATATTTCTGCAATGATCTATATCTGCCAGCCAATACAAGAAATAGCAATTGCTCTAGAAGTCTGCATCTAAGTGTTTTGAAAGACTTACATGTCAGCATCAGTCTCTCTTTTTTCAGCAGAACTGAATTTCATAAAAGGATTTCTACAGCTTACAAGTTCTTTTGAAACCTCTCTTTTCTGTGCATGGGATTTTTTCCCCACAGTATTTAGGTGAATTTATGTCATCACTTTGGAAAGCAATACATTAGTTTAAGATGTAACCTCATTCTCACTGTTTGTTATCACACCCACAACTCTGTTGTGGTAGCTGATTTTAAGGTCACCGTTAATCCCTTGGTACAAAGCCTGTTTTTGCAGCTTTAGGATACAGTTCTTTTATATTTTCTTTGAAGGATGAGTTTGAATGTTTGAATTCCTGGACCTCTCTTCTCTCAGATTTCCTTTCTAGTTCCATTCTGTAGTTTCTTATTTCTTCAGATAATGTGATTAAATTGGTGAAGAGCTTCTGAAAACCTTGTTTGTGATATATTTTGGGAAAAGTTTTCATACTAACATTCACATCTAAATGTGTGATGTCACATTTAGATTATTGTAATCTTTATAAGGTGATAGTTTTCATTTATAGCTAAAATTGCTTGATAACTATTCTAAGCACTACCTTATATTGCACTTTTGCTCTGCAAAGTATATCTGCAAAAATAAGTATTGGGAGTTGAAAAGAAGCAATTTGAACAGATAACTTAAAATATTCTGTAAACCTATTAAAGCACCAATTTTGCTTAATAATACGACCAACTAATTTATTTGATCACTCCAAAAAAACATCTGAATGGGTAGAAGTGGTTTCTTGGAAAATCTGTCTTTAAAGGAGCTCTCCTGTTACTGTCAACATGCTTAAAGAGGTGGCTCTTAGAGAATGCAGAATTAAAGGAATTAAAAAGGTCCCTAATTCATGTGTCTCTGTAGAAACTCGGTCACAGTCTTCGACTCCAGAGCCTTACCCAGTTAGAATTTTTTTTTTCAATGATTATGATCTGTGTTAAGAGTTTTGCTTCATTTTATTTTTTTTTTTAATTATTTTATCCTTATTATATAGCACAATTATGTGTTTTTCAGGGAACACATGTAAGATTTAGGTATGGAAACATAAAGTTGGAAAGCAGACAGCAGGAGGCTAACAGCTGATGGTGTGAAATGAGCACAGAAGATGGGAAGACCAGCAGTAAGTGGTTGAAGAACTGAGATGCTAAGAGTCTAGGAATCTTAAATACATTGAAGGCCTGAAAAAAGCATGAGGGATTCTATAAAGTAGGATTAAGGTGTTTGCAGACCTGGAGTACAAGGAACTCCAAAAATTGTGGGGTAAGAAGGAGCAAGGAGTCATCATGATCCTTTAACCTTCCCTTCCCTGAACATTTCTAACAGCTCAGTTTGGGACATATTTGTGAGTCACTATTGTCGTCAGTCCCTGTCACTCTGATCCTCATTCAGGTATAAATATGATGGTTAAAAAGGTATAGCTGTTATAATTTCTTACAAATTTATCTTCTATAATACCTAGAGACCTGCTATATATTTCAAAGGAGAGGCCAAGAACATAGGTGCTTTAAATATTTACTTTTCAGTGAACTAAACTTTATATGAAATTATAGTGGATTGTGTTATGCCACTGCAAATTTACAAAAACACCATATACAGGGCAGGCCTCTGCATGCTGAAGTGGAGCTTATTCTTTGTTTCTTTTGTAGGAAGGGGAACTCAGTCCTGAAAAAGGGGTAACCATAATTTTATTTACAGATGAAAATGGATGCATATTTCATCCTACAATTTCTCTGCTATGTAAATGATCAGCCAATTGTTTTCCACCTTGATCATTTTTGTTGTAGTATTGTACAAAGAGCTCTTCCCATTTAGTATTTGCCAGAATCATAGCAAAACATGTGTTCACTTATCTACCTGATAATTGAAATCTTCTGTATACTATGGTGGTCTCACTGACATAACCCCATCTTAATAGTGTGTTGGAACTTGCACAAAGATTCTTATCTTTTACACAGACAGGTATTAAAGATTCAATATAAATTCCAATATAAATGCTCTAAATGCACTTAAAACACTTTTATCTGAATGCATGTTCACATGCATCCGTGCAATAGAACACTTAGAATAAATTCATAATGCTGTAGGCACTTTCCAATGCTTAGAATTAATTCATAATGTTGTAAGCACTTTCCTTTTCCTGAAAGAGTTCCACATTTCAATTAAAATAAAAAGAAAGTTAAAAAATGAATTAACTATGTTTCCTATAGGACTAAATATTTCAAGCTTTGATGATTTTTAAACATTTTTTCCTCTTTTTTCTGTAGAATGAAAGAAGAGGTCACTTAGGCTGTCAAGTTTTGCATAAATCTTGTTGTTCAGTACATATTATATCCAGAAGTATCCCATTATTTTTAATCTCTGAAGTCATACTTTGATACTGATGCCCAGAAACTGTCACAGATTTTAAACCCAAAACAAAAATCTCAAGAAACACAAAATACTAGAAGAACAGTCTAGAACACACATTTACAGCTCTAGTGTCCTTGAAGTAGCAGAGCATACCTTAGGTAAGAAGATAAAAAGACCTGGAAGAAATATTCTATGGAAGAATATTTATATTCATATACCAAAAAAATAACATCTCTTGGGAGCCCAGGAAAAAGTACATAAGATTTGTATTCTTATTCCAAATTAGATCATGTGAGCAACACACAATCAGTCATAGGAATGATGTCTTAACAGTGTTTATGGTGCATGACAGGCTTCTCTTCTTCATCTCTGGCCTGCAACTAAGGAACATAAAATGTATATGGCCTTGAAAAATAATTTAATATATTTTCAACTCAGTTTTCTGAGTTTTAGGAATTAATTAGTAATTTTAGGAATTAATTAGTAATCAAAATACTTCAGCAAAATCTCTCATGCTCCCAAGACAGATTAAATGAAATCCCCAAGGCTTTTTTTCCTTTTTCCAATAAAAACATCCTCCTGGGGACTGCACATAATCAGAAGTAGGGAAACATTGACTCAGAAACTGAACTTTAGTGTTGAAATAGAATTCTGAAATCTCATTCATAAACTTTATAGATATAACAATAACTATTATTTTCTTTATTTATTCTAATTGGTTATTGTTAAAGGTAAGTTTGTGTTTCCAGGAAAAACCACAGGAAAATATTGGCTTGTTAAATCTGTTAACTTGTGTATTTCACAGCATTTCTGACATGAGCAAAAAGACAATTCATCATTCAGTTAAAATAAATTGATATTTGTTCAATAAAGGATATTCAGTAATCTGTAAATCCGCTACCTGTGTGGTTGAATAAACTGAGAATGAGTATTAAACTTGATTTCACACGTGTTAATTGTAGCAATATACAATTGCACTCAGATCACAGAATCACCAAATAGGTAGGGTTGGAAGGGACCACAGTGGCTCATCTCCAAATTCCCTGCACAGGATTGCATCCAGAGAGTTCTTGACTATCTCCAGTGAGGGAGACTCCACACCCCCTCTGGGCAATCTGTTCCAGTGCTCAGCCACCTGCACAGTAAATTCTTCATGTTCAAGTGGAACTTCCTGTGCATCAGTTTTGGCCTCTTGTTCTGCTGCTTGGTGGCACCCAGGAAAGCCTGGCTCCATCCTCTGACACCCTCCCTGCGGATACTGACAGACAGGGATGAGAGCCTCTCTCACTCCACTCTTCTCCAGACTGAGCAGGCCCAGCTCTCTCAGCCTGTCCTTGTAAGAGAGATGCTCCAGTCCCTTCCTTAATCATCTTTATCTCTCTCCACTGGATTCGCTCCAGGAGCTCTGACACTGAAGATTTTCAGTATCTATTTGCTTTAATTCATCATGATTTCATCCAATAAATAAAATCAACAAAATAAAATATTTGCTTCATAATGCCTATGTGAGCTTCTAATCAACTGAATCTTGATTCAGAACTGAAGGATATGTACATTAATTTGAGAAAACAATTATTGAAAATGTAAGGAAATAAAGCCCCTTTGATGTATTGGCAAGATATTTAAAGAGCAGATAGCAAGACTTATACATACATGAATTTCTTTCCTTGTTACAATTTTATATATTGCCTATTAGCATAATACCTAATTCTAATGATTTTAGTAGGAGGTAGCATATTTTTAAAGATGTCAGGAGGTGCTAATCTATTCTTATACGAAATTAAAAAACTTAAGCTAAATCTGTAAGTATGTTTTAAAAGGTAGTATTAAAAATTATCTTCTTTTTTTCAGCTCTTTGGCTTAGGAATTAAGTACGATGGGTTTTGGATTCCGACCAAAGAAATTCAGAGACCAGCTTTTTTGGTAAACTTTCCATCCTCAGCCACTTTCAACCTAGCAAGAGAATGTTGGCAGTAGCTAGTTTCTGAAAATGACTTTTTTTAGCTTGCTCATCAGTCTACACAAACAAGTTTCTGTAACTAACTTGTTTTAGTGTCAGACAATTACAATTTTAATTAGTAAGCCTCTGTAACACTTAAATAAAAAAAAATAAGAAAAAACAAAACCATTTTGTCTTTCACTTATGTATGCATGTACCTCAAAGGGATAAGTCTGATATAAAAGTCTATCATAGACACAACATTTGGGAAATAAAAGTAATTTTGATGTTAATCTTTTCTTCTTCTCTCTTTTCCATTATGTAATAAACACACAGAAAATAACTTTTCTTCTACCTATTTGATGCACGTGCAACTAGCTGCTAATGACAGCAATAAGAATTGCACTCTAGAGCATAAGATAGAAGTCTGACAGTCAAACTTTTATTTTACTCATAAAAATAAAATGTAACTCAGGTTGCACTTAATTTGCTTTGGTCTTACTTGCACTTGAGAAGATTTAGGAAAGAAAGACCTAGAAATATTTTAGAAAATAGGGAAAGAAAAAAAAAAAAAAAAGAATGTGATAATTATTCAATACATCCACATGCTCTGCAAAAAAAAAAAAAATTAAAAAATCAAGCAATATCTAAACATAGCCATGGTAATGTCTTCCCTCAACTATCACTCAGGAAACCTCCACCCATTTGCAGTCCCTTTTTCAAATACATAGACACAGCAAGAGTTTCTGCACAGCTCCCTGCAGCCTCTTTGAATCCATCTGCTGATGCCTGAGCAGCCAGAAGACATGGCTCTACACAGTATTAGAAAGGGCCAGTTCTACAACCACATATGCTATATATTTCCTTATGCTGTTAGATAAACTGGAAAGAACCTTTCCTTTTCTGAGAAACGTCTTTCTTATTATTTATTGGCTCATGGCAGAAACAATGAAAGAAGTCTGCTTTTTTTATGAATAGTTGGTGACTGACATTTGGTGTACATGTTATTCTTTGCTTAAATATATATACATAAGTAAATGATGAGGCTTCAGTTAAGAGAAATATAGCTATCAAGAAAAAGGAGAGGAGA
>NC_031769.1:135269908-135539501 GCF_001522545.3 Parus major | reverse complement strand
GAGAGGAGAGGAGAGGAGAGGAGAGGAGAGGAGAGGAGAAAAAAAAGCTGCAGAACACAATTCTCTATAGAACAAGAGCCTTCCTGAACACTCTTCCCTAGACTGAACAATCCCAGTGCTCTTGGTGTCTCCTTACAGGGCACAACTCCAGTCCCTTAATCATTTCAGTAGACCCTCACTCCATGCACTCCTGTATGTCCATGTCTCTCATGCTGGGGAGCTCAGCCCTGGTTACACACATCTTTATGACAGCCACTTGACACAGCACCCAGGCTGTGTGTAACCAGGGCTGAGCAGAGGGGAAACTCAACCTGCTGGCAATGTTCTGCTTGATGTAGCCCAGAAGGCTGCTGGCCTTTGCTGGTTAATGGTGAGCTTCTTGTCCACCAGTACCTCAAGGCTGTTCTCTATTAAGTTGCTTTCCAGATGATTAGGCACAATGTGTATGACAGCACAGGGTTATTTTTCCCAGTTTCATGAGGTTCTTGTTGGCTCACTGAGGTCCCTCTAGGGGAGGGAGGAGCCCTTCTAGGTCCGTCTGAATAGCAGCATAAGCCTAAACCCTAAATGCACAGGTTACTCCTCTCAGTTTTGTCTTATCTGAAAACTTTCTGAGGATCTGCTTGGTCATATCATCAGTGTCATTAATAGTGATGTAAAGCAGTATTGGCAAGTATTCATCTCTGGTATGCCCCACCAGTGTCCAGCTTCCAGACAGACTTTATGCTTCTGATCACCACCCTGTTCATGTTTGTTTCTCTGTATGCTGTCAGTCTTACGGTTTACAAGTGATTGTATTTATTTATTAGTTTTAGTGTGTTAATTATAATAATATATAATATATATAATTATATATAATATATATTAATATAATTTAATTATAAATTATAATGATATATAATATATATTAATATATCATAATAGCTTCTATTAGCTCCAAATTGTTAACATTTCCACAGAGGTAAATACTTATTTTCTTTTGAAGATAGTAAATGGTGGTTTTGAAGCATGTTTACTTTCTTACTGCTATCTATCTTAATATAAAGATTTATGAAGAGAGATAATTTAGGAACTGAGATAATATCCCTCTATAAACTTTATCTTTTTAAATAATAATACTGCCCTTACAGTGACACATGCAGTTCTTGTTAAAACTTGGAACTGAAAACAAGCACTCTGCAGAATGAGACCTTTTTAAAGTAAACAACTGAAACCAGGGAGCTTCATTACATTTAAATCCTGTTTTCTCATTAGGACTACAACTCCTTGCCAGCTGGAAGTGACAAGTGTTTAAGAAGGGAATTTGCTCTGCTGCTACTTTAATTTTTATTTGTCAGTTTGCCAAGGCTTACCTCTTGGTTAGAGCACGGTGCTAATAACGCCAAGGTTGTGGGTTTGATCCCTGTACAGGCCAGCCATTTAAGAGTTGGACCCAATGATCCTTGTGGGTCCCTTCCAACTCAGAATATTCTGTGATCAGCATCAGCTTCTTATTGCAGCCACAGACCTGAGAAAAGATAGGACTTGGCACTTGTTACTGTAGTAAAGAATGCCTCTTGTCAAGACTTCTTGAAAAAAATTAATGCCAGAACAATTTGCCAGAGAGAAATCCATGTCCTTTTCTTGATTTTCTTTGTTTAAATTTCCTATTATTTTCAGCCTAAGAAAATAATAAAGAAAATAAACCTTTCCAAAATATGATGAGAGAGGCAAGATCAAATGCAGCAATCAACTTGAGAAATCTATCCAGTTGATCTGAGGATAAGAATCTTTTTCCATAAACAATTCAAGTGTTTTTGCAATGGAATAAAGCAGACATTTATCTTTTTTCACCAGGGAAAAAGAAAAAAATAAGGTCTAAAGAGCACACAACAACAGAGCAGACCTCAAACTGATATACCAGGAATTCCAGTTGTTTCTGCAACTACATTTTGATGTATGAATTGAACTGTGATAGAGATTGGAATTTGGATCTCTCAGCTCTTAGAGAGGTGAGGCTTTCAGGTGGCCTTTTGTGAAAGGCAATATTGAGGAATGGAAGCATTGCCATAAACTACCTATGTCTCTCCCTGCAGAAGGGGAATTAAGCTGCAATCTCTGCACTAGTTTCCTAATATAATTGATTTGTCTCCTTCAGTTGTATAAAAAGAAACTCTGGGTCTGTGTTAGTTTTAGCTGCTTTAACAGTTCCTTCTGCCAAGACACAGGAGGCATGAAAACAGATAAAAATGCATGGCAAACACACTGTCAAATGAGGTCACACCCTTCTGCCAGAATAGCCATTTGGTTTGGGAACACTTAGACGCAGGGTAGTACACCAGGAACCCAGTACCCATCTCTAAGCCAGGCAGTTCAGAAGCATGAAAAAACTAAACCTATTTTTGTAAACTGTTTGTCTGGCACATAGATTAGCCAGCACTGAGAAACTAGCTTTTCTCTCCACAGGACATTTATTTGTCCCAGCTTTGCTGGCAGTTTTTTTCTATTCCCTTGGCACAAGCTTGCTGTTCACAATTTTATTCAGATCTTAAGGAACATTTTATATGGAACACATTATTGTTCTTGTTGGTTAACATGCTATGACAGATAGTATCTGTAGAGTCCTAGAAGCTATAGTGAGGGCAGCCTGAAGTCTTACAACCTTTCAGGATACTGCTAGAGTTAAGTGATTGTCCTCTCACATTCCTTCCTCATTCCACTTCTTAGGATTTGCTGGTACTATGACTGTGTTCATTGCTGATCCAGAAATGCACTGCAGAAGTGTGAGCTAACCAAAATGGTGTTGACATGAAATGGATACATGTTTTTCACCCATACATATCACCTAATTAATGATTAATAACTAATAATGAAATAATAATAATAATAATAATAATAATAATAATAATAATAAATAGTTTGAAACACTCTCCCTTAACAGGTAATTTTTATAAAAAGTAGACTGGTTGACATAGGTAAAACATACAAATTTAAAGCAGAAAAGACCTTTCTTTTTTAAAATATTTGCAAAATTATCAGTGTCATTATCACTTATGAAAGCAATTATACTGGAGCAAGGCCAAAGTTAAGCTATCCCAAAATACAAAACTTTTCAGTTTTCCTGCGTGACTGTCAAGGCATTTCAGTCTTTAGTTGGCATGTCCTGTATATTACAGATCCATACATCTCAGGGATGAGTTCTGACAACTTTGATGGAATTATAACGTACATCTTATTCCAAACATCTAGCATGTCATATATCAAATCTCCCTAAACAGGCAGTCAGCCAAACTTCTGTACAATGTCAGCTTTGTGAGTTCTCAACTTGAAGGCAGAAATCATTGGAGGCAGAGGGTGATGGAGAGAGAAAGAAGTTTACCTAAGTAGGTACTGAGAAGAGAATGGATTGTCCAGCAAACTCTAGAAATGAATTTTTTAGACTTTCAGTCTTTACTGTGGTTAGGACAACTAGGTGCTGCTTTCTACAAAGTAGATGCAGCAATTCGGAGGACACACTTGAGAATTTCAGAGTGAAGGGTTACTTGGATGATGGTGACAGTATAATGAGCACTTTCATGGAATTTAATGCAGATAGAATTGTACCAAAACAATATTTTCTTAAAGTCCAGTTGTATACTTCAATAAGCTTAATGCATTTATTTGAAAATTTTTATAATGGTTCAGCCTAAGAAAACCAATCTGGAATAAATTTTGAAAGTATAATAAAAAAGCATTCAAATGAAAGATGGGTTCAGTATATAATTCACTCAGAAAGATTAAAAATATGATTGCAAATGTTCACTTGAGAGAAAAAATCAAATGAGGCACAAAGATGCAACAGTAACCAGAAGCCAATTAGTTGCAGGAGAGAAAGCTAGAAGTGGGCTCATGTGCCACTCAGTGGAGAAGGAAAGCTATTGATAGTTAATACCAAATATATGAACTAATTTTTTTCCATTCTTTTTTATTTAAAAGCTAACTGGTCTCAGCTAAGACGATTATTTTCAGTTGCAGAAATAGAAAACAAAAAAAAATAATAGTAACAGAGCAGATTATAAGGGCTAGTAAGATGAATTCAATGTATTTCAGTTGACTGGCCATTTCATTGTAGGACATTTAGCCATCTGGCTGATGAAATTTAGAGAAAGGCATGGCCAGACTAAAGGAGGTCCAAAGGAGGGCCACAAAGATGGTTGAACATCTGAAGAACATGCTCAGTAAAGAATAACTAAAAGCGTTAGGTCTTTTCTTCCTGGAGAAGGGAAGCCTCAGGACAGACTTAAAGCATTCCACTCTCAAAGAGCAGCTACAAAGAGGAGGCTCCCTCTTTCCTCTTCCCCACGAGGCACATGGAGATGACTGAGGACAAAAAGTGAAATTTGCTATGGGAGCGGTTTCATGCCTAAAAAACCCTTATTTTCTATAATAAAAATGATCATTTGAAGAAAAGGACAGAGTTCCTGTCAATGGAGGTTTCCGAAATGCATTGAACAGGGTGTTGGATAATCTCATTTGAGCTTCCACTTCCATGAAAGGTTTGACCAGATAATATTTTGAGGTTTCTTCCAACCTGGTTTGTTCTATGTTGCTACAATTCTTTGATTCTGTGGTCTTGTGATCTCAGCTTTCCAGTGATTTTCTTAACAAAATTTTTGAAGGACAGGTAAATTTCCAGAGGACTTGGAAAAAAGCCATAAATTATGTCTTTAAAAAAAGAACATATGGGATATTTAACAGACCCCTGATATTTTGAAAGAAACACTAGGTAGCATTTTAAGTTAGAAACAAACAAACAAATAAACAACAACAAAAAGATTCACCCCACATTTGAATATTTCAAATGTGAAAAGGGACTAAAGAAAAGAAAATAGACTTTTATTAAGAACAAGTCTGGACAAATCCCAATTCTTTTAACATGAGAGAGTAATGGCATTAGACGGGAGGAGGCACGCAGAAGGGAGGAAATAATTAAAACCAAGACCAAACACAATGATGCATGTACTAGATTATGTTATTCAATAGACAGAAAAATGCAAGATACCACATGTAGGAAGGAAGACTGAACAAACACAAGATGGTGAAAAATTAGCTGAGTAGAATCCAATGCTTAGAGCAGATCAAATCAGTAAACAAGATGGCAAATGAAATAATGTTGAAAAGCTATGCTGGGCTTTGTAAACAACTCTACAGTATGCAGGAACATAGAGCAATCTTTCTGCTTTGTTGAGCATTGGTAGAACAAAAAGTAGTATAGAAAGATGGAGATTTAGTAAGAAAATTGCACAAGAGATTGATAAAAATGATCAAAATATGCTGTCTGAAAACTGTTATCCTAAAGAAGATCAAGAAAGTATATGGTAACTGCTCTGAAACATGTAAAAACTCCTGTGAATGGTTCCTTTTTTCATATTTATAGTAGAAAAGACAAAAAATTATAGATTTAAACTACAGAAAAGATACCTATAAATAAAACATTAGGGGAAAAAAGCTTTCTATTGCTGGTGAGACTTAGGAAGGGATTGTCTGGGAAGTTGTAGAGTGCTCATTATGGGAGAGCTTTAAAAAATCATTAAACAAACATTAGTCAGAAACAGCAGAGACATATTTGATCCTTTTCTGTGTCAGAGGCAAAGACTTTTTTGATGTCTTGAGTGACACTGAAACTCAAGAAGTTATCCTAATCCTTGAGTTTAAGTACACCTATAAATGGCGCTGAAATTGGAAAAGAACTGCACATTAATGTAACATTCTGATAGTTTCAAAGGACAATGTTCTTTGCTATACTGCATATATTTTGTTGCTGGCTTGATAGATCTTTATAGGGAAAGAGAAGGACTAGCATAAAACTATAGTTTAATATTGAACTGGTAATTTGGGAGTGAGAAAGTTCTTTTTAATTCATTTGAGAATGTTGCACTTAGCTTTCACAGAGCTACTGTGGTCATGTGTTATACTAATATGAATGCTCTGCTGCACTTCCTAAATATGTAAGGATTGAAAGAGCAAGGGAGCTTTATTAGGTGACCTAGTGTTCAGGGATTGGATATAACTCCCAGCTCCAGAGAAAATCCAGTTGCTTATGCATGTTCAACAGACCTAAAAGACCTCTTCATATCAGCAAAAGAGCTGGTCATTTTGGAAAGACTGATTGTCTTCTGAGAAAGGGGAAAAAAAAATATTAGAAAGGACTTAGGTATGACACTGGGTCATTTGGAGAGTATTCTTTCATCTTGCTGCCTTGGTATTTCTTTTTGTTAGTGGCACTCAATTTATGTCCTACTTTTTAATTTTATTTTCTTTCCCCAGCTCCCCAGAATGATAAGGCTTAGCTTCATGTGTATGAAGGGCAGGAAAGAGTTCAAAATCTCCAGAGTATTTTGAAATATTCCTTACATTAACTTCTCTGCATGTCAAAATTTCTTTAGTGCTGTAAATGGGTTTACCTCAACGTTGTTTTCCATTATGTAACAACATAAATAGGCTTTTCTGCTTTGGTTTTAGATATACCTTCCTCCACTTGCTAACATTAATGGTTGTTCAGACATGCATAATATGTAAACAAATAATTTTGCATACAGAGTGGAATCTTTTCTGTATAAGAAAAGCTTTTGGGTGAAGTTTCAGAAAAGATTAACTGCCAAGGTTCAGCCTGCTGTAATTGAAGTCAATGAAAACAAAAATCTTATTTATTTCACTCAACACACAAAGAATAGTTTCAAACTTGAAACAGAAAAAAACCCCAAAAACCTACATTCCCCAAAGATCACACATCCTAATTGCAGGAATGAAGATAGAGGGACACACATTAACTCTAATATTGATCTCTAGAAGCATATCAGGGCAATGACTCCACATATTAATATACTACTGATTAAAAATTCTCATCACATCAAAACATAGAACAATTCAAGCAGTTTAAAGTTCTGTGTTAAACTTCTCTCAAAGCTCTAACTTAATAGCTTCCCTGCTGCCAAAGCAATTATGTGGAAGAAAAATACTTCTGAACATTGTTTTCACTACTGAGTAATTTGAAATCTGAACAATTCGGAAACACTGTACTTTATTAGATGAGTTGGATGGTTGGGACTTGTCTGTGTGTGTTTTATCTTTTTGGTACTGCTTTCCAATGCCTTCTACAAGTACTGCTCCTACCACTACCCAAGCTTCAAATTTTACCTTCACTTTCCTCTTCTATCTGAAATACTGTTATAGAAAGAAAAAAAAACAAGCAAAGAAATGAAAACAAAATTCACCCAAAAAACAAACCCACTACACATTAGTTTTTGAACAAATAATCTTATTCTGTCTCAGGGAAACTGGAAGATCCTTGAATTTCTCTATGCGATACCTGTTAAACTGGATTTTTTTGAGTGTCATGGTTTAGGAATTGTATTCTCTAATTTAGTACTCCAGCTAAAAAGATCACATGGCATTCCCCCTCCTGTTCCAATGGGAGCCACAAAAGCTGAAGATGACTGGATGAGATGCAAAAAATTTACAGAAACATCAATGGCATAAGAAAATGAACAGTATTGGCAACAATAGTAATAACAAAGGGTATAAGAAAAAGAAATTATTTACACAGAGAAAGCCCTGAACATAAACAAATATGCTGGACTTTCCACCTTCTCCATGGAAAGGGAAAATCCATTTGCCCTGCCCCTGGCACTGACCTGAGGTCATATCAGATACAGTCCTGGCCACACACCCTCAGCCACCTCCCTTCCCAAAACCAGCACAATGGGGCACCAGTTGTAGCTGCACTGTACATGCATTTTATGAAAAATAAACTATAACATTCTATTCAGTAAAAGCTCATCTACCATAAAGCTTTTAATAACTTCTTCTCAAACCATGTGTGATTAAATTGTTACTGTAGATCTTAAGCTACTGTCACTGCTCTCTGCCTTCAGATATTTACAAAGGATTATGTAAACAATTTGATAACAAAGTCATTCACATAAAAAAAGTCTTCCCCCCAGTTAAAAAATTATTATCCAGCCAAAATATATAATATCCAGACTTGCCTTTATGAAGCTGGATTAAAAGTGATGAACACAAACATGCACATGATTTCAAACACTTGTGTCACACTGGATTTTCTTGTATGTCAGCTGGATAATACTGCTATAACATGAAAGTGTACTTGCTTCTTACATTTATAAATTGTAATTTTATAAAAAATTTCAAAACTTTAATGAGCAGCATGAAAATTCAGTCCAAAACAGAGTTCCTTGCAGCAACAAAAATATATTTCTCAAGTAAACATTTAAATATGTATATTCCTCTGTTTTCTTTTTGTAAGACTTTTCTAGGAGGTTCCAAATGTTTTCCCCTTTAATCCAAGAAAGTGTGATGTAAAATTCAATCTTGTGCTAATTTTTACATATAGGTAATGCTGACTGAAAGATGTAAAATAAGGTTTATACTTATGTGATTTGCTGCACTAAGCAAAACCTCTGGTGTTTAAAAAAAGAATGCTCTTAGTAAATTATTTCTCAAAGTGTCAAAGGTTGGAAGACGAGTATTGGAATATTCTGATAATGATGGAAGTTTAGTCAATAATTCATTCTGTTGTTGATATTAAGAATATTCCCAGCATAAGAAAATCACAAACTAAATTTGTTTTAAGGAGATAATTTTTCCAAGGCTTTCTATACTCCTTAGAGAGAGATTCCCTCAGAGAAAACTCAAAGCCCCCACATCAGTTTTGCATTTGGAATCACTCTTTTAAATAACAGATTATTTCTATCTGTATTGTCTAGCAGCCCAACTCTTTTGGCTGAAAACAGTTTCTGGGAACATCATGATCCCAGCTCTAGAAGAAAACTACTAAATTCTGCAACTGCAGACATAATTATGCATGTATTTTTTTTTCCTGATGAATTTTTATAAGATTTTAGATCAAAAGTAGTAAAATATTTTTTTTTTGCCTATTCATATAAAACCTCACAAAATGCTTAGGAGGAAAACTGGTACTTCTGTAAACTAATCTCTTCTTTCAGATCTTTATTCTCTCCATGTCACGTGGCTTAAACTTGGACATTAGGAGCACAGGCTGTATTATGTGAAGAGTTTGCAATACATTAATATATTGCTGAATAAAATTGTCAGTGTTAAAGCTCTCTATGCAGTGTGACTAAATACATATTTTGAACATTAATTTACCATCTTGTTTACATTATATTTTTTCTCCTTTTAGTCTACTTTTTATATTGACCTTCTTTTACTTTTTATTCTATTTGTTAAACTGTTCATTTCCCCACATTAAGACTTCTTTTTCTCACTTGTTTTTTAACTAGCATCCTGAGAATTTATTAGCAAATTTACAGGCTCTGCTCTGAAGCTCTGAAGCTCTCTCTTGACCTTCAGAGAAAGACTGATCAGCAGTTCCTGAAAAATAAGGTAGCAAAAAAAAAATTTAAAAAAACTAAAAACAGGATATATGTGTATTTACCATGGCTCCATCTGAGATAATTAGTCACTTTTAAAAAGCTTGATATAAGAATCTTATCTGAGTTATCCAGATGATTGAGCTTACTACTATGTGAGAGATGATAAGTATCTTCCATTCTAAATACCTCGACTATCAGCAGAATCACCAGGAGTTGCAAATCTGTTCTCAGAATGTACAAAACCTCTACTGAGTGAATGCTCAGCTGCCAGGCAATGACTATAGATTTAAAAATTCTAAGTTCATGAAATAAACGATGAACACAGGGAAATAATATATCTTTATATTTAAATTTGTTACACCAGGTAAAAAGCCAGATGCATTACAACCAATTTCAACTCAAAATGCTTGTCTTCAGAGGGCTTGCCCTTGAAAAAACAACAGCTCAAAATTTTTGATCATGGTACTATTTGATAATTTAGTGTGCAAATCATTTTGTTCCTGTCACTGGCTTTCAGAAGCCTTTCAGAATCATGCAGGTTTTGATACTGAAATTTCTCCATTTTCTACCAACTTAGCAACACAGCCAGAAACAAAACAAAAAAATCCTCTGAGAAGTGTTGAGTTCAAGTGTCGTGAGCAACAGTTCCAGTTCAGTTAATCCAAGATGTTATCAAAAACACTTAAGAATGATCCCTGAGTAAATAAGGCATAAAAATAACATAGGCTCCTTTATGAAATATGAGAAACTTCACCTGGAATTTTAGTAGAAAATCATTATTTTGTGCTACAATATTTTAAAATTAGAAAAATAGCTTTAAATTTTCACAAAATTCAACAAGAGGCTAAGGGAAGATAAGAAAAACATCATATCATAAGCAAAGCAAAGTACTACCACCCTTAGCTTTAATATTAGATTCACATTAATTGCCAGAAATTAATTTTTAAAATGGTACGGTCACCTAAATAAAATAATAATGAAATGCAGAGAGGAAATTACTATTTCTTATAGTTTCTAGTAAGCTTATAAAAGTGTATGAATGACCTCACATTTACATAGCACTTTTCATTCAAAAGATTCCTGAGGCTTTTATCCAATATTTTCAAAGAATAGCTAAAAATTGACATTCTTGACTGAATGCAGGTTGAAACATCTCGCTCATAGGAACAGTTTGTGGATAAAGAAGAAGTCAGCAACATATAAAATGTCATCATACAAGGAATAAAGTTCTATTTTCATAGTAAATACATCATAATGTTTGAAAGGGAGCATTTCCCTGACAGTGCCTTTTACTGCAATCTACTGAAAAAGCTAAGGTTTTTCTGAGCTATCCTACCAGTAACCAAAAGTTTTTCCTGTAATGACAGTGTCTTTCAGTCTTACACAGATATCAGACTGTGTGCACACAGTGCATTTCATTCCCTGAGAGGTTTAGGAACTCCTCATCCTGACTGAATAGAGGAGACATTGAACTGATTTTGCACAAGGGTCTCACCTGGGACAAGGTAATTACCTGAACTCCCAGCTACCCACTCAGCAAAGCATTTGACTATGTAATGGGCACTGTGCATTATTTGATGAGTTGATTAACCTTCTGTGTGAAGAATTTATCAGTACAAGGATTTATTGCTTCTATAGACTCTTGCCCATGAAAATTTTCTTTGTTTCTTCTTTTGATATTTCTTTATTTTTCCAAACTTTGACTAGAATACTTACAAGACATATAATATCACACAAAGTTTAGAGGCTCCTTAAAATACCTGTAAATATCTCTCAGTATCATAGTAATATCAATATTAACAAACAGAAACACTTGTATTCATTAATATAATAATATTAATAAAGTTAAAATTAATCAGAAATAATATTTATAATACATAGCAGCATAACATTTATAATAGCTAATAGTAATGTTAATCCACATAAACATTGGGATCTAAAGAATGCATTTTATTTTGGATCCACACTGTCTAAATTTACAGTCCATTCTCTAGTGTGGTAGAAATAATTAGCATTTTAGATGATATTTAAATTTGAAATATGAACTAAGAAAAATAATCTTTTGCTAGCATTCTAAAATTTACAGGCACATGAGGATTAAGAATCTTTTGTTTCAATGGAATGAATATGCAAGCTGCTAGTTATATGTTCCTTTCAGGTAAGAGCTATGCTCTTTTAATTAATCTCAAAGTTCTATGAAATGTTTTTGGTAAAGTACTTTTAAACTGTTTTTGTATTAATTCCTTTATTTATTTATTTATTTATTCATTCATTCATTTAAATCAGGTTCCTTATGCTGTCTTGAACTCACATTTTCTAGGGAAGTAAATTTCCCTGTATGAGATTACTGACTATAATAACCATTATAAAGGAATATTAGAAAAGTATTTTCTGGTTATTCAATGAAAACTACCATAATGTGTAATTAGATTTGATATATGTAATGTACATCAATTTTGCTGCCCTTCTAACAAATTACATCCCCGGGACTTATCAAGCGTTTTTGATTCTCTCATGAGACAACTGCCTCAATGGAAGAGGAAAGTACTGTAGATATTATTTATCCTGATGTCAAAAAGGCTTTCCATTTAGTATCTCGGTGTATCCTTGCAGTCAAATTGTAGAGCTGTGATTTTGATAGTAAAATAAAGAGTGTGGTGTGTGGGAAACTCACTGTACATCTTAACCCATGAGGCTGATGAAGATGAGCTGATGTCTGGGTACCACTGTCACTGCTCAGGGTGCTGGTGCTGTTCAACACCTTCAGTAGTGACCAGGGTGATGATACAGAAGGGACCTGCTAAAAGCTCATAGCTGATACCAAACTGGGGAAAATTTGATATGCTGGAGGGTAAGGCTGTGATCTTAACAGGTTAGAAATATTTCTGGCAAACTATTACTGAATTCCTGCAAAGACAAATGCTAAAATCTGGGACAAAACAATCCCATGTGACAATACCTTCTCAGAAACAAATGTTTAGGAAGGACTTTTGCATAAAACAGGCCTGAGGGTCCTGGTATACAACATACTGAGCATGAGTATGCAGTAAGCCCTTGCAGCATTGGGAGAGTACAGTAAATATTTTTCATAGATGTGGCATTCAGGAGAAATATATAATCAGAAATATTGCTCCTCAAATATTTGTTGTGTTTTGTATATTTAATATATATGTAAGGGTACCTGGAAAATAGATTCTATCCACAGATAAGGATATCCAGGCATGCTTTTTGTCCTGGAACAAGTGCTGAGAAAACTGTTCAGTAATTCTATTCATTCCAAATTATTTAAACCAATCAGGGAAGGGAAAGGTATTTGGGGTTTACTGGTTTTTATGGAGTGGTAGTCATTTAGCATCATCAAGCTGTTTCCTTGGTATTTCATTAAAATATTCCTACGTAAAATAATGTTTCTTAATTGTGGATAAAATTATCTGAATTGTTTATGCTTCCAATCCAGAAACAGGAAAGAAGTAACCAGAATTGTCTCTCATGAATATATATGGACAAAGCAAAATAATTTTTGCTAGCCCTTCCTGGAAACAGCTGAACTATTTTATCTGAAACATCTCCAGA
Organism: Parus major; assembly: GCF_001522545.3. NCBI lineage: Eukaryota > Metazoa > Chordata > Aves > Passeriformes > Paridae > Parus > Parus major. The sequence continues at coordinate 135,526,554 of NC_031769.1, read as the reverse complement.
AATAGTCAGCCTGAGGGAAGCACGCTCCATGTGAAACATCAGCCAAAGGGTTAGAGACTGGCAATGCTACAAGCAGATGTATGATTGGTTTAAAAAGGTTTTAAAAGGTTTTAAAACAGACTATTAAGAATAATGGAATGGGAAGAAATATCTAACTGTTTTTGAGAAGAGCATGATATATGTGCTATTATTGAGTTATGATACAGTTTCTTGAAAAAACAAAGCCCTGGTTTGGAAAAGCATTAATGTTTGGTCAGCTATTGAGTCACATTTCACAACACAGTTATAGAAAGTATCTGAATTCAACAGACACATGTAATAGCCACAATTAGCAGCCTCTTTTGTTACAGTATAGAATATCAATATTTCTTCTTTGAATATATACAGATTTCGGGGGGTACTTGGAGGAAATTTGAAGAAAACCCCAAGGAAATCAAAACCCTCACACACACCCTAAACTGAAACAAAACCAAATTATGTCTTGTGATTTAAAAATCAGGAGATTGTCACAACTAGTATTCTGGCCTTTCACATGATTGTGGAAAAGCATTACCCAAAAGCTAGAACTTTGTGTGTTTTCTATTGTTTTATAGATTTTGAAAAGTGATCACTCTATGGGCCATGTCAAAAAACATTGAACATTTCAAACATCATAGCAACTTTTAAATAATTAATTTTATTTTATTAAAATACACTAGAAAGTCAAGAATTTTAAAGCTCTATCTAGAATGGCAGCAAAAGTTTCTTCTAAGTTCTTCTGCTCCACATGACAAAGTATTTAGGGTATTCATTGAAAATACATACATTTTGCTCATTTTTTCATCTCGCTACCTTTAGTCTTGCCCTGAGGGAATTAAATACAATATACATAATAAAAATTCTGTCAAATTTCTACCCATGAAACAAAAGTAAAATCTGAGCATAAAATCAAATTGAGTATGTAGTCAAACTACATTCTAAATCAAAAGTGATGAAAATTTTATTTCTTCTTTCCCCAATGGAAATAAAATGAAACCTTTGTCCTGGTTTTGGGGAAATGTGGGAGAAAACCTCCAAGGGGATCCCCTCCAGGAAGCAAACCCACGTGACCCCTTTCTCCCATCCCCCAGCTGGTTCAGGAAGACACCCCAGGACAACCCTTTAGCTAAATGCTTAGGAATTACAAGTAAATAATATTGTCTATTTTTATTATTTCTTTTGGTTTATTAACATGAGATATAATTAAAGAGAGTAGATGAAAACTTGGCACCACTGATCTTGTAAGGAATACATTAGCAATATTACTTCCCTTTTGCAATTAGCACAATTGCCATTGCATGTTGTCATAGCACTTTTAATGTATTTCCTTCCATTCTCCAAAAATACTTAGGAAGAATATATTTTTTGCTGTACAATAGCTTTTCCTTTTTGTCATTGTAACAGATGCTGATCATTAAAGACTAGGCCTAAGAATCCAGCTACAAGTTTTTTTGGAGAGCTCCAATTAATTGAGAACAAGATGGTTTACCTGATTACACTGCAATTACTGACCGGTAAGAGTCCTGGCCAGCATATAAGGGACATCCATGTACAGGTCACTAAACTAGTCTTAAGAATCCAGTGATAATTATAATTTGCTACTCTATACATAAATGAATAACAAAAATATTTCCTTTTCATTTTCAGCTAGTAATATCACACATATACTCCTATTACAACTTACTTATCTATTTTCTGCTGAGTATCATTTGCTTAATGAGGTATCTGAAATGTGATGATTTTATGTGCACTAGGACAACTTATTTGCAATAATTAACAAGCAAATAAATTATTACACTAGCAAAAGCTGGGTGCAGTTTTTTGATGTAGATGAGGTTTAAGGCATGCTAGTTTTCATCCCTTACCCTTTCCCTCCACCCCCCCAAAAAAAAAAAGAAAAAAAATGTAAGACTGCCAAAAGTACTTGTCTAATATCAAGTAGAATCATTTCTCCTCAGGGACTTTAAAAAGAATCTAATATTTCTATACTGATTCTTTCCATTATAATTCTTCTTGTACTTTGCTACTATTGGTCCTTGTAATACATAGTTCTTGCAATTATCATTCTCCAGTAGTTCTGTTTCAAATTCCTTCCTTCCTATTTAATAATATTTAGTTTTATATAACCAGCTATTAAACCAAGTATTCCCCTGACATAGGCAAAAGCATCTTTTTATTTTGTGGCTTGATCAGCATTTTGAAAAGTAAAATTAAATTTGGCATCTGGAATTTCTTTTTTATTTTAGTGAAAACCAATGAATCAAAGATGATATCCTGGAAAAAGATCATAGGCAATGGTGAAACATTGGCTACTTCAAGGTTTGTTTTTCAAACTACTGAGCAGAAGCTGATGGTCTCCTACCTGATCTTTTTGTGTGTGCAGTGCTATCAATGTAGTAATCAAAGAGCCCTGAAGAGCCCTTAAGGCTTAAAAAAGCCACAGAAGAAAATCTCAGCTTTGATTCAAGGACCCTTTTACCAACAAAGTAAAATTCCTTTACAAATATGTTATACATTGAAAGACTGATAGCTTTCTTATACTGAGTTTACATCAAAATTTAGATCTACATCATTTAAAGGATGTTATATAAAAAAGACAAACTTGAACCATGGCATATTTGGTGCTACAGGGTAGTGATAACTTCCTATATAACGTGAATATTTAAAGTACAAGTGAAAAGCCTTCAGAGTTCAGAAAAATGGATTTGCAGATACTTACAAAAATATCATCAGCTATCTTAATGTTTAGTCAGAATCAGGTAGAAGTATGTTTTTTATTCTGACTTACAGTATAAAATAGACAAAATAATAACATTCATTAATTCTTGCCCTGTGACCCTAATTTCTGATTCAGTTATTGTAAGGTACTTAAAAACACAGCTAATCTTCAGCCAACTTAAATTTTAAAATTTCACAAAGTCCTCTAGCTCTCTAGATACATTTCCCAAAGGTTAATTATACTTTTTGTTAAAGTATGTACTGTGTCTCTCAACTGAATTAGTTTCTTTTCCATTTCCACTCAGTTATTGTATTGCTGTTACTCAAAAATACATTAATACTTGGTTTAATTAATTAATTTAATTAATACATTAATATTCAGTTTATTTCAAACAAAACTTTTTTTTTTTTTCTTAATTATATGTATGTACTCATAACTATGTTCATGCAATCATCTGAAATACCAGGTGCAGAACATCTGGTTGGTTACAGCAGCCAAGACAGCACATTTTTAATGAAGAACTAGTCTACCAACCTGGAGTACAAAGAATCATATTTTCTTGTCCTAACAATCACAAAGTTAGAATAAAAGAAGATGAAATTATTCCCACATTCATCCTTTTTTGTACTTCTGTTGAAATAGAATATGGTAATGGTAACAAAACTTTTCCCCCTTGTCTCTTCAGAAGCATATCAAATTGTATCATATCATCACCTAATAAAAATGCTGTGTAACAGATCAGTGGATCCCCATCAGTTCATAAACGAAACAGTGTGTCTGAACTGTGGAATTATTTTTGCAGTTTTTATTTTTTTAAAAAAGACAAAAACTGGTAATAATCTATTCTCTTAAGATAATTTTATGACAAAGCTTGAACTTCTCTTAATGGAAAAATATTGATTGCTTAGAAACCACCTGAAAATTGCCCTTCTATGAAAAACCAACATTCTCCAACACATTCTGAGAAAATGTCTTCACAGGAGAGGTGCTCCAGCCCTCTGATCATCTTTGTGTCCCCCTGATGGACTCATCTTTCTCATCATCTCGACATCTTGTGCTGAGGATCCCAGGGTGCAGAACTGAAGATAGGGTCTCATGAGGGCAGAGGAGAGGGGCAGACTCACCTCTTGATCTGCTGGTCTGCTGGTCTGCTGGTCACTCCACCACCTGACCTACTGGCCAGAATGTGTTTGGTTTTCAGAGCTGCAAGCTCACACTGTTGACTCACATTCAGCAGTTTATCCACAGGAACCTCCAAGTACTTCTCCACAGAACTTCTCTCAATGACTGCTCAAAGTCTGTGCTCATTTCTGGGATTGCCCTTACTCAGGTGTAGCACCTTTCACTTGGACTAATTAATCGTCATGAAGCTCTTGTGGGCCCACCTTCACATTTGTCATGGTCCCTCTGCACATCATCCCATCCTTCTGTTGTGTCCACTGAGCTCCTCAGCTTCTGCAGACCTGCAGAGGGTGCACTCATCACTCTTTGTGTCATTGATGAGGCTATTGAACAGTACCCATCCCAAGACAGAGCTCTGAGGGACATCACTTATCACCAACTTCCACCTGGACATAGAACCATTGACCACAGTTCTCTGGCTCTGTCCATCTAGCCAATTCCATATTGACTGAATAGTCAAAATCCATCCTTCAAACCCATGTCTCTACAATTCTGAGGTGGTTATCTAGAAAAGTTATGTATTTAATAAGGGAGGAGGTGACTAAGAAGAATGCATGGCCTGTTTGGATGTGTGGGCTGGATACATCAGTTTGAACTTGTTGCACAGAGAAATAAAGAAATTTTGTGATTACTGCAGCAAATGAAGAACAGCCATCAGCTATGGACCAAGTATGGGCATTACTGGACAAATAATTCCAGGAAACCACAGAGAATGGTAATGAGGTATGTCCATAAAATTATTTTTTTTTCTTTAAAAGATTTTTTTGTCCTTTTTTATTGAAATGTCTAAAAATAACATTTCAAAATAAACTTGACTCCTTCTCAATCTGAGATTAAACCAAATATTATGCAGCTTGTCAAATTCACATCAGAAAAAATAATCAGATGTGTGTAGCTCATTCTTTTATAAACAGAAGCCTCATTTTAAAGGTAAGACCTACATTACTATTCCTAGAGCAAAGACAGCATACAAAAAAAATTAGACATTTTATTAATCAGTATTTTTTCTGGGTTTGTACTGTTTAAGTGCAAAAAAGGAAATTTCAATTTTTATAAAGTATTTTCATTTAATAGAAAATTAATTTTTATAGTTAAATACTAAATTCTTAACTTCTTTCACCATCCATACTTAATTTATTTTTAAATGCTTCTGTTTCAATTTACATTTAGCTGAGATACTCTTATTTTTGCAATCTACATATCAATCACACAACATTTGTAACAGTGATGCTCTGAAGCATATATTTCTAAAGTAATAAATGGAAACTGCAACAACTGAAAACACCACAGAACTTCCAATTTTATCCAACTAAGAAAAACAATTTAAACCAACAGCTTTCACATGTCTTAAATGAATTTCAATTTTCATGGTAATGAGGCTTGACATAAACAATGACTAAAGATGTAATTATTACCTACTACACAATAAATTATTTCTACATATTAACTGTGTGTTGCGAGTTTTCAGAGAGGCTCCCAAAAATTCCATACTTTAATTTAAATGGTTCTAGGTCCTTTCCCTGGAGTATGACTCAGTAAGGGCACCTAAACCCTTTCCCCTGCACACCACTGGCTGGGGCTCTGGAAGGTTCTGCCTTTCTGTGTCTGTGGCAGAAAGGAAGGGTACACCACGACATACAGCAAAACACACCTATTCTGGATCTTACTGCAAAATTGCATCTTCTTTGCACAAATTGCTTCCTGCTAATATCTAAGCTGTAAACAGTAAATACCTTATGTCTTCCCAGTTTCAAGAGAGAAACCAGATGACTTCCAAAGGGGGTAGGCTGGATACTGTTACAATATTGTTACTTCTAAAATATGTAATAAGGATCTGTCCCAATCTATGTACCTTCCACGTGTTTATTTTTTTTCTTCCCTTTCCAAGAAATTACTTTGTTCTGTTTTTAATTTAGTGAAACTGAAATTCTAGATTTACTGCAAAGGTTGTATTTGGTTTAATGTTTATGAAAATGGATAAGACTGAAACTATTTTTGGGAAGAAAATAAAGGAAACTTACAATTAAAATTAATGGTCTTAATCATAATCAAGATGTTTAGAATGTGATTTAAATCACACTTCATAGAACAAAACTAAATTCTAGTCTGACATGTGACAATATTGTTCTATATAGAAGTCTCATTTAGCTAAACTCAAATTTAAGTTAAAATTTTTAGAGCCAGAAAACTTAAAGAATTATAAGTCTCACGTACTCCCACTCAGAATTATAACCAAAGCAACAACAAAAAAAATAAAAGGTAAATATTCTGGTGGCAAATGGAAGGAAGAAGACTTTAGTTTATTCTCTCTTCACTAATATTTTCTTCAGTCTTAAGACCAAAAGCTGCCTTCAGATTTTATTCACAAAAGTGAAATATGGAGGACAAGGATTAATTGCATTGAAGTCGCAGCTGAGACAAATTTCACTGCCTTTTTCAGAGATTTCAGACATATCTGGTTCAGAGACATATCCTTTTAAGGAATAGGGACCTGGACATATTCCTGTGTAACCTGCTCCAGGTGACCCTGCCCTGGCAGAGGGTTGGACTAGGTGATTTCCAGGGATGCCTGTGATGATCTACACTTGAGGGGAAGGAAGCACTTTCCATCTAACCCTAACTACTCTGTGATTCTGGGAACTTGATGACTTATACCTTTCTATGTTGATTTTTAGCTTTGAAATGAAAAATATTTTTGATTTTTTGTTACAATAGACAACTTTAAAAAATACATGAACATTTTTAATCAGTGGCCAGTATCATGCTTTGATAGTTTCAAGCTTAAAAGACTTCATTGAGCAAATAACACCCCAAATCAGTGCTCAGATTGGCGAGATTTTGGCTCTATCTACCCAGCCCCAACTCTTTCATATGTTCAGGTATTTGCTGGAAAACAAAGCATAGAAAATAGTTATGGGAAAGCCTTGTCAAAAGCTCTGAACTGTACATCTGCTTTTTTGCAAGGCTTTACCTTTCATGAGAAGGAACCAAAGAGACATTCTAAAAATCTCTACATACCTATAACACATTTATAGCAGGAAGCCAGAAACTAACTATAATCCAGGTAATGACTAGTTAGCCTGAGGGTAATGTGAGCAGCAAGGCCAATGACAGGTTTTATAACCATCCAAACTAAAACAAAGGAGTGGAAAAAAATATCCTGTTTTGTTCCCCTCCACCTTAGGGGGACAGATTCAAAGCCATGCTGAGCCCAGTGTAGAAACACAATGCACAATACACAAAGTCAGGCAGACCTTGTAGCACCTTCCAGAACCTAAAGGAGGGCTAGAAGACAGCTGGAGAGGGAGTGTTTACCAGAGCATGTAGTGGCAAGACAATGAGTAATGAGGTTTTAATCTGAAATAAGGTAGGTTTAGATCAGATTTAGGAAGAAATTTTTCCCTGTGAGGGCGGTGAGGCACCACCCTCTGTCACAGGTTGCCCAGAGAAGTTGTGGATGCCCCAACCCTGGATGTGTTCAGGGCCACGTTTGATGACACCCTGAGCAATCTGGTCTAGTGGCAGATGTCCTTGCCTATGGCAAGGAGGCTGGAACTAGATCTTTAAGGTGATCCAATCCAAGCCATTATCTGATTCTATGTACTCTTAGGTACCTTGCCAACTACAGTGAGTGTCTTATTGCCTTGAATTCACAGTACTGGTCACAGTTGGACCAGAAGCCTCGACTGATATGAGTTTGCTCTGCACAGTGAGTGTGACTGTGTGACACACATGTGCACATTATGTAGGCCAGAAATCAAAAAACCCACTTTCTATATCTATCCCGTTCAGAAAGCAAACTTTGAGGAATATTTTTTGCTAATTATTACTGTGTTTCTGTTTTTGAGATTTCCAGCCTCCTAAACTCCTTCACTGGAAACATAAAGAATTAGTTATTTGCACCATTCAGTCAACAAATCAAAACAAAGTTTCAGAAGCAATCTCAAAAGTGGGATTCTACATGCACACATTTTGGTACCTCTTGAATGTACAAGAGAATGTACATAGCTTTCTTTAGTGAAACTGTCCCACTCACTGCCCCGTTCCCGCATGCGATAACAGTCATAAGCTAATATGCTACTTTAAACATATGATTATTACTTTAGGATTGTTAATTTTAAGAAATGTATGAGTTGAATTAGAATTTATTTTCTATGTCAAATGTAGGGTAGCAGGAACACAAAAGGGTTCTTCAAGAACACAGGAAAAATAATTAAATTAAAATGCTTGAGACAATCAAATGATAAAATCTTCTCATCCAGTGGCAATAAAAGATAGATTACTTCTAATTTTAAAGGTCAGCCTATTTGTTAGGGAAATAAAACATTACTTTTCACTGGGATATGATTGTCTAAATTATTAAATACTTGGTTAAATTGGAAAAATTTGTGTTTACTCTCAAATTAAAACAATCAGGGTTCCTATAAATAGTTCTTACTTTGACACGTAGCAATGTGACTCTTCTAAGGATACTCTAGCACTTGAATGATTAATGTGCCTTTTGCATATTAAAAATGTAGTTATGCTTTGTGTAAATTAAAGGCTCCCATTCAAGTGCAGGTATGCCAAGGAAATTTTTCATAGTTTAATCTTCAGTTTCAAATTATTTATTTATTCAAATTATTTATTTTAAGTATACAGCTACCAGGGTTCAAATATCTCTTCAGACTTATACAAATATCTGTTCTGAACTAACAAATTGTTTATGTCCTAAACCAAACAAACTTTTTGCAGTGTTACATATTTGCTACCATGATTCTCTTCACACGTTATTCATTTGAATTTTAAAGTTCTCATTACCTTCCAAATGATAAACAACATTGTGTTCTTGGCCTTTCAAACAGATCTGCATTGGCATATATTGTTTCTCTTCTCTTTATTTAGATTTGATTAAAGACAGTTTTGCATGAATAAGTTCATAGAGAAAGTGAGAACTCTTATGTGTATTTATGACTTTGGGGTATTGAGCCCTCATATTAAAACTGATGGAACAAAGAGAAGAATTATTATTTACTATTTTCACATGTCAGTAGAAATCACAACAAAATCAAGACTGAAGGTTCCTTAGAAATATAAATACTTTAAGAGTATGAGCAAATAAGTGAAAAGAAAAGCAAACCAAAACCACAAAGTCCACAAAAAAACCCAAACAAAAACTCAAACCAAATATTTATTTATTTAAAGGAACATAATTTTATTGGAGTCAATGATTATTGCTTTGAAAGTTAATTTAGTAATGAATTTACTTATTTTCCATCTTTTTTTTTAGCAACGTCTTGGTAACTTTCCTACTTCTTTGTCAAATAAATGAATACTTGAAGTAAGATTACATTTTATCACCTAATTTCCTTAATACAACAGGCTAGGCACATTCTGCAAGTAACTTTCTACTTTGGGCATCTCTCATATTGGCATAAATCATCCTAAAGATGACATTACCTCAACACAGAGTTAATTAAGGCTGAATCCGTTCCTTCAGTACTCAGATGCTTCTGAGTGTGGTGAAATAATAGGAGTTAAAACAAAAAAAGGATCTAAAAGAAATTCTGCTCTTTTTTGTTATTTGTGTTACAAAAATATTATCAAATTACAGAGAATATTAATATCAAACCAAAACACATGTTCTGTTACATACATTTTTAACCAAAAAATCTACTGCAAAATGTTTATTGTATAATACTGAAGAAAAGTGTTTAATCCCTAAAAAATGATCTTACATCTCTAATGTAATGTTTAGAAAATTTACTCACAATGTATACTAAAGATATTAATAGAAATGTTTTATTTGAGGCTTCAGAGGGAAAAGACTGCAAAATACAAATGTAAAATGTATTTCTTAACCACTGAAGGTGCATGACTTATGCATGACTGAGTAATAATAAAAATATTAATGTGTGTGAAAGTATATGTACGTATGCTTCACTGTATCAGCATTTACCACTTGAAGTAGGAGTTTTAATAGTCTAGAATATAAAAGTCTGAACTAGAAAGATATGCCATTAAAACAATTTGTTCAGCCCATTAGTCATAAAAACTGCTGCAGGGCAAGTGAAATCTCATAGGTAAAATATTAAGAACAGAAAGTGGCATAAATTGACTTAGCTGAATGATTGAATTCAGCAAATATTTACTGATGAACAAGGGTCAGTAAAGGAAAGTCTTGTGAAATCCAGTAGAATATTTCAAAGATGTAATTTCTATAACTGAGGTAAACAGAGCCATCTTAAATATTTTGTTATTTCCAAGCACAAATTGTTTTGAATATGGCAAAAGAGTAAAATTTAATATAATAAAATGTTTTCCCTCTATTGTTTTTAAGAAGAACTTTTCAGCGGCAATGCTTTCTGTTAGCAATTAAGGCACAGAGGAGGGAAAGAAACCTCACAGGATTTTGCAGAAACACAAAGGCAAACAAGGACAATAACTCACATTTTCTGGATTTCAGAATAACACTTATGCTACTAAAATGATAAACTCATACTGCAACTAGTGCACACATAATTGTTTTACAAATGAACAAAGTTTTTCATCTGCCTGTAAAAGTAAACTAGTTTAAACTAGAATGAATAAGCCAATGTGATATTTCATCTGAGGTATTTCCTTTCCCTCAGTCTTCACTCTCAAGACTGACTGTCACCAAGATATCCAGCCCTCAGAGCTGGAATTTAGGGACACAGTTTAGGGAATTTAGACCACATAATCCTGGAAGAGATGGTTAGTGACCTCCTATGTCAATCAGATACCCATAAGTCATGGGTCCTCATGGGAGCCACCCCAGAATGCAGAAAGTGCCAAAAGAATTTGCCAAACCACTCTCAATCAACTACCAGCAGTCCTGGTTAACTGGAGAAGTTCTAGGTGACTGGAAATTAGCAAATGTAGCACCCATCTACAAGGATTGGAAGGAGGTTTCAGGGAAATATAGGCCTGTCAGCCTAACCTCAGTTCTGGGCAAGGTCATGGAAAAGATCATGACCTTGATCTTTTTAGATATGATTAAACAGCACATGCAGAACAGCCAGGGAATCAAGTCCAGCCAACGTGGATTTATGAAAGGCAGGTTCTGCTTGACCAACCTGGTCTTCTGTGACAAAGAGACCTGCTTAGTAGACGAGGGAAAGGCTGTGGATGTGGCCCATCTAGACTTCAGTAAAGCATTTGACACCATGTCCCACAGCGTTTTCCTAGAAAAACTGGTTCCTCACAACCCGGATGAGTAGACTCTTTGCTGGGTAAAAAGCTGCTTGTCTGGCCAGGCCCAGAGATCTGTGGTAAATGGAATAGCTGTTCATTAAAACCCAGCTGGTGTCAGGTCACTAGAAGTATCCCCCAGGGCTAGTTTTGGGGCCAGTATAACATCTTTATTGATAATCTGGATGTGGGGACTGAGACCACCCTCAGTAAATTTTCAGATGACACCAAGCTGGGTGGGAGTGTTGATCTGCTCCAGGTAAGGATGGATCTCCAGAGAGACCATCCTTACCTGGAGCAGAAAGACTTGATCAGTGCACTGAGGACAGCTGCAGGAAGTTCACTAAGGCCAAGTGCCAGGTCCTGCACTTAGGTTACAACAGCCCTATGAAGCGCTACCAGCTGGGGAAGAGTGGCTTGGGAGCTTTTTGGCAGAAAGGGACTTGAGGGTGCTGTTTGACAGCTGGCTCAGGAGGAGCCAGCAGCGTGCTCAGGTGGCCAAGAAGGCCAATGGCATCTTGGCCTCTATGAGGAACAGTGCAGCCAGCAGGAACAGGGATGTGATTGCCCTCTGTACTCAGCACTGCTGAGACCACACCTGGAGTGCTGTGTTCAGTTCTGGGACCCTCAAGTTAAAAGGGACACTAAGGTGCTCGAGCATGTCCAGAGAAGGGTGACTCACAAATGGATTAGAAAACATGTCATATGAGGAACAGCTGAGGGAGCTGGGTTTGATTAGTCTCAAGAGGAGGCTCAGGAGGGACGTTATTGCTCTCTACAAGCAGCTGAAAGGTTGTAGTGAGGTGGGGGCTGGTCTGTTCTCCTGTGTCTGCAGTGGCAGGACCAGAGGAAATGGTTTTAAGGTGAGACAGGGAAGATTCAGATTAGACATCAGGAAAAGAAAATCACTTTTAGAGTGGCCAAGCGCTGGAATAGGTTGGCCAGGGAGGTGTTGGAGTCACCATCCCTGGAGGTCTCAATGAGGTGTCTGGATCTGGTGCTGGATGATCTGATTTAGTAGTTTAAAGTGATACTGAACTGCTGGGTTGGCAGTTGGAGTGGATGATTTGGAAGGTCTCTTCAAACCCTGATGATTCTATGATTCTATATCTACAGACCAGTGTAAGGTCTCATATTTTGTTTCCTAGACAAGTAAACATCATTCTTTTAATTTTTTTTTTTCTTTACTCATTCTTATTTTATCTCTTCTGCCTCCTTATTCCTTGCATAGTTTTGGTAAACTTATAAAGAATAATATTAAGGATAGGGTCCTGCAGTTGGATGTTTTTTGCTCTGCAGCTGATGGAAACCCATAAGCATTCTGTGTTGAAGTGGGACATAAAAAAGAAGCTGAAGAGTTTCAAACATAAAACATAGAGTTCTGCTAAGAAAAAAATAGCCTTTGCCATAGGCATGTCGGTACTTGTATTGACAGATTTCATTGGCATCTCTTCTTTTTCCCACTTTCTCCTTCTTTTTCAGGTTGTAGTGATCCTTCTGCACTAGTTTGGGGAGTTGGACTTCTTTTTGAAGTTAATTTAGTTTTTAATTTACCTATTTTCCATATTTTTTTTAATAATTTCTTATTAATTGTTCTACTTCTCTGTCAAATAAATGAGTACTTAAAGAAAGACTCTTTTACCATATAATTGATTTAATATAACAGGTTAGGCACAATCTGCAAGTAACTTTCTATTTTGGGCATCTCTCATATTGGCATATTCTTCACAGTGGACTTACGAAGAATAAAAAGAATAAGCAATGAGTAGATTTGTGTTTACAGGTATGGTTTTGCTCTCTTATCTCAAAAATTTTCTTTGATACCTTTGTATTAATAACCACAAGAAGTAAAAATACTACCTTATAGCCTTCAAACACTGCATTTTTTTCTATTCTCCAGTGAAGAATTTTATACTCAGAACAATGATTTTTATTTTTCTTTGTCCTAACATTTAATTTTTTCATTGGCTGTAAAAGTCCAAGAAGGTACTTCTTACATGTATCTGGAATAAGCAGTAGACATATGTTAAAGGAAACAAAGCCCACAATAAAATACAATTCTTTCCCATTTCTGTAGTAGTTGCAGAATATTCATAATTCTTTTATAGTTGCAAGTTATGCCATTATTTTACCAAGATGTTTGTTTCTGGGTTTGTTATTTATGGTCTGAAGCTTATTTCAGCTGATCATGTAAATACTTCTAACCTTGTTGTTGTGCCATGATTCAGCCCAAGACACAAAGAGATGTATTCACATGAATATTGGTGAGAAGAGTTTAATTTGACAGGAGACTCTATGCACTTCCATGTAGACATAGCTGCTAAAGTTTCCTCTTTTTTTTCTTTTTATAAGTTTAAAACCTTCTATAAAATACAAAAGCTATAGAAATATTTTTTTGGGAAGGGTTTTTAGAGAGCACATAAAAATTAACTATCCCTGTAGATGGAATGCCACTATGGCAAAGCACTGTGTCAAAGACTTTTATTTGCCCAGTTCAGACTGATCTGGGATGAGAAGGTCTGCCCTAGTTAAGTCAGGAAAGATACTGAAATAGGAGTATACAATTTACAATTCTGGACCAGGAAGACTGTCCCTTGGCCTGAAGCTAAACACAAGCCCACTTAAAATTTTCAAATCCAACAGCTCATGGTTCAGTCAATATTTTTCACAAAATTCCATTTTTCTGAGAACTTCATTCTACTGTAGAAAAAAATCAGTACATTTTAAAGCCTAAAAACTTGCTTCAGAATGACATTGATTTGCCAGTCAATTTTGGCACCCCTAAATATTCAGTAGCAGAAGGTTTGGAGGAACTTATTGTAGCACCAAATACAAGACTTCAAAAATTACAAATCAAGTCTCTAGAACTCATTGAACGTTTACATGTCATCATATATTATTTCATGCGTTGTGATTTTTCTGTTTTCTGCTTATTTTGTATATTTCATCATGTTTTTTGAATCATAATTACTAGAAACTGACGGAAAGATTTTAATCTTTAAAGGGAAGTTTCTTAGAGACATGACATTATAATTTGGAAACTCTGCCTTGCAGATTCACAGATATTTTGCTAAAATGCTGTCCCACTAAGCTGCAAAAAGGAATCTCCAGAAAAGCGAAAGACCAAAAGTAAATTGTTTATTCTTGTAAATTGTGGATCAAAGATTTGCCACAGAAGTTTGCCACATACCATGTCCTATTTCAATTGAGTGAAGCTGAAGGTCATGGCACAGTTATTTGCTATGCTTGTTTAACTCTGATCATGTAAGGTTACATTTGATTTTAGACTCCAAGACACGGCATTTATAAGTGGTCTTAAAACTCGTTACCCCTTTGGATATGTCAATAAACATACCACAGGATAGAAGTTAATTTGCACACATGTAACTTCATAATTTTATTTTGAAAAGCTTAATAAGGTTGGTTGTAGAAATATAAATCAAAGCAATGAATGTGAAATTAAACAACCAAATTTTAAATATGACAAGTGCTGATGAAAAAAGCTGGTTATGAAAATTTTATCTTTCATTTTTGAACTGACTATATCTTAACATGTTTTCATGGCAAAATGATGTAATGACTGGCAAATAAAAGTGTCAACACAGTGATGCATTTTTAAGACTTATCTGTATCATGTGATTGATTTACAAAGTAATGTAAGGCTTATCTTTAAATGGTTAAGCAGGTAGGACCCACCTTCATATTTTGAGTTGAAATGAAATTTTTATTTCATTTCTAAGAATATAAAGATGCACTTTTTATTTAGATTGAATAGGGGAAAAAAAGGGAAAATAAGAAATGTAGAGAATCAATTTCACAGATAGTGACAGGCAGTCGAGATTAGATCATTTGCCACAACTGATAATAGACAACTACAATAATTCTATAAAGTGTTCTTCTTCGCAGCTGACAGCCATGCAAATTAAAATAAACACATGGAACATAATTATAGATATAAACAAACTGAAAGAGAGACTGTGGTTTGATTCATGGGTCTTGTCACACACATAATCAAGGCAAGGCCAGATGCAGTTCGAGTAACCATATAGAGACTATACAAGGACAATATCATTCATCCAAGAAAGTGGAAGCACAGCAACTGGTGCTAATTGAAATACCTCCTGACCATCCAGGTAAATCACTTCCTGTCACACAAAAATTGAATGTCCCACGAGCATATTTGAACTATCACATCCTCCCGAGCATCAGTCAGGCAAAGAGTTATTCTAGAATACAACTTCAGGTATGAGAAAAGGCATAATCCGTGCTAGCCACATGTGCCACACTCCTGCACACATGGAAGAAGCAAAAACCACTCATTACCTTCTCATCTGTGATGACAGATCTAAACACCAACACATTTCCTAACTTTGTCACCCATCTGTACATTGGGCTCCCTCCCATGCATGTATCCTTATTCTAGTTCTATTGAAAATAACTCATCTCTCTCTATGCCTACATACTTCTACACACTGTACCAAAGCTCACATTTATCTTTGATCACTAGCAACACATCTGTTATCTTAATTTGCCTTAGATGTATTGGTGCATTCTTGGTGAGGCGAACAACATTGAATCAGTGGATCCCTGTAGGGAGAGTGGAGGAGAATTTTGCTCAGAGCCTACTCCAGAAAGACCCATCAGAGCCTTTCCTACAGATGTCATATGCATGTTCTTAATTCTTAACATTTGGGCTTAAATTTACTGATGCCTCAGCCATTCTCTTTGAATCTCTTATCCCATTACAACTACATAGATATGAGATTTAGTCAGCCAAATTCATAGGCTGGCTCACAAGAGACATTTGAAAACCTCTGGATCCCTGCAGTTGAAGCACCAGGGAGTGTGTGTGAGATTAAACTTGTGGTGTGTCCATAGGAGTGTGAGAATGAGCTATGACAGAGTTTGAAAGGTCCTTTGCATTTCTCTATCCTCTCATACAGAGCAGAAAAAATTACCTCTTTGGCAAATATTTTGATTCAAACTTGTCAAACACAAGCTCCTGTGGAGCCACAAGGAATCCCCTTGAAATATTGAGCCCTAAATAACTGTTTTTATGAGTTCAAGAGTTTTTGTTAATTTCTTATACTTTATTTCCAGCCAGTAGATAATGCAGTGTTCCCACCAGGAAAGATAGTGAGAATGGAGAAAAATACAATGAATACAGATATAACTTTTGTTGTATATGTGAGTCCTAGGGTATTCTTCCATTTAAAAAGGGGGACGGTCGGAGGAAGTGAAGAAAAGTGATTTAGTGTATTATAAACCACATTTAACAACAATAATTTTAACAGAACAGTTTTTAGCTGTAAGTTTTAGATAACTGAAAAAATAAAAAATAGAAAATATTAATAATAACCATGTTTCTACTGTTAGAGGAGAAACTTATCACATAATCATTTCACATAGAAACTACCAAAGATACTCCCAGTACAAAACAGAAGAGCTCAGATAGTCAAGACAGATTACACTTGTACATATTCTATGCTACCATATGTGAAAAAAAGTCCAGTCATTCCATTTCAAGGACTGTGACAGAAAGATATTACATGAATGTGTTGGCTTTTGTCAGCATGCCTATCTATCCTGTCCTTAAACTAGGGATTTTATTACCAGGAACAATGTAACCAAGTTACAGGTCTGCAAAGCTTGTGTGGGAAACTGAATAAATAGTTGTGACTAGCCCTACTCCTGTTACTGTTATATTCTTCAGTTCTCCAGATTAACACTGACTTCACATGTTCCCTAACAGTCTTTGTCACTTCTTTGTAACTCAGTGGTTATTTCACATCCAACTCCAATCACAGTTCATGAGTTGTGTTTCTTTTATGTATCCTTGATCCTAACTTGGTGAATATATCACTGTAGAATTGTCAGCAAGGCTCTGATGGAATTCCAGTGTATACATTCTGATAAATTCTGATTGAGTGACTTAAACTCACCCAAAACAGTGAAACATGGTAAAACAATTAGCTGGACAGGGGGTTGCTACAACCTGCACCACACAAAGCCTGGGAGAATTCCTTACTGAAGGCATCTTAAAAGAACAACCTACCAAGTTGAAACCTTTATATTTGCCCACCAGGAAAAAAACATAAGGGGAAAGAGGGGGTGAGAAAAAGGGGAAGAGAAAGGAAGGAAAAAAAAAACAAAGGGAAGATGAGAAGGGAAAAAAAATCAACAAGAAGGAGAGGGAATGAAAAGAGAGTTTGAAAATTAATGAAAAGAAAGGGATAAAAAATAAAGGTGTGGGGATTTCACATAAAATTACAGAAGAGAAAAAGGAAATAGATACCAACACAATACTGGGCATTGTCTAATATGTGAATTTGAGATGTGTGATACAACACTTAGCAAGTTTGCTTAAGTCTAATCTATGCTCATGTTGTTACTTTAACTAACCAGCTAGCCATGCTCAAAGGTGTGAAGCTCTATCTACACAGGACTGACTTATAACCTGTGGAAACTTTAATGCACGAAGCATTTTCCAAAAGGAAGGAAAGAATACAGCAGCAGAGTCAGAGTCTAAAGAAAGAATCTGAGAGATCTTAAGCCTGGGTCTCAAAGAAAGAGCAGATTTAACCCAACAGACATCAGAGAAAAATGAACATTTCAGAATTGTGGTTTCTGGAGGAAAGAATGGCTTTTTGATCAGTAGAGTCTTGTAGCAGGTTTTCCGACTCTCTCTTTAAAATCACTAGCAAAGGAACTATTTCCTATTTTAAGCAGGTGGATATGGATGGTAATCGTACTTATCTTATGTAGGCATTTTTTACTTTTATTTTAGAACTTAGTAGAGAGACAGAAAAGATCATATTCCAAGAGTTACTGCAAATGAAGAAAAAGTCTGCTTAATAATTAAAAATAATGAGAGTATTCTTTCTCTTTCATAATTTCACTTCCTGATGTCATTCTTGATCAGGAACTACAGTGTTGAAGGCCAAAAACCCAGGTGTGCTCCTGAAGGAACTGCCATCCAGGTAAACCCCATAAGGATTGCTGCTCCCAGCAAATGTGGAGATAGATCACTTGAAAGGATTGCACAATAGCACCATAGAATCATTGTTTGGAAGGACCTTAAAGATCACCTAATACCAGCCTCTTCTCCCACGGGAAGAGTCATGAGGGTCCCAGCAAGGGCCCTATATGCACAAGTGCTGCAGGAATCTTCAAAGGTTTTTCTTCTATTTGTGGGAAAATAAATCATAGAATCACTGAATCACTTATGTTGGAAAATACCTTTAAGATCATTGAGTCCCACTATTAATCCAGCACTGCCAAGTCCACCACTAAACCATGTCCCTAAGTGACAGACACATCAACACAACTTTTAAATACCTCGGGGGATGCTGACTCCAAGACTTCCTTGGACAGCCTGTTACAATGCTTGACAACCCTTTCAAGGAGGATTTTTTTCCTATATCCAATGTAAGCCTCCCCTGGCACAACCTGAGACCATTTCCTCTCATCCTGTCACTAGCTACACAGGACAAGAGCCCGACCCCCACCTGGCCACAGCCTCCTTTCAGGGGATTATAGAGATGAACAAGGTCTCCCCTGAGCCTCCTTTTCTCCAGGCTAAAGACAGATCCCTCAGCTGCTCCTCGTTAGATTTGTGCTCCAGATCCTTCCCCAGCTCCATTGCCCTTCTCTAGACTTTCTCCGGCACCTTTTGAGGGGGCCAAAACTGGGCACAAAATTCAACTTCCAGCCTCAGCAGTGCTGAGTACAGGGGAATAATCACTACCTTAGTCCTGCTAGACACACTAGTAACTATTGATGAACAATTAATAAATTTCTGGCTGTACCTTTCACCCACCTGAGAGCAAAATTTAAACAAAATCTATGATTCATACTTTCTATGATTTCATACTTTCTCATATAAAAATGGATTAGGAGGTATATTAAACTTTCTAATAAGAGAAGGAAAGATTGAGTTTTCAAAGGAGTATTCAAAAGAATATATTATATTAGCAAAATAAAGTTGAGTAGTTTCCCATTTGAGAGAAAATGAAATACCATTCTTCTCCAAAATGTATAATTGGTGGAATCAAAAAACAAATCGTGTGATATTTTCCATTCTCTTTTTACCCCTTTCATAAATTACTTTTCTCTCTGTATTTTTCCTCATGACAGGTAGACAAACATAATTTTTGCAAAATTAAGTTTCAAAACCAGTAAAATAATGACTAGATTGCATCATTTTGCAAACTTCCTGCAAAACTTTTCACTGAAAAGGAAGATGACACAATGACATTTTAAAAGCAAACCTATTAAGCTAGCTGCAGTTCAGGATTTCTGGGTTTGTGACCTCTATTTAAATATAATTCCAACTTGTTTTACTACCCTGTGAACATATGTTATTGTTTATGCTGCTCGCAGACAGATGGACTGTGCATTTGGCTACAGAAATGGATATGTAATAAGAAAAGCAGCTCCTGAAACTTGCACAGATTCACAATTTCTTTTCAGAACTTTTTCTTACAGCACCATCCAGATCTACTAATCAGGTTGCTGGGCTGAATTATGCAAAAAATGTGGACAGAATATATTCTATGAACTGATTTATCTATTAATTTACACTACAGTAATGATGATATTTTTAATATATATTTTTGCAAGTCAATATAAATTTATGAGATTAAGAGAGTTCATAATATATATGATGTAGCTAACTTCCTATATTGTGAATATTGCTCCCACATTCATGAAAATACGGATGAATCACTGGACATGAAATTCAAACTTTCAGAATCTAATCAAAAATTCTCTAATGTTCTGCAGTACTTGATTTATATGGTTATCAGCACAAGGTAGTCAAATAAAATATTCCAGCAGACCGATTAACATTAATCAACTAAAAGTATGAAAACCTGTTTTGAATGAAACAGTCCAAACAGGATATGAAGTTCTGTTTAAGTGTCGTTTCCTTCCTGACTATGGTTAACCCCGTCTCTGGCTTTGCGTCCTCCAGATACAAGTGCTGACAAGGCAGGAATGTGTCACTGTGTCCAGCCAATTCAGTAAGCCAGAATCACTAATGCTGGATGAATGCTTATGTTATGCTCTTCTTAAAGCCAAGACTTCCAAAGCTGGCTGCCTAAGGTTTTACTCAGATATCTGTTTTCAGCTTCTGTTTAACTCCATTCACAGTAAGCAATTAGAAACTTAATTTTATGTATATTGATTCTAAAATTTTAGTCTCTTTTTTTTTTGTTTCTTTGTGTAGGTGTTAATAAAGGAAAAATGTATGCTTTTCCTATAAAGAAATTGAAATTTGCTTCTTGTGCAAAATAAAAATTTTTTGGACATTTACAGTTGTGTTTTTTCTACTCATTTCTAACATGAACTTAATCTTCACAGCTATGTAAAAAATGCTGTGTTTTATCTAACTAAAAATAATAAAGTGCATAAAAGAAAACAACAATGCATACATACGAAATAGCTGCAAAGATAAGATTTGTTATGAAAATTGGGAGAACTGCAATTCTGTTTGCAGTGTTCTGTATCCAGACTGGACTTGACGAATTCCCTGCTTTTGGCCGGAGGGTCCAGATTTCCATCCCCACCTTCAGGCTTGCCAAGGCTCATTCATCTGGCAGCTCTGCCATGCATCCTTCTGCCCAGCCGAGGTATCACGTCCTGCTGACAAAACATTGCAGCCATTGGTTGCCAAGGGCCTCGGTGGCACCTGCTCAGCCTGCAGCCATCTGACCTCCTTTCCCACCATCCCCCAATCCCTCCTGCAACCCCACACAGAGTGGAATTAAACTGTCCAAGCTTCTGATCCCACTGAGGCAACCCTGTTCCAGGCAGCAGGTTATGGATCAGTTAGCCAGCCTCGCAGCACAAACCCCTTTTTTGTCTTACCAGCCCTGTGTTTTTCCCACAGTTTCCAGAGCACTGCATGTGCAAGTTGCTCAGCCCTATTGTCAGGTTCACATCAGTCACAAGTTTCATTCTTTGAAATCAGCCATACAACAGCTTCAGTTCCTAGAGGGTTGTCATCAGCAATTTGTCAGTCTGTTATTTTCCATTTGGATTGTAATGCTTCCGAACACGGAGCTTTTGCACTTACTTGATTTCTGATTTCTAGATGTCTAACCATGATTTCTTTGTTCTTATTTTAATTGGATTTTCCAATTAAATCAAATTAAATCCAATCCAAGCTAGCTCATATTTAATAGCAGGAGAAATAATTTTTTTCAAAGAGAATTACATGTAAACTCTTTTCCATCATTTCTCCACGATGATAGAGAATTAAGAAGAAAAATTTATTCCCAGTGAAAAAAAATACCAAGCAACCTACCTGGAACTGCAAGTTTTCTATTCCTGTGAAAGAGGAGATTGATTAGGGACACATGGACAACAACCATTTACCTGCAGCTGTGTCATATGATGCAGAAGGACATGTATTATCCTGGCTGAAGCATGGGGAATCCCTCTTGATAAATCTGCATTTGATTGATGGTACCTTGAAGCATTCTGTATGCTGTCTGATGCTAGTGTAGTGATCACTGCTAGAAGTATGTCTTATTATCAACCAGAGGAAGTGCTAAAATCCTTGATTCAGTAACAGCTTCATTTAGAGGTTTTCATTTGGCTTTATGGCAAATGAAGAACAGGAGAGGGTTAAGGACTGGTTTAAACTGCCTTAATATTTCACATGTACATAACTGTTAATTAACCAAAACTCCATTAGGAAGCTAATAGTGGACAATTACTTTAATGAAAATGTTCTCACTACTTTGCAGTTTTGTCAAGGCATTCAGAATAGGCAGCATGTTAAACCACCACGTTTTTCCAACAAGCTATTTGAGATCTGTGGCAGCCAGATTTGATAGATGCAGTGTACCACAGAGCATAAGTATTGCAGAAAATGCCATTTCAGAGTTCAAAGCAGTAGAAAAATTGCTGTTTAATAATTCAGCAGTGAAATGAAAATAATGTAAAGAAGATTAGCCATGGTGTTTTATTGGGTGGTATTCATAGTAACATTCTAATTTCTAGGCCTGTTTTTTCCAAGTTATATTTTCAATCAAACGCTATGAATGAAAGCTTTGTTCTTATTGTGAGTGAGGCCAGAGGAGGGACATCTTCTAAAAGAACAAACTACCTTTTACTCATCAATATGGCAGAAATAAAAATTATTCTGTGTATTATACATTTATTTTGTTTCTGTTATAATGATACACAAAAAATTCAGCTGAAGCCTATGTCCCTTTAGAATCTATTGTTTTCATTGTATGTACTCTTCAAAGGTACTTGTAAACAAGCTGCACCCTGTTTTAATATAGCCTAGATCAGAAGTGGAACACAGGATAATTGTTCCATTTCAGTGTTTCTGCTATGACCAGAGCTTCCTTTAAATTCAAGATGAGCTGCTTTGCCAGCAAACACAGTGTCTCCTACACATGCCCATTTCTACCCAGTCATACTTCTCCCAGAAATCCTGAAAAGCAAGAATCCCCAAGCATTTGAAATATACTAAATTCATGCCCTGCAGACCATTTTTTTTGACACCTAAAGTAATAGGTTCTTATGTCAATAACACTTCACATATTTCTAGGAAGATCTAAAAATTTTGTAAATGTATATTCTTGAAAACGCAAAACAAAATATTATCTCTTTGCAGTTATTTTCTCTACAACTACAACCAGCAAAATAAATGTTTAAAATCAATTGAGCTTGCTTATCAGGCAGTTGGACAACCTAGTGAATTCTCAGTTCTAGGAATTATGTTTCCACAAATTTTCTGCATGCTGTTCAATTTCAAATGTTGATTTGGTTGAATATCCTGGCTATTGGAAATCCAGTTTTCTGTGGAATTTATTTGTTAAATCCTATCTGTGTTTAAGAATACAAGCACAAGGTGCAAATATATTTCAGGGAATTGCCTTATCCTATACATTTTGCCAACACCCTACCTGAGCTTTTTCCTGTCAAAAATACAAAAGAAGAGTAATAATTCATGTCAGAGTGTTTCTAAATTTCAACTGGTGAAAGCATCAGTAAATTAATGAATCAATTATTTTACAACAGGTTTATTAATGGAACTGATATGGACTGGAATTCCAAACACAGCTGTAACAATGGAGATTTTTTGCTGCAGTGCATATCCCCTACTGTGCAAAAGCATCCCCTAAATTATTATAAGGTTAAGCCAGCCCAGAGATGTTGTTTAAAGAAAACCACCAGCAATCACTGCTCTATTTACCAGTCTGGAACAGCAGTATCTAGCAACTTCTATTCTAGTACTTTGGTGTTGCTCAGAGACTGAAAGGCACCATTCATTACATCAGTCACCCTAGATGCATCTTTTGGCTCATTGTCATCTCTGATTGAAGAACATCCAATTTCTAAAAATCTCCTAACTTAGAAATACATTTTCAGCAGGTTTTCAATAAAGAAAAAGAAAAAAAGACCTATCCACAAACTAGCAATGTCTGCAATCTACTCTCTCAATTATTTGGAAGCATGAAGATTTAGAGCATTTTTCCCCCTGAATTTCCATTCCTCTGTCTTTCTACATTCTGCACCCTTATGTAAGAAAAAATGAAGAATACAATTTTATATATATTGTTTACAAATGGAAGGGTATAATTGAGGAAGACTATATTGTTTTTTGTTTTATGAGGAAATAAAATAATAAATATTATTTTCAGTCAAAATTCAAGATATTTAACATATAAATTGAAAAGCTACTTTCTCAGTTCTGCAGGCAGCCATGTATACAGCTAAAGCAGTGCATGTGCAACAGTCTGAAAACATCAAGCAGCAGGGTACCTCACAGGTAAAGCTGATATAAAGTGAAATAAAACAGCACACAGCAAATTCTTGCTCATAACACAGATGCTATACCATAGCTTGCAGTTGCCAACAAATAACTTACATTTAGTTTTAGAGAAATCAGTAGAAAACATGCTGACCTTTTTAAACAGACAATATAATCACTTTCTGCTGGGAATATTCACACTTTTAAATTTACAGGTGTTTAGTTGCTGTCCTGAAACCATGCCAGCATGTCCAGCTTCCTTCATTATCAGGCACATTGAAAACACAGCCACAGCAATTATTTAAGTTCTCAACAGAGATGGAAAAACAACTCAAGGAATTCTAAATAGGGCTTGTTTCTTAGTCATATATGACAAAACTCCGAGAAACAAGAGCAGGGATCAGAAATTACTAATTTAAAAGAATCACTGATTTAAATTAACAAGAAATACTGTCCACAGTATTACCCACCTGTTACAATCCAATTATTAAAATTTAAAATTATTAGAGTGATGCCTCTGCCCGAATTAAGGTGCAAACAAGACCATATGCCAAAGTCAACAGTATGGATTTTATTTAATAGTAAATGGGAGGTAGAGAGCAACAGAAAAAAAAAATAGAAAAAGGTGAAGGGGGAGAAAAAGACAGATTAAGAAGAAAATATCACCATTCCATTCATCCCAACAGCATCCTGTTAATCTTCTTCTGGTCATCTTGGTGGTGAGGGTCCCTCAAAATATGGAGTTCAATAGATCATCGTGTCTGGGCAGGGGGAATGCCCAGCTACCTCCCCTGGCAGGAGGGAAGTTTGATGCTGTCTCTTGCAGCAGTCTCTGGATCTGTTGAATCTCTGCATCGCATGCACTGCTCTGGTGCCAGGCCCCAGGAATCAGTCTGGAGAGCACTCTGGGGGCTGTGTGATGGATCATGACACCTCAGCTGCTTCTCACAGGAATTCTGGTGTGTCTGCCTTCCTGGGGCTGGGGGTGGGTTCACAGCTGGGCCAGTTTGTGTAAGGCAGGATGGGTGCTCAGTGTCTCTGCCCAGAAGTTCTGCCGCACACCCCGGAATTTCTCCTTCCCTTGGTTGCAGGGAAGCGCGTGCAAACCTGGCCTCAGCAGATGAGTCTGTGGCTGTCTCCTCCCCTACCCTGAAGACAGCTGGGGATGATTTTCAGTACAGCTGCTGGTTTTGGCTTCCTTGTGGATACATTTTTCTCCCTCAGCCTTGTTTACTTTTCCCTAGATCTGGGATAATTGGCCAACAGTGTCAGTTCACCTCAAGTTCCCTTGGGCAGCTTAACTCACAGTCCAAAGTTCCAGTGAGGTGGCATATTCAGGGAAGGGTGGGCTTTGGTGGTTGCAGCTTCCTTATACAGGTTTTCCATAATGGGCAAACTGTCCTTCATGACAATTTTTAGGTGACTAACCTATAAAATTTTAGTTTCTTACGCCACCAAACAAAATTTTTCAAGATTTTAATTAGAAGCCTTATAAGAAATTAATCAGAGAGCATAAAAACAATTGTGCATAGATCATAATATTTTTCATCAAACTTTTAAAGAATGACATATTGGATTTTTTTAACACAAATTCTTGAAATCCCAAAGCAGTAATAAAGTTCATTTTTGAAGAATTCCATTAATAATTTTCCCTATATAAACTTTATAAAATATTTCCATAATGTGAACTGCTTCTTATTTAATGAATGTCTGTTTAAATGAAAGAGAATTGCTACTTTGAGATTTCAGAAAAATATCAAAATATGTTTATCTAGACAAATAAAGGTAACTGTAATATTCAGAAAGCAGATGCAAAGCTTTTTATTCTTATTTTTATAAAGACAATGCATCAATGTTTTGTAAACCTGTGTTTACTGAAAGGACATTCTGCAGCTAAGACTAGGTAACTGTACTTTGAATCAGCACATGAATTTAATCATTGCTGTAGTATACATGGGTGCACATTCTTCAGAAGGCTATTTAAAATGTCTCAGCTTTTATATCTGCAGAAATAATTTCTGATTTATCAAATTACTGATTGACATGAAATAGTCAGTTAATGGAGAAAGCAATGGAATTATAAAATAACTTCAAAATCAGTGTCATTTTTTTGAAAGTGAGAGTACCTAAACAAATAAATTCTTCAGGAAGGGTCAACTATAATAGGTTGCCTCAGACCATGTTTTGACAAGCTTTGAATATCTGGTCAACTTGTGCCAGTACTTTACCAATCTCACAGTAAAAATTTAAAACAAACAAACATACAAAAATTTAAAAAATTATCGGATTCAGATTGAATCTGCCTATTTTTTAATTTATGGCCATTGTCATCACTGTCTACCACTGAGAGGAGCCTGCCTATCACATCTTCGGTTCTCCCATCAGTTGGTTAGCACAGGGATGCTAACCATTCAAAGTCCCATCTCTCTCAACCTGCACACTTCAGTACCTTAGTCACTTCTGTGGCACCCCTCTGGGTGATCTCCATAAAAGTTGGTATCTTTCTTGTGCTGGGAAGTCCAGAAGTGGCACTGCACTCCAGATGTGTTTCATCATGGCTGAGCAGAGAAGGATGACTATCCCTGATTGCTGACAGCAGCCTGAGAGGCTGTCAGCTTTCTTCTCCTCATGGGTCATTTCTGGCTCAAGGTCACCTTGTCATCCACCACCACCCCAAGTCTCATCTCTACAAATCTGCTTTATGGGCAATGTAATGTGTCTATTGGTGCATATAGGGACATTGCTTCACAGGTGCAAGATTCTTCTTTTCCCTTTGTTGAATTTAATGAAATTCCTGTTGGTCCATTTCAAGCCTGTCTAGGCCTCTGTGAACAGCAGCATAGCTCTGTGGTGTCACCATTCAAACAACTTATCTCACTTTTTAGATCTCTGGAATTTGAGACACTTCTGAGACATTATTATCTGTCTAACTTGGAAGATAGTCAAGTTTTTTTGACACTGAATCCAAGGCAATAATCCACATTACAATGGTTAAAATTGTGTTGTTTTCACCTTATTCAGTGTCCCTGTCTGTGTGCAGACACTCTGAGCTCTCCCTAATTTAAACCAACCATACTGAGCCTACCAAGAAGCCTTCGGGTGTGTTCAACATCATTGTAGGGGGCAAGATCAAGGCTGACAAAGAAGAACTGACTTTGGTATTAGTCTGGGAATTACAGTCATCACCCAGAAAATGGGGAGGTCTTGTCTCTTGACCTTTTCAACCTAAAGTGATTTATACCAGCATTTCTCCTTCTTCAGAGAGTCTCATTTTTTTCCAAAAAAACTCCATACCAAATAAAAAACTACAAATCAGGAAAGAAACTTGGGAACAGAACTTAGATTTCTTGTCCTTTCTTGTTTTTTTTTTTTTTTTTTTTAAACAGATTTCAGCCTCTGGTTATTTCTCTTCTGTTTCCATGATAAATGAACTCTCAATGGTTACTTGATAACCTATTATTTAGGGAACCCTCTAGAAAAATGGTTTGGTTCCTTTTAAAAGGAGACAGGCCTATAACTAGTCTTCATTAAATGACATTTGAGTACTACAGAAGTGATACCACCTGGAAACATTCAAAACCTGCTCAATATGTGAACTTGCAGAGAATTACTTCAGCAGTATGTTCCAAGGGGATAAGCATATTCCTCCTGAAAGCAGCATAAACTTTCAAAGAAGCCAGCCTTTAAGTTCCAAAATTGGATTCAACAGTATTGATATAGATAGCCCTTGCACTTGGCCTTTCCTATTGATTAATGCTAGGTCAGCCCTTTCACAGTATATTCATCTTTTTGGATTGCACTTCGGAAGCGACAGATGCTTCTAAATGATTGTGTGGGGAGCACAGAGGTCTAACCCTGCCTTTCTGGAGCATTACTCAATGAGAATGTTGAATTAGTCCCTGTGGATCTCACCTGAAGGTTGCATTTATCAGATGCTGCTCTTTACTTTCCTGCCTTTGGACATAGTCCATTGTCAATATTTAACATCACTTTTAAAAAAGCAAGGAGAAAAAAACATAATTATTAAATATATATAAGAAGCCAAGGAAATGAGAAATTATCATAATACTAAAATATTTTTTTCTGATTCAGAACAACCTTGTAATATTTACATGACAGTTATGATCTTATGTTACTATCATCACTATTATTTTTATAACCAGAACTTTCACAGTGAAAATTTCATATTTTTTTTCATGATGGATTTATTTTAAGTTCACTATTCGGGCAAAGCAACCAAAATGGAAAGGCATACCAATGAACATTGAGGGAAATAATGGAAAGTTTATATGATAGTAGTAAAGTCTATAAATCTATGACATGAATATGTCTAGGTATCCATATTTTCTCTTCATAAACCTGCACACTCAGGATTAAATCCTCCAGCAGTAACACCTCAAGCATATTAAAAATGAAACCCAACCTGAAGCATTGCAGAAATGTTTTGGATCTCTGATTTGTCACTGTGATAAGGCTGTACTTATATATGTTCATACTTCTTGAAGCGGTACATGAAAAGTGGGGGAAGACGTGTCCTGGCCTCAGAAAGCTATCAAGGACTGAGAAAGTTCTGGAGAATGGGGTTTGGTGAAGGAGCATCCTAGCATAGGCTTGAAGTCAGCCTCTAAAATAATGGAAGGTCTTCTTTTCAACCTATGGGGCCTTAACTGAATCTGCTGCTACTCAGGCTATTAAAGCTGAATGATTTGGGGATGGCATAACACCTTGAATGATAAAGGTAGGCAGGAGACCTTGTGTGTTAACCCTTTGTTAACTTACAGCAGGAAAGTCAATAGTTTATAAGTGAAAGCTACAGCTGGAAATTGTATTTCAGTCAATGTTCTTTGTTATCACCCATTTCTGATGGCTTGCATTTTCTTCCCCCAGGAAGACCCTTGTTATAACCAATCCCAGAAGGTGAGGATAATAACATCCTAGTAGATACCTTGGGGTGGAATAAAGTGAAGCAACGCTGTATGATCAATGTTTGTAAACACATAGACAGGGTTTATTGTAGGACTGGTTGCAAAGGAAAACAGATATGTAGCCATTTGGGGGTTTATTTTCTATAGTAATACAGAAATAAAGTAATATAAGAATAATACTTAGGAAAGCACATAAGGAAAAGACAGAAAAGATAAACATTTAAAGATATATACAGTCACCACTCCTTGGATCCAGTGGCAAAGCACGGTTGTAGCAATTTCAGTTTTCATTGGCCAAAGAAACAATCTTGATCTATCAGTAGTAGACAAATTCAACAATTTCAGGCATTATATACACTCAGGTTCAGATGGAAACACCCAGTATCCACCCTCAGGCGGGGAGCTTTACTCTGGATGATGTAATGCTGTGTCTCACAGGACACTTTTAGGAGTCTTTGATGGTCTAAGTCATTACAGCTGCCTATTAGGTCAGAGCAGTTGAGTCTATTGTGGCTCATTATGGTGGTCAGCAGAGATTAATACCATCAAGCTACCTGTGAATGTCCCAGTATGTCTTAGCAGGAGAGTTAGCTGAGTTCACTTGTGTAAGGACAAAAAGACAGTACCAGCCTCACAGGATTTGCCTCTTTCCTTATCTCAGTCAACACCAGCTGTAGCCTGAGGTGGGGCTGTGTTCACCCTCTGCACCTGGGCAGTTTCTTTACACATCAGCAGGTTGTCCCCCAAATGTTTAGGCCATAAGCATTCCAGTCTCTCTTCAGTATCATCTGTGGATACATTCTTGTCTCTAGACCTGGGATGAGTGGACAATAGTACCTGCTTTATCTCAAGTTCCTGTCACAGTCCAATTTCCAGTTAGTTGGCCTATTTGGGGAGGGGTGAACTTCAGTGGTCAAGGATGAACAGCTGCTTCTTTGCTGTTTGCTGTAGGAGGCAGAAGTCCATAATTTTACCAACATTTCAGTGTCTCACAACCATAATGCATGGAGTAACTTGCCAGAACTAGGTTTGCCTCTGCTAAGTATTCTCTCATACATATTCTCTCACCTGTTCTCCTTCCACTGCAATGCTCACACAATAGCTATCAACTTCTAATAATAAAACAAGCTGAGTTTGGCTTATGATTTTAATTATTTATAAATTACTTTAAAAAATCAAATTTTGTACATAGCTAATCAGTGTATCTAAATACTATAGTACTATAGTCAGTGTCATCTGGTCTTTTTCCTTCTTGCGTTCAAAGGGTTTTTCAAATTATGTTAATTCCTAATGGAAGCTTTCCTGCATGTGCAAAGGATTGCACCCTGAAAAAGGGATTTTTTAACATGTTTATTAAATACATTTATTTGAGGTCACAGTTTTTCCAGTGAAGTAAATAGTTAAATACCATTAATGTCCTAGTGCTTCATGAGTTCAGAGAGTTTCTAGTTCTACATAATTTCCCTCTATTTCCCCATGACTGGGAAGGCAAAAAAAGAACTGATGTGGGATAAATCACGAGATAAGGAGCCCAACTTTAAAAGGAAATTAGCATTAAAAACAGCTTAGAGTTCCAAATTTCAGCAGAGGTAAACAAAGAACAAGAGAAATAGCTCATTATATTGAAAATATTTTTCAGCTTTCACTGTATCATAAATGATACATCATAAGTGATAACGTTCACTTCCAACTACATGGCTGCAATAGAAGTCTTCATCTTTAAAGGGTGTTCTATGAACATAAACTATATTTTTTTTAAATGCAGAAGCAGATCTTTCAAAATCAAAGAGTAAAAAAAAGAGATTTATGAACAAATTTTTTTGTGTAATGCTCATTCAGTGCTGATTCCACAAAAATATTCTAGATACACTTACAGATAGTATCCACTCTGCCTATTAGCAAAGATTTTGCTTTGGCTTTAAAATTTAAAATTGTCATAAATATTTTTTTTGCACTATATTTACTTATAGTGTGTCAATGCTAAAGCCATTCATATAGTAAAGATCATTTTCATAACAAGGAATGATAACTTACTTTGGTTCAAGTCTCAAAAGTCTCAAAACCCTTAACTTACAGGAGCCTCACTTCCAGTTCCTTTCATCCTTCACAGGATGACACCACTTAAGACAATTTCCTCATAACTTTGTGTGTATTCTCCTCAAAGAGGCCAACCACTTCTTTGCCAAAATTCTACTCACCTTTATGAAAGTATTGTTTACTTCCACAGTAAAACAATGTATATATAATTTACTGCACTTTCTACACTACATTTCCAGTAATTTAGTTGACCTATAAGCTCTATTTCTAAACCTTCCTGGATTTTTATGGCTATATAAATATATTCATACCCTAGCATCTATATAAGGAAGCTCTGCAGACAGGGATAAATCTTAAATTCTGATTCTGTCTGCATCTTGGTGTCTGCCTCAGCAGCTCTTGAAGGCAGTTGCCTGAGTGAGACACCCATATGTCAAGCCTTTCCCTGAAAGTGGTTGTTCTTGTTCAAGACTAACTCATGTAGGATGCATTAGATTCACTGTTGATATGAAAATCAATTGCTGCTTGGACCCACTGCTCGTATGCTGATCTGCATGCATGGAACAGCCATTTACTCATCACTTCCAGAAATCAATAGGTTGTTACCTGAAAATAATAATAAAAAAAAGCACATCAGATTGCCAGTACAAGGAGAAAGGTTCACAAATCTGTTTCTGAAAATGGGGCAGCTACTTTCATCTTTACTTCCCTCTCATTCCTCCAATCTAACAGGTCCAAACACAGAGCAAGCAATTAGGTTGAACATAGTTGGATCAACATTTTCTGTGCCTAACAGAAACCAAACCAAATTATTTTCTGTAGAAATGTTTGAATCATGTATTGTTCTAACTGATCAACAGAAAACTTCAATGATAATAAAAAGTTTACCACATGCACTGATGTAATTATATGATATAAACAGACACCTTTGCTAAATAAAAATGAAATGAGAGAAAACCTCCTTTTCTTCCATTTTAAGGACATAACTGAAAGAAGTGATTATCTTATATGCCACATAGGGGCAGCTGTGTCTAACATGACCATATTCTGTTAAACTTTTGAATATTCTTATTTAAAGACATCAGTCAGACACAAGGTATTGAGACATGCTGCAGGAAGGCTGAATGCTCCCAAAGAATCTTGGGAATAATTAGGTCTTCATTCATTAAGGTAGAAATTAAGTAAAGTGATAGTAAGAATCATATTTTTTGTTAAAATGTTTGGCTAGACTTTTCAGTACATGTTATGGAGAGAAAATAAATGTCTTGAAACCTGAGAAGCTTTACTAAATGTCCATGATAGCTGGAAGCCAAATAACTTCTATGTTATCCACTTCCTAGCATATGTATTTCTTTATACACACATACATGGATGCATATATACATGTAGATGTGTTTGTGCTTTTCTAAGGTCCTAACAAAGATAACACCCTTTTAGAGAAGGTCTGCTTTCCACCAAATAAAGTTACAGAAATGTATCCACAGAACAGATTTTAGTCTTATGGTAAAATCCTTTAATACCTACCAAACTGGTGCCTAATTAATTTGGGCGTACAGATCCCTTTTGTTTAACCCAAAATTTATAGAATTTCACAAAGAAACCACTGTCAGGAAGCAGGAATATGACTCAAGATTAACTATCACCAGGAAAAAGAATTAAAAGGATGGCTGTCTAGGGGGAAAAAAAAAAAAATGTAGAAA
This sequence comes from Parus major, assembly GCF_001522545.3. Taxonomy (NCBI): domain Eukaryota; kingdom Metazoa; phylum Chordata; class Aves; order Passeriformes; family Paridae; genus Parus; species Parus major. The sequence continues at coordinate 135,494,007 of NC_031769.1, read as the reverse complement.
AGTTTAAAATAAATGAACAGGAATGTTGTAGACAAGTGTTTCAAAAGTTCCTTGAAGAGAAAATGAATGTTTAAAAAATATTTTTAATCCTTGCAATAATATCAACTGAAAATTTCAGAAAGGAAAAATTTGAACATTTGAATAGTTTGATTCTCTGAGTTGGATTGTATCTACCAATGAGTCCTTCTTCCCCCCTCAACCCTCACAGCCCCACCCCTCCAGAAAAAATCTCTTGAGAAATCTCAAAAATATACAAAAGTCAAATAAGTCTAGATATTCATGATCTTTTGCATATGCTAGGTGAGTTACAGTATTAGACCTCCAAATAAAATGTTTTATATTGATTACTCTTACAGTAAGTTCAGTGTTAACAGATCCTATCTCTCTAGCCTATAGGTAGCATGTTTTTACATGGCTTACCAAGTATTCCAGATTTGTGTATCTTCTGATACACAGACTGACCAACTGTTACAGTGAGTGACAAAGTTATTTTCCAAAGTTTTACCTACTACCACAGTAAAGTCTTAGAAATACATGCAAAGAGATAAAAGTAATTCATTGCAAACACAAAAATTGTCTTTCTCTTTAAAGTAAGATTGCTGAAATCAATATATCTTTTGTTCTTGTACTTCTCCATAGGTAGCTCTGGGTATTCAGCTCATTATAATACATGACTCTGGTTCAGATAAAGGGAAGATTGTGGTGTGTGATGGGTAACAATGTGTGACATAAGAGCATGGCAAACAGAGGTCAACAATTCATCTGTGGAACACTTACTGCAAATCAAAATATCTCATGGGCTTCTTTTAAAAGAGGAAAATAGAAATAAGATAGGAAAGTATTTCAAATCAGATTTCCTGCCATGAATTCTTATCCAAAAAAGTTTTTTTTTAAAAACTCTTCCTAGTAATATATGAGAATGATTGATTCTCTGAGCTTGAGATGCAGCGCTTGTAAAAATCTCCACCAATTCTATAAATTTGTCTGGAAAATCTCCAATCACCCTTAGTCTGAGAAAAGTGGGATTTTGCATACTGGCAATATAATGTTAATGTTTTTCATTTGCTTGTGAAAAAAAATCTGTTTATTCACATATTTGTGTACTACCATTTTTTCAATTAAAAAAAATTCATAAAGTTGCAGAATACATATTTTGACAAATTTCTGATTTGTCTCAAGCCTACATACAGGGCAGAGGTTTCTCTAAAATAAAAATCATAAAGTAAACTTTTTTCACTGTTCTTTTGAAACATTTGGGAGAAATGTTATCTCTAGTAACAACTATATTGATCAAAAATATAAAGAAGTTCTTAGGTGTCCATTTCTAGTTTTTGGTCCTAATTGCCTTTATCAACTTAGAAGTATTCAGTCTCTCTCAGCCTCAAAGTAGAAAGAAAAACTACAGGAATGGAAAGCCATTCCATTTCCTGCTAATGCAGATAAAAGAAGTACTTCTGAGTGACATTGAAATAAAAGTTAAAGTCTCCAGTAGAATGTTACTCTACTGGTAAGGGTCAAGTCATGGCAGCTGGAATGTGTGTGTAGATCAAGATAATTAACATAATGAAAAATATATATGTTTATACATATATGCACATTTTTATTATCTAATTCAAGCTTAATGAAATTATATTTAGCAAATTTTCATTACAGGATGGTTCTTTTTATTTTAAAATGTATTTATCATAGATTCATACAATAGGAGGTGTCCTGTCTAATGCAGAAAACGAACGACTGACCAGCCAAAAAAATCCCCAGCAAAACAAACAAAGAAGGAGTATCAAGATAATAATTAGGAAAGGGGGAAATGGCATAAACTCATCAACCATTAAGAAGACAGAGAATAAAAAGTTGCTTCAGTTCTGATTTTTCTCATCAGAGACTCGACACACATGACCACCTTGACTGGAGACTAACAGACAACAAGGACTGCAATTAAAAAATTCTCAATAGATGGCATCAGCTGTGGGATTTTTTTTATTACATCTAAAATAGCATATGATTCCTAAAGAGTAATACTTTTTTTCTGCCAGTAGTGATGATGTTCAATGGAAGCATGCACTATGAAATTATGAAATTATGTTGCTTAGGAATTAATTTAATTAAGTTTAGATATAAACTGGTCTGATTTGTCAGTCTTCTAAACATTCCCATCAAATTACCTCTAATTTCTTAACTGGCATATTGATAAATATGTATGTATGAAAACATGCATTTACTTGCAGTAATGGGAAAGTAAATATTAGTACAGAGGAGCTTTATTAGTGAAAAACAGACATACTCAGTGTGTAATTTTTTTTTTTCTTTTTATCATTTTTCTGTGGTGATTTATATTCTTGGAATAGGTTCCTAAACTAATGCATACCTAACTTCTGTCCTACATCATATTAAAAATATTAAAAATTACAAGCCTTATTCACCTGAATTAATTTCTGTAATACTTAATTCCTGGGGTCAAAAAAAAAACCCAAAAGTGATACATGAAGAAAAAACAAACAAAAAGAAAACAGATTATTTTGTGTAGATTCCCATTCACTGCAACAGACCAGCTCATAAACTTTAATCTCTTGCTTTCTCACATTCTATAGTGAATGTCTTGCTTGAAAATCCTCTACAATTGTGTATAAATGACTGTTGATTCTGCCATAGTATTTACTCCTCTATAGAGTAAATATTCTCTGTAGAGGAGAAAATATAAATCCATTCTGATTTTTTTTTTCTGGCCCTTTTCAGCTGAGTTAGATTTATGTGTTCTATTTTAGATAGCTGTGATCCTTTCTTATATCTGTGTGCTACAAAACTAAAAAATTCCTGAATCTAAGTGATTGCCCATCATTTTCTATATTGATACCGTTATCAGATAGAAAAAATAATTATATAAAATGGTGACACTGAAAATTAAATGACTATATGCAAAGGGGTTCTTTTTACAGATTCTTTAGATTAGCACAGTCCATTGTACAGAGATGTAGAAAGTTGTTTTTACAGTAGATTAAAATGTTCTGTTATCATTTTATCCTAAGTTTCTATTTTCTGTTCTTCTGATAAACTTTTACTTCTTTCTTGATTAAATTGGTATTTCTAGTAGAAATATTCTCATAAAAAGCCAAAATCTGCAGTATCACATGGCCTTTGTAACCTTATTAAACATGCCCTCAGTAAAACTAAATCAAGCCCAGTACAAATATATTCTTTACTTTTTGATTAAATTATCAGTTTATCCCTCTTGGTGAAAAAGAAAAAAAAAAAAAAAAGAAGAAGAAAAACCTGAACAATTTCACTATTTCATTGAAGAATGATGTCTAAAACTGATCAAATAATTAGCTGACTAAATTAGAAAAAATTACTATATATATATTGGGTGTGCAAGGCAAGGTTTAGGTAGCAGGAAGACTAAAGGGGTGACTTCTGTGAGAAGCTGCTAGAAGCCTGCCCTGTGTCCAAGGGAGCCAATACCAGCCAGCTCCAAGAAACACTGGCCACTGGCCTAGGCTGAGTCCATCAGCCACAGTAGTAATAGAACTTCTGGGATGTTCTTCTGGATTTAAGAAGGAAGGGGAGAAAAGGAGCAAACAAATAAACATTAAAACAAAAACAAGCTTGCGCAAAAGCACTTGCAGCCCCATAGAGGAGTGAGAATATGTGAGGGAAACAATTCTGCAGACACCAATACCAGCGAAGAAGGATGGGGAGGAGGTGCTCCAGGTCTCAGAGCTGACATTCCCCTGCAGCTGATCATGAAGATTGTGGTCTTGGAGGTTAACAATGGAGCAGATACCCATAGAGGAGGCCACAATGGAGCAGATGGATATATCTGAACGAGGCTGTGACCTTCAGAGGCTCTTGGCAAGGTCTGTAGACCTGGAGAGAGGAGCTCACCCTGCAGCAAGCTCCTGGCAGGACTCGTGAGCCGGTGGAGGAACCACATTGGAGCAGCCTGTTCCTGAAGAACTGCACCCTGTAGAAGGAACTCATGCTGAAGTAGTTTGTGGAGGATTGCAGTCTGTGGCAAGGACTCATGCTGAAGTCCATAGAAGACTGTCTCCCATGGGAGGGACCCCATGCTGGAGCAGGGGAATGAATAGTGGGAGGAGTCCTACTACTGAGGAGGAAGGAGTGGCAGACACAAGACGTGATTAACTGACTGTAACCCCAGTCCCTGTCCTCATGTGCTGCTGGGCCAGAAGGATTTAGGGAATTTGAAAGTAAAGCCCAAGAAGAAGGGAGAGGTCAGAGGAAGGTGTTTGTCAACAAATTAAATTAATATCCCCAAGTAGAGCCTGTTTTGCCTATGACAGTAATTGCTGAGTGATCTCTCCTTGCCCTTATCTGGACCCCCAAGCCTTTTATTATATCTTTTCTCCCCCATCTAGTTGAGAAGAGGAGTGATAGAGTGGCTTTGGTGGATACCTGCCATTCAGCCAGTGTCAATCCTCCACACCAAATTTCCAGTTGCAAGCAAAGTACTGAGGAATTGATCTCTCATATTATAACTTCTCTGTCATTTCCAGTATCATATAAAATTTAAAGCTAACTATGACAAGGTATTTTGGATTCTGGAAACAGATAAAAATATTCTTTGCATTTTGCTGCACCACAGTTTTAGGTATTTGCCTCTTAAATGTAAGCACTATGTCTATTATAGATGTTTATAATAGACATATTCTATATTTATTTATAATAAATTTATTTATTTATTATAAATAAATAAATAAATTCTCTATATTTAAAGCCCAGAAGCACATAAATGCATTAAGAAAATTGAATTGCCAGAAAGGCCTTACTGAATGGAAGATGCCTAAAGTAGCCAGAAGAATTGCTGAGGACCAAGGCAGATGTTAAATTTTTCTGCTCTTCAGAGTTTATACTACAGAAATATATCTTTTCTCATTTTGTTTTACACCTTTTTGGAATCAGGTGCAGAAGACCTTGTTTTACAACAGACAGATGGCAAAACTGGCACTATTTCTTTTGCTGTGCCCTTTTACTCAGTATCTGAACACTTACTCAAGACCTGTTTCCAGGTGCCAACAATACCCTGATGAAATGAAAACCACATCCACTATTCAAAGTCTGACCTAAATTCAGTAGTATGGATCACCCCAGACTGCTTAAGAACACGATCCATCTTCTGTAATATAACTAAATATCTACAAGAAATTGTGATATTCTTTACTCAATAAGCAATTGGTGGAATTACCATTTCTGGAAGTGTTTAAGGAAATTTAGTGCCATGAGTTGTGGCATGAATGCATTTAGTGCATTTAGTTGACATGGAGGTATTTTGGTCACAAGTTGGACTCAAAGATCTTGGGGTTTTTTCCAGCTTAATTGATTCTGTGATTCAGTGGCTTGACCCCCAAATGGGCCACAGAATCACTAATGATCTTTATGTCAATTTTTAATCAAGAGAGTGAAAATGAATGTCAAACATCCTTTGAAATTAGAGAGAGATTGATAGCTTAAAAGTTCAAATACAAATATTGAGCACACAGGGATGCAATGAGAAAGATGGATAAGGTCCATCTCTTTTTTAAGGAAAGTCTGAGGGAGCTGGGCCTGTTTATCCTAGAGAACAAATTATTTTGAAGGGATCTTATCAATGCTTAGAAATATTTTAAGGGTGAATGTCAAGAGGATGGGGCCTCTTTTCAGTGATACACAGCAACAGGACAAGAGTCATCAGACCCAAACTGAACACAGAAAGTTCTATCTGAATGTGATAGAAAACTTGTTTTGAGGGTGCCTGAACACCAGAACAAGCTGTCCAGAGAGGTTATGAAGTGTCCTTCTCTGGAGATACTCACACCTGGACACGATTCTATGCAAACTGCTCCTGTGGACTCTGCTTTAACAGCAGGGTTGGACTAGATGGTCTCCAGAGGTCCCTGCCAAACCCAGCCTTCAGTGATTCTGTAATTCTGTGACTAATTGAAAGGAAAGAAAATAAAATATTTGCTGTCCAGTATTACTGGATGAGGGAGGAAAGCAGGTAGTAGATCCATATTTTATGCTACCTAGGTTGTTTATGACAAAAGAAAACTTCTTTCTTTAAATCTTTAGAGGAGTAAGGTGGACATCTTTCCTGTAGTTTCAGTAGAAAGCTCCCATCACTATGTAGGAACCGTGGTTTTTTTCTATTAGATAAAATGTATTGTGTGATAAGAATAATTCCAGAGAATTTTGTCTGTGATATTGTAAATTAAATCCAGAGTAACTCCTCAAAAGCTGATGATACTTGGCATCTGTGACTTACCAAACAAGTGCAGCAAGCCAGAGTTTTATGAATATAAGTAGTTGGTGGAACTTGGTATTAATATCATAGGGAGAAAGTGCAGTACAAATGTTTTCAGAAAACTGTTTGCAATCTAAGAAAATAACTGACTAATTTTATCAACATTTTTGCTATTAAAAAAAAAAAAGCTATTAAACTGGGAAAAATGTCAGAAGCAGAAGCCCAGAATTAAAACACCAGGCAGGAACTTGTGTACAGAAGAGAAGTGATTATTTTTTTAAAGATGTACTTAAATAAGCAGTGAAACGAATTCAGAATGTTATACAATATACATGTAGAAAATAGATATCACAGTTATAACAACTAGACTTTCGCAGTGTAAATGTCTAAAACTTAATTATGTTCATCTGCTGGATAAAATTAAGAGTTTAATAATGAAAGTTTTCTATTTTATACTGCTGGCATGATTGTTTTTTTTACCCTTCAGGTAAAAGTATGGAAAGGTAAAATACTGATATAGTCAAGACCTCTAAGTTTTTCCTAAAATATCTCTTCCCTTTCCCTCCCCCCATCCCATAATACTGAAAACAATGTAATATGAACTGTTCAGCTTGATCTAATAGAACTGATTGGATTTTGTGATTTTGCCATGTTTTAAACTTGCTCCATTAAAAAAAGGTGTGTGGTTTTGTTTTTGTGTGTGTGAAATTCAAACAGCAGTAAGTGATGCTGGATTTTATATTCCTTGAGTTTTCTAACTTCATAATTGTGATTATTACACATTATCACCATGAGCTGAGTGAGCAATTGGAGCATATGGTCAGCCCTTGATGCAGATCTGCTCTAGTTAATATTTATGTTTTACAATTTCTGAATCAAGAAAAGTAAATGAATGAAAATGCAACAACCACAAAACCATAAACTGTCTTCCACTTCATTATTTTTACATTCATTCTCTGCAACTTTTTAGAAAAGTGAACTTTTTCAATCATTCAGTCCTCAATGTAACATAAAACCAATGAGTATGTTAACATCAAGGGAGCATTTAATCTCTCAGAAGCATGGTAGACTTGTTTGCAATTGTAAGGCTTAGCAAGCTCACCTGGCAAATGAGTTCTTCTTTGGATAGCTAGAACACCTTAAGCTGTCCAAAATCACACACCAATGGAGAGATTAGCAATGTTTGTGTCTGTCATTTTCCAGTATTTCAAATATTCAGTAAATATACTAAAAGCTTTTCAGTCTTATTCACTGTGGGAATGTTGTTTGTTTTAGATTGTTTCTAGATAATACGAACTGTTTCACCATACAGATTGGAATAAAATAAGATATTTGCTGTGAGTTATCTTCCACTGTAAAATTTGAAAAACTGCTGATAATACTCAAGTGCCAAAGTGTTGACAGAAAATCCCTGATGCACATCTATCATTCATTCGGAAGTAGATGGACTGACTCATAATCAATTTTTAACCAATGTAACATTTTGAGATGAGAGTTCAACAGAATTTGGAAATATATTAAGACAGTCAAATTCCAAGGAATTTTGAGGCAAAATCCCTGTTTTAATAAGAGTTATATTACTGTAGTGTGTGAATTTTGTTGATCCTTATTTTCCTCTTCCAAAGTAATATAAAGAATATGAATTAAAAATTCAGGGACTAATGAAATAGGTGACAGATCAATATTGTGGAGAAAGTATTTGTAGAGAATACTTTTGAAAAAGAAATGATAGTTGGTGGTTGCGACAGTGGTGGACACTTAAAATTTATGAAAGATAATGTTTTCCTTCTTCATTATCTTGAGGTAATTACCAAATGACAATGAACTTAGAAGGTTAATATAAACAAACATTAGTGTAGAAGTTGACTGCATAAAATTGAGTGTCTTGAGAAATGAGATACCTCTTCCTGCAAGTACACCAAATCTCTAGATACTTGAATCTTTCACAGTAGCTGGAATTCAGCTTGGGAATTTAAGGTAATTTTGAAACATATTTACGTTCCTACTACATTGTCCAGGATAGTGAAATCTCTTCCAAGGTAGTATATTGCCCATCACATCTATCTAGTGTCACAGTCAGAAGTAGAGGACCAACAGTTGCTCACACAACCAATGCCTCACTCACAAACTTTCACGTGTACCAAAGGTCAGATGACCATGGCTACCACAGGTGATGATGTTATGAGGGTGGTGAGGCACTGATACAGGTTTCCCAGAAAAGCTGTGGTTGTCCCACAGAAGAGAGCTTTGAGAATGCTGGTCTAGTGAAAGGTGTCCCTGACCATGGCAGGAGAATTTGAGTTATAATCTCATGGCATAATCTTTAAGGTCCTTTCCAACACAAATCATTCTTGAGTTTGTTCAGCCTGGAAAAGAGGCTTAAGGATCACTAGTTATGGCTTTCCAACACCTTAAGGTGTTGGAAAAAAAAGGTGGAGAGCTTTTTACAAAAGTGTGTAGGGATAGGACAAGGAGGAAATGTCTTCAGACTGAAAAAGAGTAGGTTTAGATTAGATACTAGGAAAAAATTCTTAACTGTGAGAGTGGTTAGACACAGGACAGGTTGCCAAGAGAAGTTGTGGATGCTCCATCCCTGGAAGTGTTTAAGGCCAGATTGGATGGAGACCTGAGCAACCTGATCTAGTGAAAGGTGTCTCTCTCCATATCAGAGGGGTTGGAACTATGTGGTCTTTAAGATCCTTTACAAATCAAACCACTCTCTGATTCTGTGCTGTGTAACTATCTAGAATTCTGTGAAAAATAGTAGCAAAGGGAAAAATGTAGTCCCTACCCTTTGTTCTTTTAATTTACACTATTTTTAAAAGTTCATTGGTTAATGACATGAAACAAAGAGTTCAGCAATGAAGATCATCTTGCGTTATTTGACTCAAACTAGTTTTCTACAAAACCAGATTCATGCTTTAGTCTATTTTATCTCTTCCAAATAAGGTGTCACAGTTTTCTGAATGAGTCTTAATGCTACCTGTGTTTATGTTGTTCCTGAAGATGTTTCTCAATCAAAACATTCACCAGTTTATGTCATGAAATGTTTACTAAACAGTACCCTGTTCTGTGCAAATCCATGAATTTACTTGCTATCCATGGTTCATGGATAAGCATTGGCTTTCCGAAGTTCATAGCTATCTCCGGCTGTTTAAACCTAAACTAATTATATAATATCACATTAATTGGACATTAATTCTTACCATTACCAAATAATATTTCAAAAGTAAGTTCTTAGGAAAAAAACAATAGCTGTTAAATTCAAGAGCCCAAGAGAGGTTTTGGTTGCCTCATTGCACCTCTCCTGGTTCTGTAGGCGGTGAGGCTGAAGGTGTGTTTCCAGAAGGCCTGTGCACACACAGCCCATGAACATACCCCATATGTACCTGCACACGTGGCCACACTGATGACCAGCAGACACACAGAGCATTTGCACAAATGCCCACAGCATCGCTGACCTCATTCTCCTTTCCTCTCTTGCTGAGGAGGTGGAGGTCCACTAGTGAGAAAACGTAGAATTATGTACAATTTGGCCTCCTCCCAACCCAGCTGCAGACACCCAGGCCTCCCTTGCTGCAGTTCTTGACACCCTAGCCACAAGGGCCCCTGTGACACATTGTACCACTACAATTGCTGCTGCTTGTAATCACCCCACTCTCTCCACTGGCTTAGTAAGTAATTCAATTTGGAAAGTGGGACAGATTGTGCAGATCAGGTATAGTTCATGGTCAGACAAGTGTATTGGCCACCAATTCTTTATATATGTCTGGCTCTTTTTACCCCCTTATTCTCTTTTTTCCCTTACTTGTTCATCCCCAAATCATCTGAATATATCCCTTTACCCACCTTTGGGCCCTCCTTAAACATTTCCATAATAACACTTCAGAAGTGTCCTTCCCCTGCATCCTATGGTGCCGGTCTGGCATTGACTCATGGGGATGGCTTTCATACCCAGTGTCTGGGGCTGAGCAGTCCTGGGTCTGTCCTGGGAGGCACTCAAACAGGGTGTCCCTTTCTCTGAGCCCTCAGAGTCCTCCAAGACTCAGAGTCCCGTCTGCCATAGTGCCCTTGTGGTACTATGAATTTAAGATGATAAGCCTTATTGTCTTATGGGCTTATGGTTCCTGTTTTGGGCCTGGTAATAGTCTTCCAGCAGAGTGTTATTGGGGCTTCCTTGCTCCTCTGTGAATTTATAGATGAACTTTTAGCATATAGCCTAACATAATCAAAATACAAGAGGCAAGTAAAATATTTTAGAAGGCAAACACCTGGAAATAATTTATTTGGAGTCCTCATTTATTGCTATTGATCATCTTCACTTTGTTATTCAATAACTGTTTTAATGGAATAATCCCTGCAAAGGATCATCCTCTTACAAAGAAATGGAGATATATAGAAGCCCTTCATATTAAGTTAGTCAGAAATACCTTATTGTCTGTATATTGTCTTTAAGGGATATTCTCTACCATATGTCATCATGCTCAGCTCATAAGCTCTGGAAAAAGCTGAGCAGGAACTGCTCAGAAAGTGGCTGTGCATCATCAGTCAGTGAGTGGTGAGCAGTTGCATTTGGGCAGCATATTTTTTGGTAATTATTATTATTATTATTATTATTATTATTATTATTATTACTATTATTATTATTATTATTATTATCATTATTATTATATTACTATTTATATTTCCCTTCCTTTTCTGTCCAATTCAAATGTCTTTTTCTCAACCCAGAAATCTGACATTTTTTCCCAATACTCTCCCCCATCCTAGTGCAGGAGGGCAGGAGGGCATGACTGTGTGGTTTTTAGCTGCCTGACAGGTTACACCACGCACCTGGAAACCTGCCTTTTGGAAACTGGAAACTGGGGAGTTTGCTTGCATCACAAAAGTTTTTCCTGCCTGTGTATAATACATGGAGCTCTTTAGAGGTAACTCCATGCATTTCTGAGAATTCCTCTTCCAATATGAGTGCCGCCTGCTGGCTCAGCTCTGGTTTCATGGGGAGGCAAATACCACTTTGGGTAACAACAACAGTAAATTTCACACCTAATGATATTTGGAGTACAGAGCTGTTGATTTACCAATACAATGAAGGGCCGTGTTCAACTCTTAAAATGGGGGGAAAAGGTATTGAGGATTAATTATTATGTGGCTGACACATTCAGAGACCCAGTGCAATAGCACTTTGAAGAAATTCTAATCCACTGTAGAAATCTACAGCATCACCTTCTCAACTTAGCAATTATCATAGCACCATTTTAGTCAAGGGGGAAGAATAGGCAATTCCTGAAAAATAAGTCTTATCCTAAAATTATCATATAAAACCTTATGTAAGCTTCCTTTGACTATGAATGTGACCTAGTGATTTTCTCATCTCTTGCTGTCTATATTGCAAATATCTAAAATAGTGTAACAAATTTAAAATTTAGAGTGGAATTGATTTTCCTATATGGAGGTAACAGATGACATTTGAGACATTCTAATCTTCTTTATGAGCTCGGGAGGCATCACAAAAAACCTACCACCCTTGAGGGTCTTGGTGTCAAGCTGCTTAGGTCAGGAAGCATACATACCCAGACTTAAAAACATCTGTATTTCTCTTTGCAGACAATCAAACCTCATCCTTGTTATCTTTTCATCTTCTAGGTTTTAAAATAGAACATGTAGGATTTATTTCTCATTCATTTTCAAGGAAGTGTATATATTACATATTTGCAATTAATATCAGAGAATCTAGAGATGCTAATATTGTAAGAAAAAGAAAAAGAAATTATTTGTGACACATCATAAATAGTTTAATACTTTCTCAAATATTGTTAGCACTAAATGGAAAAATTCAGTGAGTAAGACTCAAGAAAAAGTAGTTTAACTTAATGTATGTTCTCATACCAACAAGTATTGAAGTGCTTACTTTAGGTGGTAGAAGCTGTTACATTTTATCTGTTTTCAGAAAATGGTTTGAATCTCTTCATAAAACAAGTCTAAACTATCCTTCAAGTCTGAAAACTCAGCCAGTTACTGACACATCATTACAGACAAAATCATGAGATCACTGATATTGATACTGAAACATTCATACTCAATAAAAACATTCTTCTTTCCTGTCTGTTTGCTGCCTGTGAGAGAGAGCTCTGAAATTCTTCTGAGGACAAACTCTCCCAGACTCTGACACCTGACTTTTATGACCATATATTACCTAAGAAAATTATGACTATATAGTGTTGTAGATGAAATCGAGCTTTAAATGAAAGGCAAAATTATTTCAGGCATAAACACACAGATGTATATATGATGATAGAATAAAATTCTGGTTTATATTAAGGAAAATAAAAAAAGGCTGGTCATCTCACTGCAAAGGACATGTACATTCAAATTTAAAACTTCAAATTTAAACCTGAACTTCAATTTTGTCAATATCTTGTTCTGCCTGCTGTTTAGTATTAGGCTTGCATCCAAATACAATTTGGCTTTTAAATATGAGATGTGAATTAGCTCTGGAACTTTGGGGTGTAGGGTGGGGAATACTCTGGCTGCCCCCAGCCCACCTCTGTCTGCCTGGGACAGTGGGACAGTCCTGGCTGCCAGACCCAGCCCCCTCCATCCCCAGGTGCTGAGGACACCCAAGCCCCTGTGCCCTGACACACCTGCACCTTGACATCTGCCTTGATGAAAGGCACTATTTCACAGTTCAGATACCTAAATGCATATCAGTAGAATATAAAATGTTTATTATTATTATTATTAATTTACATTGATCCCATAAATGTCATGTAAGCTTTATGGAATAGATAAAAAGACATGGTCCATGAAATGAAAAGCTCACCATCTAATTTTAGAGAAGAGAGAGCCAGAGTAAGCAAATAAGTCATACTGCTGAAGAGAGGCATCAGGAAAGGTTTCCAGCCACAAAAATAGGTAAGCTGGTGTGGAGAGCACATGTAGGTTAGGAAAATGACAATATGAATCTTCTTAAGCTGAAAATGTATACTGCCCAAGGCTCAATAGGAATAAAAAAATATATTTTTTCATGTGTTGGCACTGAAATCGAGCAAATGACTCTTTGTATGTGAATATCTTGCATAAAAATAGGATTAAGGGAATACTGATTGTGTCATTCTGACTTCATAAATGTGCAAATTAAATAATGAAACACAGCAATTTTATTTTAATGGAAAACACTCTCTGAGAATACATGGAGTTCATTTCAGACAAATCCACTGGAGGAAATATGAAAATCTTACACTACTGGCACTCACTAGGCACCTACATAATGCCAGATTTTTCATATCACACATTAAATAGTTTTTGGCAGCTCATACTAGGCAGTATTATTAATGAAAAGACTGTTTTAAAAAACTGGCAGCACTGGTGTGAAAGTGAAACTAATCATAATGGTGTGCTGCAGGAATTATTTCAAGACTGACAGAATTATATTTGTTTCATTAACAGAGAGTCATTTTAAAAGGTAAAAATACACAAGAAACATTTCTAGAAATAAATGGATCCAGTAACCAATTAGATGTGACAATAACTTCCTGTAAATATGTAGTTTTTATAGATACTCCATATTGAGCAACCTATAAAAATATGACATGGACTAAAGCAGTTGGATGATTTCCAGTTACTAGTCCAATTTTCCAAACACTTTTCTTAATGCAGACAGTCTCTTACCCTTGTTCAGACCATCTTTGATTCCTTTTGTATATCATATAAGCATCAAGCTCAGTTCATACTTCAAGATGAAGATCAAAGTTCTAACTCTTTGCAAAAATCTATGGACTTGCTTATATTTATGTACTGAGGGTAGTATGTCTACGCTTTATAGGAAGTACTCAGTGCATGAGGAGCAGATTTTATGTTTACAGCAATGGTGCAAAGCAAAAACACTACTAAGGAGTACTGAAAGCAGAGATGTTAAAAACAGGAAGGGCCATCCAACCTGTCAATTTTTCACTGCATATTGCCCACTCTCACAGGTTTTCTGTTTTAACATATAACAATAGTTTTTCTTTCAGATCTTTATCAGATCAAATCTTTTCCCAGTAAAAGAAACCATGAGCTTCTTGAATCTTTGTGATATTAACTTTAGCATTTGTATCTCAATAAAGTACTCATTATATTTTAATAAAACACTTATCAGAGTATTCCTGATTATTGTCCAGAATATGACCCAAATAATGGGTCCTTTTAGCCATATCTCAGCTGTGAATTTCAGATTTGCCTTGGCCCCAGACTAGACAGTAGTCTTTTTCAGACTGAGGGCTGCTGTAGATGTTGAAAGTAGTGTTTCCCATCTCCTTTTGTTATGGGAATCCGTTGCAGCGGAATATCTTTTGCAGTCTTCTTCTTGGGGGAATAAAACTGAAGTTAATCACCCATGTGTGCTTCAAATGAAACTTTCTGCTCTTGAAGTGGCTCAGTTCCTCATGTTAACTACCACATTCCTGATGCCACATTGCTGCCAGCCTGCCCACAGCTGCAAGGGGGAGCAGAGCATCTCCTTCTGTTGTTGATGCTGCAGGAAACAATCTCCGTTCAACACCTGCTTGCTGTTCTGCCCAGCAAACTGCAGCCACAGCACTTCCCGAGTCCTGCAATGCCCAGCTGCTTGGAAGGCTTTGCTCTGTGTTTGATGGGTTAAGATGATACATGTTTAACACACATTTCTCCCGTGTCTGGAGACTTTATTACGTCTTTAACTGTACCTCATGGTTTTTATGCTCCTTATGGTAATTTGCACTGTCCAGATGACTTGAATCCAGCACAATTCTCAAATGCAGCACTGAAGACCTACAGTATAAATCATTACTTCTGGTGATTTCCAGAAGATACTAAGTCCTATAAAGGCTATGAAGGGATATTTCGGGCTATGTCCCTTTGGCCATTTGATTTTTACTGAAATAATGAAAGTATAACACAGGTTTTACAGATGAAGACTGTACAAGCAGTACATGTTTGTAAGAGGAGTTTTGTCCTTCTCTAATATGATAATATTTAAAGCTAAAATAGTATGAACTACTGAAGGGTAGGCAGGTATAAAAAAAAAGGGGTTTTTTACATACTGTGAGCACGTTAGTCTTTTCCTTTAAGAAGACATGCATCAAATTCTCAAACATCGTTTTACCATTATGGTCTAGGTCTCTGGAAAGACAATGACTTACAGTGCTCAGAGATTAGTTTTAACTGTATTGGTATAACAACTAGATGTTTCTTTCTTTAAATATCTTTGTCATTCATAGTGAATTCTGAGAAGTTTCAGGCTTTCATATTTTCAATAAAAACTGAAGTGGACATACTAAATACCTGAATATTTTCCATTAGAGAGGCTAGTACTGTTTATTCATGGAAACTTTTTTTGATTTATGATATCATATGATGCACGGAGGTTATGTTCTTCTGATAGCTTTGGAAAAAAATTAGAGGCTAAAGGATCTTACAAAGCATACTTTGAAAATGTGCATAAGCTTAATGGGCATAAACTAAATATTATCTCAATTACAACCTGAAGAATGAAGAATGAGACACTGATATTATATACAATATTCAGTAATACATTTGGTAGTCCTTCCTTACTTTTTTTAAGAACCAGTATTTTGACAGTGCCCTTGTATTTTAACTTCTGTGGAGACAGATTCTCAAATAATATCCTTCTGAACTTATAAACCATGCTAGGAAATGGAACCACTCTTCCTACTACCCACCAACATGTAGGATTTCAAAGGTTATGAGGTGCCACTGTTATAGTCTGTCTGAGAGATTTGAATAAGGGGACCTAAATTCTGATTAGTTTTGGCTTCTCAGTGGTCTCACAGAGATTGCAGAAATACAGTGTCAGGTGAAAAAAACAACATGGTGAGATGTATCAAGGTTCATATCTGAAATACAATTCTACATTATATGTATAAAAAAATGGAAAAAATAAATAAAAAGCAATCTGATATGAAGCTACCACTGCCCAAGGGTAGCTGAAGGTTTATTGACACCTCCCTACAGGAGAACATCCTATAGAAGCTACATGCAGAGGACACAATATCCTTCATGTCCTCATTTTGTTTTCCAACACACCAAGGGCCAATATTGAGAACCAGCTATGGTCTAGGAATCTAAAAGTATGAGACATGGTTGTAAATCAAGGAATTAACTCATTCACTTAAAAGTTAACTCTAACAAATATCATTTTGCATAATTCAGAGTCACAGAATTCTTTAAGTTAGGAAATACCTCCAAGACCATTGAGTCAAACCTTGGACTGATCACCACCTTGTTAACTACACCATTGCACTAAGTGACAAATCCAGTCATTTTTTTTTAGACTTCTGGGGATGATGACTCCTCTCCACTTTCCTGGGAAGCCTGTTCCAATGCTTAAAAATACTTTTTCTGAAGAAATTCTTCCTAATATCCATTTAAACCTTCCTGGCACAACTTAAGGCCTTTTCTTCTTGTCTTATCACTCGTTATTTGGGAGAAGAGACCAACCCCCATCTCACTACAGCCTCCTGTAAGGGAACTACAGAGACAAATAAGGTTACCCCTGAGCCTCCCTTTCTCCAGACTAAACAAACTCACCTCACTCAGCTGCTCCTCACAGGACTTACTGTTATGATCCGTGGGCATGATGTTCATTGTAAATTCTCATTAGGCTGAAGAAATACACCAGAGCACATGTCCAGGAACTTGGGCTTTTATTGTACAATCACTTTAACTCTGGCAACTAGCCCACTGTGTAGCCTCAAAGGTGTTGGCTAACAAGCCCTTAAATTCTCAATACTCTTTGTAAAAAGTGGACACTAACAAGCCCTTAGATTTTGTGTAGCACACTTCTATACATTCTCAACTCCCACAACACCACTTCTCGAAGGCAGCTGAAACAAGCCACAACAAACCACCAAAGGTGCTGGCTAAGAACCCACAACACACCAATACTCAAAAGCATCAGCTCATAAGTCGCAACACACTTCTAAGAGCTCCCTACTCCTACAACAAGGTTCAGTCCAGAGTATGGGGTAGAATACAACAGCTGTGTTTTGAACAGTCAGAGCAACACAGGACAGAAATAAAGACAGAAAAAGGAGAGAGAGAACAAAGAATATCATCAGTCTTTAGATCCCACATTCATCCTGCTGTGAGCATGGTCCAGAGCTGGGAGAAAGAGAAAGAGAAGAAAAAGAGAGTGTGGGATCCTAATCCTCTTCCTTTTATAGTTAAACCAGTGCGTACCTATTATGTAAACTAGATTTTCTGTACTTTTTGCTCACATATGCACAATCAGCCCTTCTACAGCAAGTGAGTTGTGGTAGGGAGACCCAACTGGGCACAAGTCTCAAGGCAGAACAGGAAGCTGGTTCAAAACAGCAGTGCTCTACTTCTGTGGGATCCTCTCCTCAGATCACATTTTTGCTGTTGTAACAGACAGAATGTTTGAAACAAAACATGCTTAGGTCTGGTCCTTCCCGCTTACCTTCTAGACCATTCACAATCTTCATTGCCCTTCTCTGGACATGTTCCAGCACTCCAATGTCTTTTTTAAAGTGAGAGTCCCAAAAGTGGACACGGTACTCAAGGTGTGTCCTCACCAGTGACAAGTACGTGGTGACAATCCCTGCCCTGGTCCTGCTGGCCACACTGTTCCTGGTCCAGGCCAGGATGCCACTGGCCTTCTTGGCCACCTGGGCACACACTGGCTCATGTTCAGCCACTGTCGACCAGCACCCCCAGGGCCTTTTCTGCTGAGAAGCTCTCCAGCTACTCTTCCGCCAGCCTGTAGCTCTTCAAGGGCTTGTTGTGAT
Organism: Parus major; assembly: GCF_001522545.3. Lineage (NCBI taxonomy): Eukaryota > Metazoa > Chordata > Aves > Passeriformes > Paridae > Parus > Parus major. The sequence goes on along the minus strand of NC_031769.1, from coordinate 135,475,983 downwards.
GCAAGTGCAGGACCCAACACTTTGCCTTGTGGAACCTCATACTGTCAACCTCAGCCCACTGATCCCATACACCAAAGGGAGACATAGATGCACCGTGTGTTGGAACAGGTTGGCCATTCCACACAGACTCATTTACTCTTCTTCACTACCTTTAATATTCCAGATATTAACTATTACCCGGGTTAAAAATATGTTTGTGTATCTATTTTTGATTTTTTCCAATTTTAACCTTGGGATCTTTCAACAGATTAAACTTACAATTTACAGTAAAATATTTCCTTGCTACATATGTATTAGCTGCTTAGGCTACTCAAAAAATTTCTGTTCAATAAAATAAATGGATTTCTATATTTGTGTTAGAAACTATGTTTCCACAACCAAATACTTGATCTTGCAGATTTCTGCACCTATAACATTATTAAAAATCTTGACAAATATGGGCATTAGAACAAGACTGTACCAGTATGTTCTCACACAAGCATTGTTTTAACTATAATACTTTTTAGCTACTTAAAGGAGATGTAGAGAGTTTCCTTAGACTGTGTTTTTCATGAGTTGGACGTTAGTATTAGAAATGATAAATTATCCATTTCACTTACAGGGTACCAGGTAGATTCTGTCTGCTACTTTTTGAATTATTTTAAGGTTTATGTCATGGTTATTTCTGAAAGAAAAATAGGCTTGTCTTTGCACAGTAACCTGAGAGAAAGAACAACTTACCCCTTGGAATTTCATTTTGAACTGAAATGGGTAAAAGTAGATTTCAGTTCAATTTTTTGTCATGAGAGAATTTTTTAGAATTCTAAAATCTTATTCAAAACATTTATTTTCTCATAATGTATAACTAAAATTGTAAGCCTACATTTAATTCTATCTTATTTCTTTTTCTCTTTTTCTTATTCTATACTCTAAATGTCATTCATCTCAATGGAAGCTTCAGAAGAAGCTTATTAAAAACTTGATCAGAATGTAATACCCATTTCAGAAAAGAGATAGACTACATCTTTCAAGGAAGAGCATTCATCAGTTTTAAAATGAAAGGCAGGTTTCTAATATCTTGCAAATGTATAAAACAAAGGTCTTTGTAAAAGGGAATGTGTGCATATGATCCCTTCCTTTTTAAAAAATACTCAAATTTTAAATATTTGCAATAAATATAAAACATGATACATAATATGGTATAAAATTTTCCTCTTAAAAAGTAAAGCTTTTTCACTTCACTGCAATATTCTGCGAACTCAAATATTGCCATAAAGTCATACATTGTCATACGGTTTACATGAGAAAACAAATAGTAGTGAGTATGACAAATAATTAATGTAATAAAGTCTCTTACCATATTTCTCCAATAATTCTGCCAGCACCACACATTTATTTTAAAGTTAAATGCGTCACAAACAAGTTACGTTCAGTGTTAAAATATTGTGTAAACCTATAGATTTGTCTTTATTCTTCCACATCTGTACCTAAAGGTATCATTGTCTGATTGATTATCCATTTAATGATGGTTTGTGGTAAGCTCTAACGCAGATGTAGCACAGCAAATTTGATGTACCATTCCCCTCCTAGACCTCTTCACCAAACTGATGAATGCCTGTGGGCATCTGCAATGGAAAGTAACTGCACAACAGGCCATACAAACACAGCGTGAAAAATATTTAAGGACTTCTTTCTTTCACCTTTATGGTCTAGAAATGTAAAGGGTGATTTATACAACAGAAATAATCAACAGCAAAGGAACTGCTATGATGTTTCTCTTACTTATTATCTGTTTTAATAAAGATGAGTGTGTGATTCAGCTACTTGTTAGACACATGAGGTAAGAAAGGAAAATGATGCAATAAAAGCCAAGGAGAGCAGGAAGAGGAAAGAAGATGTGCAGTTTCAGAGAGATCCCTTCTGAGATTGAGATACTCTCTAAGGGATGGTGACCATGGACTATATTCACTACGTTCATAAAGTTGTTAAGTCATTGCCTTTGGTTAAAATGTAAATCTAATAAAAATTATTACAGTAATTATTTAAATAAAGGAAAAGAAATTTAAAAAAAAAACCAACAGTTCCAAATAACACTCTGACTGCTCTAATTTGGATCAGTGAAAATATCATGCCCTAATTTAATTTTGAATTTTAAAGAAGAGAAAAAAAGAATGGACAAGACAGGTAAAGAGAGAAGTGATAAGAATAGGCAAAAGAGAAGAATATAAAAGCACAGACTTGTGAGTCCTGCTTCAAGACCTGTTTAATAGTTGGTAGAATCTATCTCTGAATTTAGTATATTACAAGATATGAGTTTTGATTCAAGGAAAGGTAAATGCAAAAACTGCATGCAGAAATACTGAAAATCCATCAGTAATTCCAGTGCAAAGCAAGAACTGAAAATATTTTATTTTTCTGTCATATGTTTTAGGTTTCAATAGGAGTATCATATAAAAGTATGAGCTACAGGCTGTTTTACCATTTTGAAATAAAAGTCTGATTGTAAATAGTGGAGTCTCATAGCAGTAGCTTGCAACCTTCTTTAAAAATGGATGTAAAGGTATCAAATGTCACCACACCTTGCTAATAAGTCATTCAGACTCTAAGGGTAAGCTCAGATATAGAATTCAAGCTCTTTGCCTGAATATTAAATAGTTGTTAAACAGACATTTACAGACAAAGGAAATTCACTATGTGTTTGTGAATTGCCAAGCATTATATTAATATTCAATTGGTGATCTGCTGTGTAGAAAGAAAGACTTGCTAGAGGCTTAAAATGCTAAATGCACGTCTCAATTTACTGTAACTGCATACTAAAAGCATTGCTCTGTCATACATTAGAAAAAGAAAGTTCAACAACTGTTGTAATGTAGAAGTTCAAATGCAAGATACTTGGTTTGAGTTCTTAGAATTAATTGAAGTCAAGCACACTAAAGGAGGGGAAGAACTCCTTTGCCTACATGAATATGTAGTACTTTTCTTCTTAAAATTATATATATAATAAAATTATAGGTTAGTGTTTAGTGAACTGTTCAGGTTGAATTAAAGCTGATTAAAACATTTTGCTATGACTTGCACTTTTTGAACCATACATGGTAACATTGAAATATGCTTGGCTACGGATTTCTTTCTGTTCTACCTCGGGAAAATGGAAGAAAAGTAGAGTCTTCCTACTATGCTGAGTCCATCCAGGTGAATTCAATGGGATCATATGATATGAAAAGGTGTTCAGGGCAACCATAAGCAAAGATATCCTGTGATGCCAATAGAGCACAACTATGAACTGCAAGGTATACTCAAATTTCATGCAGGTCATGCACAAAGCATAAGCAAAGTCTGATTTGTCTACTTAATAATCAACATTATCCTTGCAGGTTGTCATCATGTAAGGCTTTAGTACCATAGTAATGTTAGTGACAATGTTATTACCATCCATGTCAGCCTGATTCAGAAGTTTACAGCACACTCGCCAGTGCATTGCACAATTCTATTCAAATATTACAGAATATTATAAATATTTCTTCCAATAAAGAAGGAGTGTAAAAGCCTGAACAAAACTAGTATTTCATTTCTTCAGAGGTAGCTTTCTTTCTTTGCAGTTCCATTTAAAAAGAAGCATATAGCTGTGTTGCCTCAGGAAGCATCAAGAAAAGATATTATTCTCTCACAAAGGCATGATTTCCCCCTATTCTCTCATTACTCCCAGAGGTTAGCAATTTGTTACCAGCTCTGAATAATTCCAAATGCTGTCTCAGCAACACTAAACACCACATGGGACTTGGAGGGAAGGAGAGAGGAAAAGTCATGCTTCCAGTTTTCCTTTTGTCCAGTTTCCTTACAGATATGGAGTTTAAGCAAATTCTAACTCTGCTCTTGCTCTGCTCACATTAGTTGTTGCAGCAAGGAGGATGGGAAGACAGTTTGAAGCTTTATTTCTCTACATAAATAAAGATAATAGTCTGAGATTTGGAATTATTATGTTTGTAGATGCTGAATTAATAGTTCTCTATACATGTAGGATAAAGGCTATAGCACAGCACTCTTCCTTAATTCATATTACTTCTATATTTATTGAAATTTCTCCAGTTCAGAAAAAATTTTACTTGTAGTCACTTGTTTGGGGAACGTGAATGATTTATCCCCTTCCCCCGCCCTGCTTTTTTTATGTGAGGTTTTTATTTTTTTAATTTATTTTTGGTTTGTTTTTTTCTATGGTAGATGTGTGACTTGGTCACTTCTGGAGATAACATTTCAAAGAAATATTAGCTATGGTATATAACTATAGTTTAAACTTTAGGGTTGAATTTTACAATTATTTATAATTATAGACCTGAAAGAGATACCAAGATTTTCAATTAAAGTGATCGTAAGTACAGAAAATTTCTTATGAATAGTTTATTGAATTCCTTTGAGAAAAGGAAAGAAAAAAGAAAAGTGGTAAATGGGTTAATGTTTATAGTCATGGTTAAATAATAAAAATGGGAGGAGTGACCAATTCCCCAGCATGCTGTGCTGCCCTGCAGGAGGATGTCCACAGCCTGGAGAGATGGCCTGAGAGGAACATTTTGAAGCTCAACAAAGGCAATTTCAGGATCCTGCACCAGGTGACAATAGATCCATGCACCAGTACAGGCTGGGGACTGACCTGCTGGTGACCAGCAGGAAAAAGGACCTCAGGGTCCTGGTGGACAACACATTGTCCATGGGCCAGCAGTGCTCTTGTAGCCAAGGAGGCCAATGGTATCCTGAGCAGCATTGGGAAGGGCGTTCCAGCAGGTTGATCCTGCACCTCTTCTAAGCCCTGGTTTGTCCTACAAAGATTGGCTTGGTCACTTTTCTTGTTCAGCCTGGAGGAGACTGAGTGGAAAACTCTGCACTTACAACTTCCTCATGAAGGGAAGAAGAGGGGCAGGCACTGATCTCTATGGTGACCAGTAACTGGACCAGAGGGGACGGCCTTAAGCTGAGTGAGGGGAGATTTAGTTTAGATTTTCTGAAAAGGGTTTTCACCCAGAGGTTGGTTGGGCACTGGAACAGACTCCCTGGGGAAGTGGTCACAGCACCAAGCCTGACAGACCTCAAGAAGCATTTGGACAATGCTCTCTGGCACACAGTGTGATTCTTGATGTGGTACTGTGGAGGGTCAGAAGATGAAAACTTCAATGATACTTGTGTGTCCCTTCCAGCTTAGAATATTCTATAATTCTATGATAAAATAGAGTGAAGCATAAATCACATGGAAAGGCTGTGCAAGCAGGAAGAGACTTGGCCTGTGCAAAGCAATATATCTATCTAATACCTTTCAAAGATCTGAGTGATGAGTGTAAACTCGAGTCTGAAAATCAAGATTAATTTTGTTCGGTGATTGTATAAACAATAAATTCACCAGTAAATATTTAGTTGTGCCCTGTTGTTTATATGACCAGAATAGAATACAATTATTTTTCCTACAAGTATATGGACAGCACAGTACTGGCACAGCAAGAAGGATGTTGATGTTGACAACTAAGCTAGTAGATATGAGCCTGAACACATGTGAGATTCGGACCATAAGAGAAGCCTTGCCATTTACATTTTTTCCAATCAGCCTAGTTAATCCAATTTCTTTTTGTTTAGGAATAGATCCAAACAGTTACCACAGTAAGTTTCAGAAAGCATGACTTTTAAATACAATCTTCTCTTTTTACAAAAAGTGTGTGAAATCATTAGACTGTTCTAAGAGCAGATAAGGACAAGGCTGTGCTCTAGGCCTTAGAAGTGCTTCAGTGGAGTAACACTGTCAATTTTCAGTCCAGGTTTTAGTGACAAGTGATTAAGCCATGACAAAATACCCTTCTTCTGAAACAGCACTGCCTGGAAATGTGTTATTTTTTATGATTAATGCAGTGAAGTGTGTGCTGTAAGATGACCAATTCAGTTGTGTGCATTCAGAGAATCATCATTACTGTAATATATTAAAGGTTTAAGCTGTGACTGAGGATGTGAGTTACAGAGGAAAGGAGCTTTGAGAAGTCTTTTATACAAACCAGAGAACTAAATGCTTTTTCTGAAAGATGTTCCTTTGAACCATACTAAACATAGGCCTGTTCACCAGGGTGTATTGCACAGAAGTTTCACAGACGAGCAGCTATGGCAGCAGACTTCAGAGGAATTCAGTTTCCTTTTTCTTTGCAGCTGTAATGTCAGAGTTGTCAGCTTAAAAACTCTTTGGATGGTACAAAATAACATAATACCAGTAATTAAGAACAATTAAAGGTTTTATTTTTGTTCATTTGCTCTTCTATACTGTCATTGATATAGGCAAACCTATCAGGTTTAAAACAGAATTCTTTTAAAATAAGGAATTACAAACATTAATAATATTTTTTAAATTCTCTTATATGAATCAGAGTACTTCATTCCCACTTCTGTAGCTGTAGAGGAAAACACATAAATCATAATTTATGCTGACAGCCAGACAACAGCCTTTGAACAGGTTAATTTTATAAAACTCTCAAAACATTGCTGAACTTCACAGGTCTCAACACATTCAGTTCCTAAAGGCTAAATTTTCTCTCAAGTCTAATATTTCTATAAGCAATTTTAGAAAGGCCTAAAAAAATGAAACAAAACTTAATTTTTTAATTTATCCTGTCCTCTCAATGACCTCTGTAGTTTTTATGTTTAAACAACACTCTTTAAACAATATGGTTTCTGGAGTGGAGCTAGTTTTCTTTATAGCAGCCTGTATGGTGCAGTGTTTTGGAATTGTGACTAAAACAATGTTGCTAACACATCTATTGTGTCACTGTTACTGAGCATTATAATGTCAAGGTTTTCTCTGTTTCTCACTCTGCCTCTGTAGCAAGCGAAGGCCAGGAGTGGGCAAGGAGTGGGAAGGGACACAGGAGGGACATCTCATCCTAAACAGCCAAAGGGATATTTCAGGCCACATGAAGTCATTCTCAGCAATTAAAAAAAAAAAGAAAAAAAGAACCAGGGGTCATTCAATGTAGGTGTTTTTCAGAGACTGAGAGTACATCAATCAAAAGGCAGAGAGATGACTTTGCATCACTTGTATGTTTTGGTTTTGTTTCATTGGTGAGTTTAGTTGTTTGTTCTTGGTTTTGTTTGGGTTTTTTTTTAGGAGGCTGGGGGGAATGTGTCTTTCTTTTGCTTCCAAACTGTCTTTATCTCAACCCATGAGTTTCTTTGGTTTTAGTATTCCTATTCATTCCTCAGTGCAGAAGTGGGGGAAAATGAGTGAGTGGCTGTGTGGTTGCTTAGCTGCTGCTCAGATTCAGCCCACTGTAACTCTTGAAGTGTTTGTCAGGGTTGCATGCATGCGACAGGACTGCTGACTTGACCTTGGGCTGAAGTTAACTGAGCAGGATGTGATAAAGTACTGGAGAAAACACCAGACATGACAAATAGCAATCTGAGAAGCTGCCAGGTGTTAAAACGGTGCCAGGAAGCAGAGATGCTGCTCAAGAGTGTTTAAAGACAGAAACAAGAAAGGCCTGGGCCTCACAGATCCTTTCAGGGAGCACTGAGTCCTGTTGGGATTGTGTTTGCCCAAGGCCGGCACTGCCAGGATAGCTGCACCAGTAATGCTGTGCACCACTGTCACCCATGTGGTGATAACAAAAATACTAAATTTGTTACGGATAAGATGGTGGATGGATTGAAGAAGAAAAAAAAAAATAAGGGAGGGTTTCTTATATGAGGTATACAGGTGGTAAAAAATTGGTCAAGTAGCAGAGAAAATGATAACAATTTATGTAAATCATGTCATCTGTGCTGTACAGAGGTGCTTGACAGGAGTCCTGTGTTTGATAACACAGGCTGTGATGGACTAAACCCTTAGGGGCATACTGTGACCCCTAAAATGGAAGAAGGTCCAGTAGTGCTGGGCAAGGGTGATATGCCCGTGAAGCTTAGAGAATACCTCAGAGAAGATAACTTTATCACAAAAGAAAGAGGGAGGTTGTTTCAGTAAATATTTATCAAGGTGAGTGTTTCAGCTGGTGTGAACATTTCTCCTTGAGTTCATTAAATGAGTGTCAAGTGTGATGCTCCCTCACCAATATTATGTAGAAAACTCCTTGTCTCCTGACTGCAAAATCAAGGCAGACACCTGTGTTCTCATCAGAAGAGCTTTGTTGTTCTGCTCCAGGCTTGGCTGGTCAGATCAGAGTTGCTCATCAGGGACCTCCAAACAGCCCCACTCACAGGCCTCACTTCACCTTATATTTAGGTTTTTTCCTGTATTTCCTCTTCAGGGATAAACAATTCTCCTCCATTAAACTTTTTTGCCATTTATTCCAGTTTTACTGATTTTACATACTTGGTTTAATTTCTGCCTTAGACACCAAACCCTTGGTGAGCCAGCAGCAGCTGTTCCACTATTTTTTTTTGGCTTCTTTGACTTATATTCTGCTTCTGATACTACCACAACTTCCATAGTTTCTGCATTTCCTGTCTTAGTAGCTTAGACCCTGGTCAGATGGGGCAGCTACTTTTCCACTTATGTTTTCTGCAAGATCCAGAAAATTCTCATCTTGAAATCCTAAGATGGAACTCTGTGGAACTCCACTAGTGACAGTCACCAGTCTGATGCTATCCCATTCATCGTAACTTCTTGTGTCCGACCCATGACCCAGCTGCCCACTCATCACAAGACTCATTTATGGAATTGTGTGCTGAACATTTGAATATAAAGAATACTGAACTTCTAAGTGTGCTTTGCATGATGCTGGCAGGCTTACTCAGATGTAATTTTCCATAGTTCTAGTACATTCCAAGAGTTCTCCATGTCTAGCTCCTTACTCTGTGATTTTTGTTTTGACTAGATGACTTATTAAAGAGGAAATGCTATTACACTGAAATTGTGTCCCATTCCTGTGAAACAGCAATTCAGAGTATAAGGCAGTAAAGAAAAAGCACTGAAAGCTTTATATTGTGCAAGTTTAAATTAAAAATTCTGTTTCTTTGTATTTATAGCAGTTACTAATTAAAACTAATTAAAACTTCAAAATTCTATTGTTCAATAAATAACTATAAATTAACAATGCTTCCTTACTTTTTCTGAAAAGTGTTCCCCTTCAACAATGATAAAAATATCATCTGTCATTCATAGACAAACTGGTTGGAGGGTGAAAAATTACTTGTATAGTTTCTTTCTTTGCTATTTGTTTTATATTCTATCTTTTTATAGCCTTTTATTTTGTTTTCGTTACATAAATTTGCAAGGTTGATGAAGCAATTAAGCAGATAAGACAGAGGCTAATTTCTCTAAATTACTCCTGAGAGACCACAGACCCCTGTAAAATCAGCTATAAACTGAAAAATCAGCTTCCATAAGTTGCCAGTGAGTCTTGAAAAATCACTGGAAATTAGTCCTGAAATAATATTAGCATAGTAGAACAATAAAAAAAAAAGCTGAGAAGTAAACTGAAACTCCAGGGAGAAGAACACAGTTTTTTTCTCTTTTGGAGGTTACTTATGTGGGATATTATCAACTTTCTGTTGTGAGAATTGCAACTATAAGAAAAAATTGAGGTATTGCTCAGGCAGTGCAGTAATAATGATGACTGTGTAATTTTTTCCCTAAAGAAACAGCTACAGAGAAGAGTTTGTTTATAGCATAAATATAAACTCTCCATAGCCACTGAAATGAAAAACGTAGGTAAAAGAGAATGTTTGTTATGCAAAGGATATATGTTTTTTCTGTTAAACAACTCATTAGCACAGATCAAATATGTCAAAGAGGTTATTAAAATATCACCCAAGAAAGCATATTAATAAACATAAATATTATGCCAAAATCTTTTTGGGGCCGGATGGAATTTCATCTTCCCAGTGTCACAAATTAGAATAAAAATGTGAAATTTCAATTTTTTGAAAAAAATATATTATTGTTCATTACATTTTGTTCTGACAAAACATTTTTGTTTGGTAAGGTCAAAAAATCTTGTACAGATAAGAAGAAAAAGCTTTACTTCAGTACTATCATTTAGAATATATTGTACAGTGGTCTAAATACCAATAAAAATATTATTAAGTCATAGGTGTTGAAAGATATCCAGCACCAGTCCCTATACTGATTCTTGATGAACACCACTCATCACTGCTCTGCACTTTGACATCAAGCCATTGACTGCAAACCCTTCATCCCATTCCTTATCCATTGTGTGGTCCATCTGTTAATCACAGAATCACAGAATCACTAGGTTGGAAGAGATCTTCGAGATCACTGGGCCCGTGCCCTAACACCTCAAATAAACCATGGCACCAAGTGCCACATCCAGTCTTTTTTTAAATACATCCAGGGATGGTGACTCCACCACCTCCCCAGGCAAACCATTCCAGTACTTTATCAACCTTTCCATAAAAAAAAAATCATAATATCCAACCTGTATTTCCTTTGGTGCAGCTTAAGACTGTGTCCTCTTGTTCTGTCAGTTGCTGTCTGTAGAAAGAGACCATCCCCCACCTGACTACAGACACCTTTCAGGGAGTTGTAGAGAGTGACAAGGTCACCTCTGAGTCTCCTTTTCTCCAGGATAAACAACTCCAGCTCCCTCAGATGTTCCTCACAGGGTTTGTGTTCCCAGCCCCTCACCAGCCTCGTTGTCTCCTCTGGACGTGCTCCAGTGTCTCAACGCCCTTCCCAAACTGAGGGCCAGAATTGGACACAGCACTCCAGATGTGGCCTCACCAGTGCTGAGTACAGGGGAAGAATGACCTCCCTGCTCCTGCTGGCCACACTACTCCTGACCCAGGCCAGGATGCCACAGGCCTTCTTGGCCACCAGGGCACACTGCTGGCTCATGTTCAGCTGCTGTCACCAGCACCTCCAGGTCCCTTTCTGTCTGGGCACTGTCCAGCCACACCATCCCCAGCCTGTAGCATTGCAGGGGGTTGTTGTGGCAAAAATGCAGGACTTGGCACTTGGATTTATTAAACTTCACCTTATTGGACTCTGCCCTCCCATCCAATCTTTCCAGGTCTCTCTGCAGAGTCCTCCTACCTTCCAACAGATCAACACACACTCCCAGCTTAGTGTCATCTGCAAATTTACTAATGAAAGACCCAATACCCTCATCCATGTCATCAATAAAAATATTGAAGAGGACTGGCCCCAGCACTGACCCCTGAGGGACACCACTGGTGACTGGCTGCTAGTTGGATGCAGCACAGTTCACCACCATGTCTGTCCAATTTAGAGACAAGTATGTCACCCTGACAGTGTCAAAAACTCTGCACAAGTCCAGGGAGATTACATCAGTTGCTCTTCCCTTATGGACCAGTGCTGTAATCCCATCATAGGAGAGTCCAAATTTGTCAGGCAAGATTTGCCCTGAGTGAAGCCATTCTGGCTGTCAACAGTCACTTCCAGATTTTCCATATGCCTTAGCATAATTTCCAAGAGGACCTGCTCCATGACCTTCCCAGGCACAGACGTGAGACTGTAGTTCCCCAAATTCACTTTTCAAAAATTGTGGGTATTTCTATAGTGTTTATGCTTCCCTTTTTCCAATTTGAAGTGTTTTGACATTATTGAGGCTGTTACAAAAATTCTATTTGTTTTTCAATTTAGAGGTGTGTGAGAGAATCTCTCAGAGTACAAGATAATAGTGAGAAAATAACAGTCCCAGAAAAAAGGTATCAGCTAACAAATACTTTTAACAAAAGTATAACCTGTGAAACAGCAACTTCTATCAAAGCTATCAAAATAGAAGTGCAGGTGTTAAGCATTATAAAGTGTTGATATTAATAGCTATAAATGATCTTCTGGGTATTTATTAAACAATTCCGTTATAATTAAGGAGAGGGAAATTGGGTAAATTTGGGAAATTAAGGTTGTATAGTAATACAGTAGGAAATGCCACCACTTAAATAAAAGTTCTTTCTCTTCTCTATCTAGACAATAAAATTTACTAATGAAGCTTCAAAGAAAGCAGCAAAAAAATAAAACTGAGCTGTTTCAAAAATAATGTTATCCAAATCATTGCAGATGAGCTATGGATCATCAATTTACTTTAATTTTTAACTTAACTATGACAGCTCATGTGAGGAGAATGGCTAGTGCACTGGAGTGGGAAAAGAAGTGTTTCTTGTTTTAGTCGTATCTGAAGAGCCAAATCAAACATAAAAATCTAAATCAGTGAAATCACTCAGTCCCTCTCAAATACTTGAGTCACCAGTTCTTAGATGAGTCATCATTGTTTGTAACATTAATATAGCCTCACAGACATGGGACTTACAATATTCATTTAGAAAAATATTGTTTCATCATCATCATGCTCCTAGTTTCCAAAATGTCTGTATTCTAATCAACTCTGGCCAAATAAATTAATGGAATGTTTCTCAGAAGTGTTAAGAAAACATAATTCTTTTTGGTTGATAATAAAACTTCGAGGAAAGCAGTGCCTTTAGTATCACCTAAACATTTCTGGGAAGTAAAAAAAGCCAACAAAACTCAGCTTCACAATCCATTAATAGGACAGCAGTATCATTCTAACAAAAGAGAAAAAAAATATTGTTATCAACAATGATGCATGTCTACATGTGATCCTTTCCATATGTATCTTTGAAACACATATACTGAACACAAGTTAAAAACATATTTATTTTCAATTAAAAATACAGATAAGAAACTTGGTTGAGCACAGATGTTTGAAATTTTAACTTACATATTGTGTGAAAAGAATAGGAAATATAAAAATCGTGGTGTACCTTTTGTTAATGCACTCTACTATTAGAAAGTTCACCCGACTCTACAGGGGGCTGGCCACAAGATAACTAAGACTGCTTTCTGTTTAATGGGTACATAACTTTCCTCCAGAGAGAAGTAATAACAATCTTAAAAATATTCTTAGTGAAGACTATCACACATATACTAAATAGAGAGGTTCTGTAAAAAGTGTTAAATTAAAAACTACCAAAATTTCATTAAGACACTACAATGTCAATTGTAAAAGCAAAAACAGTGTGTCACATTAGAAACATGGACAGGTAAAAGAAATCCACCTTAGGAAAATGCAAATTAATATAGTTAATTAAAAAAAAAAAAAAAAAGTGACGCCAAAGAAATAACTGCCATCTCAACAGGCAACCCCATAAAAATGTTTTCCTTCAAAAAATAAGAATTCTCCACCAAAGATGCCTTACATTGGTATTCCAGAGGAGCACTGAGACTATCTGTGCTCTCAGTTCTGCTGACTGACGCATGTTTGACAAGGCATTGATTCTGGTAATTTCCTTTTCACCCCAGAGACGGTCATAGACAGATATCCTTGTGCTCAGGAATGATGTTCGTCTAGGAACTCACCAGAAGATGTTGGTCTTACAGTGAGACCTGAGGCACATACTTTGAAGAAAGAAAGAGAGAGACATTTACAAAATAGTTTTTTCCCACTGAGTTTCTAGGCTTTAAAGATTTAGAGTCCTTTGTTGGTTTAGAAGCCAGTGTTAAAGAGAAGGAGCAGAAGCTTTGGCTAAAAACGTTGACTGACTTGGAGCCTGGTTACAAGTGTACAAAAAGATCCTCTGTACCAGCTGTCCAGTAACTGCTTTTCTTTCTTGAACTGGACAGCCCAAAACTGGAAACAGTACTTCTGATTCAATCTCACCAGTTCAGAGCCTCCCTGAACCTTGTGGCCACACTCTTCCTAATGCACTCCAACACAGCCACAGAAATTCTCGCTGCTGCTGCCTTGCTCAGTGTGCCTCACTGACTGAGTTTGTTCTACTGAATTGCTTTTCTCTGTAATCATAAATGCTAATCATAAGATAGATTACTCTTCTGGTTCTTGTTGTTGATATACTTGAGTTTTGAAAGGCTGATACTATAAAAAAAATCTTTGATTGATTAACTTTAATTTGAAAGACAGTAGATGATGCCAGCCTTCCAGTACCTAAAGGAAGTCTACAAGTCTACAAGAAAGATGGAGAGGGACTTTTGACAATGGCATATAGAGACTGGACAAGGGGGAATGGCTTCAAACTGAAAGAGAGTAAGTTTAGATTAGATGTTAGGAAGAAATTCTTTGCTGTGAGATTAGTAAGGCACTGGAGGATGTTTCCCAGAGAGGGTGTGGAGTCTCCTTTCCTGGAGACATCAGAAGTCCTCTGGACAAAATCCCGAGTAATGCACTTCAGGAGGCCCTACCTGAGCAGGTTCTGTGGTTCTATGGCCATGAGTTTCAAATAGCAAATGATTCCATCAATTTGAAACAAAAAGTATTTCTATTGTCTATTTATACATATATTTTGAGAAACCAATTTACCATTGAATCACTTTGTAATCAACATATTGAATCCAATCCATTCACTCTGCAGAAAGATGGGCAATTCATGTATATATATCGAGTCTTACTCAATACATTTATGACATTAATTGCAAATTTTCAAATTTTATGCAGATTTATTTCTATTTTGGTAGGTGGATTTCACTACTACTAGGAAGAATGACTAGGATTAACAATATGTTGTAGGTAGTTTGTGTCCAGCTCAGTATAGTGGCATACAGGATGCAAACTTCTAACTCCATTATAATCACTTCAAAACAACAAATCCATCTGCAGGGAGCAAGTACCATGTCTGTAATTAACTTTAAACAAATTCACATACTTTTTCATTTTCCTTTGGTCATGGAAGCTGCATCTCTTGTTAACTGAAGAGATTTAACTCAATTTTCTTAAAGACTCTATGAGCTACAAATTAAAGCAAAAGATGTCTGTTGATACAGCATTCCAGACAGCAACTTGAGTCACCTCCCTTGAAACAACAGCAACAACAATCTCTCTCTCTCTCTTTGTTGCATTTTCACATACAATTGCACTTGAAAAATGCCCCTAACTAACTACTGTGAATGGCAGTAATATTTTGAGACAGATATTTGTGGATGGCAAAGAAAGGGCAGCAGCCTTCTGCTTTTTGTCAGTGTGATTCAGCCTGGAGGCCCAAGTGAAATATTAGCTTTATTTGTATAGGATCATTGGAAAATTAAAGAAATGTAAAAAAATGCGTCATGAATATAACAAAACACTGTTTGGCATACTGAATCTCTTTTCTGTTGCCACATATAACTCGTGTATGGTGGGTTTGCCTTACATCACACGGATAAACCTTTGGATTTTATCACTGTTGTCACATAAAAACATTTATTCCTAAGAAAAAGTATTTGTTCCTAAGGAAATCACCTAGAAGTAAATTCAAATTTATGTATCTTATGTTCTTGGCTGCATTCTGTGCTATTGCATGGCTAAAAGAGGAGAAAAAAGAGAATATAAATGTCACAACCCAAGTCTGAGACCAGGCTCTTGAGAGCTTTCTTATGTCTTCCAGTTTAGACATGGTGAATGTAGTTAGAGAACAAAACAGTCGTGTGTTCAACATCACTGGGCTGTTTTATGTCTGGAAAAGCTAGATTTGGCCAAAACATGTTTAGTGTCTGTATTTTCAGGTACGGGGCAGCTGGGTCACAGAAGACTGACATATTACTTCACCAAAATCCTGTACAGAAATGTAAAGTCCTCAGGAACTGACTAAACACAAACTTTGGGGTAGAAAAAGGAGCAAGTGGATACTTAATCATCTCAAGACCCTGAAAAACGTATAGGAAGAGATAAAAAAGACAATAAATAAAATAAAGGAGGGATAAAGGAAAAGTGAAAGGGAATAAATAATGAAAAATATCAGACGTAGTTCATAAATTTTTGTTTCACTGTACATGATGTGAATTTGTTTTTTAAGCTAGAAATATCTATGCACTATAAATTTAACTAACTCATTTTATAATGGGTTGTTTTTATCTCACCTGATGCAGAGGTGAACTGAGAGTAAAAGACTCAGTGAATTTTCAGGACTCTATGCAAAAATGAGTTTTCTCTTTGACCCAGTGCTTCAGTAGCAAACATATATCATCATTTTATCCCATTAGCACTGAGAAAAAAATACTACATTGAGCATTCCTATTATATCCAAAGTAGTTACAATAACTTCCACCTTTCAGGAAAACTATTAATTGAAGAAAGTGAGACTGTAATGATCAATCTTTAATTTGGAAAAGATAGTACTAGAATTTTCTCTGTACACTTTACAAAAAAAAAATATCGTGCCAAAATCACACTTTAAAGAAATTACATATATTTAAATGCAAATAATTGCATTTCTGTGAACCACTCTTAAAAGGCATATCCAGCAAATTTTCCCTCGTGATTAATATTTGTACACGCAAATAGAACTAGTAAGATATGTGTAGAATATTTGGAAGTATTAAGCAGAGAGAGTTTTTTCTGACTAGCTATTTCTCTAAGGTTCAGTGTAAGTATTATTTTCTTTGTTAAAATTGTTAGGTTCTAGTTAAAGAACTTTGAATTAACTTTCTTAAACCCCTCCCATTTTTATTCTCAATTCTGGGAAGCAAATACCATATTTATGCTAAAACACAATCTTGATGGATTATTTAATTTTTCCCCTCAAAATGTACCTCTTTACAAAACAAAAATGCAGTTATTATACTAGATGTTGTATTCTACATGATTTAAAAAATTGTTTCTGTGGTGTACTCTATGATTTACTGAGTTTGAAATTCCTGCAAGTCACAAATCCATATTATATTTACAAATTAAAATAATACATTCCCCAGAACTATAATGAGAACCTCTTAATAGTGTATTGTATTATAATTAGCTCCTTGTAATGAATCCAAAAGAAAAAAGTTTGCACATTAAAATGAAACTAATCTGACCCATAAATTAATTAGAGATCATTGTGGAGTTTAAGTAGCCAAAACCAGCCATAACCAGTTGTTTTTTCATCAGTTATGTGGATAGTTTAAAAATTTAAAATCTATCACTTATTAAAGAATTAATTCTCATTGTCCAAAAACTTTAGCTCAAATTTTACTTTAAATTCTATTTTTAGTGTGTTAATTATTTTAGTTAAAAACTCACATTTACATATGCAAATATATCAGTCAGTATGAAAACCCCCCATTTCTACCTGTTAATCATATCTCTTATCTATTTCCATATGAATAATTCATTAATTGCAACACACATTCCTTTGGCAGTTTTGATTCCAATGGATCCTCATCTTTATAAAATTTTTTGAAATTCTTAACCTACTTTATCTCAATAGTACCATACAAATTTATTCATGTCAAATCATATTAAATCACAGTAGGCAAAGTCATAAGCATATTATGTCATCAGCTAATGTGTTTAATTTAAAACAGCTTCAGTTTGCAATTTGTCAGTTTATATGACTTCTTTGTGGAGAAGGAGTTTGACATTGAGTTATGCTTTTACACTGTGTAGTAATGTAAAATGCTCAGAGCATTTTTCTCCATTTCAGGCAACTGCTCATGATGTATCTATTGACATTGATGTTCTAATACAGCTCATTCCTGCCAGACATTTTAATCCTATCTGCCTGAATTGAAAAAACATTTAAGAAAAAGTATTCATCTTTATGCTAGTTCATATTACAATTATTACAAGGGTGAGAACTCGTAACAGTGTGCTGCAGCCTGAGCATTATGTGTTAGTCATCAGCTTTGATCAATGTTTTGGAGATTCATTGCTGATAGAAGGAATAGAAAGCAATTATATAGCATTTCCACTGAGGTGTTATTCCTCAGTGATCACTCAAACTTGATCATAGTTTTCATTATTTTTCTTCTTCTGCTCTAGAAACAACTAAATTTTAAGATATTTAATATCCTTCTACATTTTCTCAATCACTCTTTTCTCCTTCACTTATAACCTATCAATAACAGTGCCTTAGTTACTTGATGCATTATGTGAAATATATGTATAAGATATAGAAGGCAGGTACGTGCTTCAAAATGGTGAAGATATTTTTACTTCTTTGTAAGGACACCCATGTCCTTCTCCTCACAGCTGCTCTCAAACCATTCTCTGTCCAGCCTATCAGATACAGCCTGTCTGTATTTGTGCTCTGGATTGTGGCAGCTCAACTGCAGGATGTTTCACCTGGCATTGCTAAATATCATTGAGGCCCATCTCTTGAGCCTGACCAGGCCTCTCTGGACAGCATCCCTTCCCTCCAGAGTGTTGACCACACCCCACAGCTTGGTGTTGTCAGCAAACTAGCTGAGGGTGCACCAGAGGTCAGTGTCCATGTCACCAACAAAGATGTTAAACAGTGCTGGTCCAATACTAAACCTTTAGGAATGCCCTCAGAACATGCTTAAGTGTTCTTTGTTCTGCTGTTTGTGGCTATCTTGTCCTTATTGTTCTGATTACTTTTTTTATGATATGTATCAATCATGGGTGGGTTTAAGTTTTCTTTGCAGTGTAATCTACAATCCAACATAGTTTCAAACATCGTTTTGCCTTTTAAATTATTTATTTTTCCAGAAAAATTTTGACAATCACACCATAGAGTATCTGTCAAGCACTGTGGGATTTGGTACTGTGAACTCCCTCTTTTCCACCCCAATCCTGCCCATAAGAGTGAGTGAAAAGATGGGCATGGTTTCTGTGATGAACTTCACCTTGTCAAGAGGAGAAATGAAATTGATAAATGTACTACAACATTAGGTACATTATTGTTGGGTATCTAAGGTCAAGGGTAACCATTAATGAAGACTCAACTCTCAACATTGCTAAAAATCTATTTCAATTTTGATATCCCATTATCCCAACCATATCTCAATTAATAGATTAGGTTCAAAACAATTCTTCAGAAAGTATGAAAAATCACTCCAGCTGTGTGTCAAAAATGAGTGCATAAGAGACTTGAGATTTTGTTTCTGCTCAGAATTAGATGTAAGGGTTTTCCTTGTAACCTAGATCCTCTGGATGTTCTCTGTGCTACCTCTCAGAGCTGAGAAAGATCTCGTGGGAGACAATCATAAAGAGACTTTAGGAGAAATTACCATTTCCAATATTCAAGCAGTCTTTATAACTCAACTCTACCATATATTTTACATCTTGCTTTCCGTCCCATAAGGTGTAAGAAAGGTGAATCTATTGTGAAAAGAAAAATCTCAAGCTCAAGTATTAGATTAGAACCTATATTCTGTAGCTGCTTTGAAAAGATTTACATGTATACAGCTCTTCACTTCCATGTATCCTTTATAAAGGAATATAGGATTCAGAAGCAAGACTTAGAGGAAGTGATATCTTCTTCAAAGCATATTTACATTTATAGTAAATCCAAGAGAAGACAACCAATCAAAAAATGGATTTTCTAAAGCATTACTTGATACAAATACTTGGGAAAAAATGTAAAGAAAATCAATCTCAAAAATGGGATATACTATTTTTAAAATTAAGCTACTCAGAATTGAAACTCATTATAGGCATAATTTCATACATATTTCCTATATTTGAATGTAGCAAGAGTGAGGAATGTCTGCTCTGTTTAAAAGAAATTTAGTTACTGACAGGCTTCAAGTACAAAAATGCAAGAATGCATAGACCATGGAAATGATGTAACAGAAAAATTAAAATGTTAAGAAAAGTGGTTTGTGTCAAGGACTTAGGACTAATTTTTAAAGAAGAGGTTAAACAATATAATCAATGAGAAAAAGGTCAGGTAGAACATCCTTTAAAACTCTAAAATTTTACTGTTCACATATGCCATATTTAAAACAAATGAAAGTAATGAAATCTCACAAGAAAAAGTCCGTTTGAAATAATATATACAGTATTAAGACAATTATAAAATTATATAAAAAACAGGGATGGATTTCAAACAAGAGTACATTTGTTTCTGAAATGGAACCAATATAACTGAAAATATCACAAAAAACCCAGTAGGTATACATGTTCTGTTTACAAAGTACAACTTCACTTTAAAGATTCAATTTAATCAGTGAAATTCAGTAGAGGATCATTGGAAGGAGTTAAGAAATGAATTAAATTTCCAAAGTTCATGTGTGTTAACAGACAATATAACAAAGGTTTAATTAACATCCTTAAGGTTTTTTTAGTATATACCAGATCCCTTTATGACAGTTGTGATTTTTTAAAAATTTTAGTTGAGGTATCAAACAAGCTTAGTAAGTTTGTGTGAGCATAAGGATAGTGCTTAGATTCCTATTTTATTTACATTAAAATGTAGGTTTCAAATTTTAAACATTCATTTAAATTATATTTCATTATTGATACAATAACTAATGACTTTCCATCAAAAGTGTGTTGTTAATACATCTCTCTGTATTTCTAATCTTACTTTCTGATAGCTATCATACATTAGCTAATGTTAGTGAATGAAAATATCATCAATTTAAACAATTTTGTTCAAATGAATAATGGTAACTTGTAACTGCTGGATAATATCAGCTTCTATTTTAAAACTTGGGGTATATTTTTAGGTATAATAATGTTAAATAACAATATCTACATAAAGTAAGTTTGAATAAACATCACTACTCTTTTAAAACAAATGGATTAGGTTTTTCAGTTTTGCGTGTTATGAAGTGCATTTTTAAAATGTAAAGGAACAAACCTTTTTGCTTTAGTATTAAACTCATGTCCTTTTAATACTCATTTCATATAGATCCAAGTGAAGAATAGGAGGGCAAGAACTTGGAGAAAAGGCAGCTGGATGCCTCTTGGAGGAAAATGCCAAATTATAACAAACCTCTTCAAGTTCCTTCTTCAAGGAATGCTCTTGTTCTAGGGAAGAGATGTTGTCAGCCATATCTGGAAAAAACTGAAGGAATAGAGAATACCTTGTCAAACAACATCTTGTAGCAATTCTTTGTTGCTAACCAATATGTCGTAATTTTATAATATCTGCTCTTTTAAATTCTCATAATAAAAAAAATAAATCTGTCATCCATGTATGCCAACACCATACATCAATTAAAACCTCCATTTTGTTACATTGCACTTGGGAAAGTGTTGTCATACAAGACTAGTTACACAGTCTCCTAAGAATAATTTTCAGTCACAGTATAGACGAGATATTGTGGGAGATAAATTGCAGTCAATCCCTTAAACCAAACTGCAATTCTTATACTGTGGATAAATTCCCAGCCTTTGAGTTTATTATCTGACACTGCACATAGGAACAAGTCAGACAACACTACCAACACATTTTTAATTGAAAGGCTTCAGAGGAATGAAATAAACTTATACAGGGAAACAACACAGTGGAAATCTACTCATATCTTATTTCAGATCTCTTGACTCGTGAGTCTTAAGGCTTCATATTCCACAGCTGTTTGTAGAATTATAAATATGTTGGTAGTCTAGATAAATTAAAATATTAATGAAGAGATATGTCCTATGAAAGAAACAGTTTATATTTGTCTAAAAATATTTTTAGACTCCAAATGTATCTACCAACTTCTGCAGATTATGTAGTAAATATTAATAAAACAATACTCATAAGTGTTTTTACTGGATTAACTGTGCAGGGGAGTTTCATTTGGGTCTACAAGTCTTTAGACAACACTGTCATCTTTGAATAACTCATATTTCCATTTAATATTTCCATTTCCATTTAATAACTCAAATTTCCACTGTTTCAATGGTATTTGAAAAGGATGTAAAGGTTCTGAACAAGTCCAGAGAAAAGCAGCCAAGCTGGTGAAAGGGCTGGTAAGCATAACCTGCCAGGAGCAGCTGAGGACTTTGGGCTCGTCTAAAAAAAGGGAAAAAGGAGCTGAAAAGGGAGCTGAAGGGTGACCTTATCCCTTGCCACAGCTCCCTGAGGAGGTAAAATGGAGAGGGAGAGGCTGACATTTTTCCTGATATCTAGAGACAGTGGGAATGGTTCGAAGTTGCATCAGAGATGGTTTAGACTTGATGTGAGAAAACCTTTCTTTACTGAGACTATTATCAGCTACTAGGAAGAGCATCACGGAGAGGTGATCAGTGCCTTTTAGTGCTCAATGTCCATAATGACATGCTTTAACTTTTGGTCAGTACTGAAGTGGTCAGGAGGAAGGACTAGAATATCACTGTGGTCACTTCCAACTGAATCTATTCTATTCTATTTTTGAAATAAATATGCAGTTTTCTTAGATTCAGAAAAAGTGTTAAATGAATACTCACATATAAGTTCAAAGGTTCAAATTTGGAGTCATGAAAAAAATCTGTTATCAATACTTTCATTCAGATATTTATTAAGACTTTTCATAAACTCAGAGGCTTGACTAAAAATGTTTTAAATTTTGGCCTTGGAAAGAGTTCTAAACTTCCTTTTTAGAAGAGTGGACATGTTATTTTCCTGGATTTTAGATGGAAAATTTGGGCTGGGTCACAAGGTTCTGACATAAGTGTTAGCCTCAGATCATAAGATCTTATGCATCTTCTGACATGGTGGGATCCACAAGGAGAGAAAAGTGTTCTTGTGGCAGCTACAAATTACCATATAATCTTCCCAGACAACCCTAATTTTCTTTATACAGTGAACTTATACAGTCTATTATATGATCAAATATCTGCAAACACTTTTCCCATGTTGCTCTCTGGAATATTATGGATCAAGTTTCGTTAGATTACAGTGGCCTTCCCTTCTGGACATTTCACCACTGGGCTTCATCACAGTGACTGTATTAATGCTTCCTCTCAAAAGGACTGTTTGCATTTTGTGAGACATTAAGAAATTCTTCTTAGTGATAATCCTTTGTCCTTGATGTAGCTGTTGCAATAGGAATTATCTAAAGTAGATTAGTTGGTTGATAAAATTTTATACTATCCTAGAAGCAATTATGACACTTTGATTTTCTTTTTTTTATTAAAGACAAAACTCACAGATTTAGAAAAATGCTTTAGTGAATGGTCCTGTATAATCTTGTTTTATTCACCTACTCTAAACTAAGATTTTAAACAAATGGCAGTGTTTTGTTTATGATTTGTATAGTGTTTTCATTTGTTTTTCTGTCTCCCTGTGTTTCTGCAGAGTTACAACCTTGATTTACAGCTGGTTTGCCTTGATTAAGTCTTTTTAATATTCTAGAATGTGTGGTCCCAGAGCTCAGACATTTTTTTTCCAGTAGTCAAATTTGCCAGCGGAAATTCTCCTTTTTTTTATTGCATTCTGCTTTTAAACACTTGCTTCTGGGAAATGCTTGGATGCTTTTAAGCAAACTTCATCACATAAAAGACATTTGTAGTAAAAAGAGTGACTTGTCTCAGCAGGAAATGCAATTTTCAAAGACATCAACCATAGGAGATGTCTACATTCAACTATGTATTATGACAAAGAATTTGGTTTCTAGCAGCAGGAATATCTCTGAGCTATAAGAAATCACAATGCTCTTTGGAACTGGGGAATATGCAATCTGTCCTATGCTGGAAATATATTTAAGAAGTGATTAGGCTCCTTTGTATAAACGAGTAGATGAAACAATGGCTGCCATCACATCAAAGGTGAACAGTGTGAAACAGGTGGTCAAAACCTATGTAAATAATAAAAAAATAAAAATAAATAAAACCAGGTTTCAGTAGAATGTAATAAAAATAATGGCTATGGATAAGTCTGAACGTGGGAGCAATGCTAATAACAGTAAGAGAAGAAAAATAAGATGAAAAAATGCACAGTGTTCTGGGGGAAATATATTTGGATTGCAATCCAGGAGGATGATTTTGGCTTCCTTTATGTTAATATTCAGAAGAATTGAGTTTTGTAACATTTTATGTATGTAACAAGAACTGTGCCAAACATATTTCATCACTAATTTCTTCCTTTACTCAAAGGGGCTTTAGACCTGACATTCATAGTAATTAATTCATTTGATTAGAGCATAATGCTAATAAAACCAAGGCTGTGGGTTCAGTCCCTGTGTAGGCCATTCTCTTAAGAGTTGGACTCAAAATTCTTGTGGGTCTCTTCCATCTCAGAATATTCCCTAGTTTTAATGAATTAAGCTGAATGAGGCTCTCTACTAGTTCGCAGACTGCTCCTATGATTTAATTGTTAGACCTTCCACTTGCATGTTTTATCCCACAACAAACCTCAACCTCCCAGACAATGCCTGAGTGTGGCCCAGGAGAATAATGGGCCAAAGCATAGGCAGCATGGATGAAGATACTTGTTTTTTTACCCTGGAGGAGAGTATAACCATATGGAGATGAATTATATCGGATCCTTTCTTCTCTTTCAAGGAGCAGAGCCTTTTGGAAGAGGCATAACCTGTGAGTTTTTGTATGTGTCACCTGAAATCTGACATTATGTTAGGTGCAAGGCTGATGTTGCACAATGTCAGCCAGTTATAGCTTTAATACTTTATGTTTTCCAAAACTTTTAATACTTCACATTTAATGCATAGAAGCATTTTTTAAAGTTTCAAATAATAATTGGCTAATTACAGAATCTCAAAATCATGGAATATGCAAGTTGGAAGGGACCCACAAGGGTTATCGAATAAAACTCTTAACTCTGCACTGGATCCTCCCCAAGACTTATAGCATGTGCTTGAGAGCACTGTCCAAATGCTTCTTGAACTTTGTCAGGCTTCATGGTCACTGTGGCCAAGACAGCTGCCAATCTTCACTTACTCATGAGATCCACTCTGTTGACCAGCAGCAGATCAAGGAGGGCATGTTTCCAAGCTGGCTCCTTTAGGACTTGCTCCATAAAGCTGTCATCCAGGTTTTTTAGGAATCTTCTGGCACAGGCTGTACCAGCTGTGTGATGCTCTCAGTTAATTTCTGGCAAGTTAAAGCCCTCCATAAGGACAGAGGCAGTTGACTTGGAAGTGTCCCTTAGTTCCCCAAAGAAAAAATTAATCATCATCATCACCCTGGTTGAGAGGTCTATAGCAGACTCCTGCAATGACATCTACATTATATGTTTGCCCCTTGATTCTCACAGGGACTCTCAACTGTGCCATTCCAACTGTGAGCTCCACACATTTGAACCTTTCTATTATGTACTATGGCAACCCCTAGCCTCTCCTGTCCTGCCTGTCATTCCTGAAGAGCCTGTAACCATCCAACAGAGCACTCCAGACACAGGACTTATCCCATCAGGTTTCACTTATATAAGTAATGTCAAATTTCTGGGACTGGGACAAAGCCTGAAGCTCCTTTTTCTTGTTCCTCATGCTAGGTGCAATAATGTAGAAACATTTATGTATGGTACATTGGAGCCAACACCTCTTGAAGCAGACTGAGAGGTCCCACTAGTGCTCATTTCCTCAAGTTCTGGCACACAATCCCATCACTCATCACTGGTGAGCCTGGGTTTGTCCCTTTCCACCTTTTAAATAAATATTTCTGAGGATGACTGTGGTATTCATACACATTTTTGCAAGATCTATTGCAATAGCTTTTCATTTCAAGGTTTACAGAAGTTTAAAAAAAAAAAAAACAAACAAAAAAAAAACTAAAAAAGAGAAATACCAAGCAAGCTTTTTTCTTTTTCTATGGGTATGGAAATATTCTCATATTTACTTTAAGGCTTTTTTATGCTGCAGTATTCCTGAAATAAATCAAATCAGTCTTCATTTACAGCAATCAGTGCATATGATTTAAACTTTTATTCAGAATGCAGCATTCTTTGTTCCAAAGAGATCCCAAATAAATGATTGTCATTGCTGTGACTGTGGAGATGTCGTGCAGAAAGTCCTTAGTCCTACCTTACAGTATTAATTAAATCATCTTTCTTGTGAGAGTCTAATGATCACACTCACATTTTAGTCTTACCTGTTACTACCAATATTTATCCTGACATAATTGTTAAATACTTTTGCACCTAAGACATTTTTGGCTGGCCATTTTCCAATGGGGAAAAAGAATATGGATCCCAACCTGAAGAATACAGAGAAAAGAATGATATCCCAGAAAAGCAGACTAAAAAATGCAAGAAGTTCTTGCTCAACTAGATAAATGCTTATTCTAAGTTTAAGTTTTTTGAATGTCCTTTGCTACATTCATCACTCTGCTATATATAGAGCTGCCTTGCAATGAGGTTTTCTTAGCTGGATGACCAGAAGGGTACAGTCATCCCCAGTAAAGCTTCATATATCAAAAATTCTGGTGATGACTGCAGTAAAACTTGGAAACCTAGTTGAATATATTTTACACATATATCATTTGGTGACAACCAAAGTTCTTATAAAGTGTTGACATAAAAGCAGAGAGCACAAAAAATTGTTAATCTTCAAACTAAGCAGTCAGTGCCTGGCATCAAGTAAATCCATTGTTTTCCAGAAATGCTCATTGGCATTTCAACATGCACATTTCTCCTGTGGTTTGTGCATAGAATTAAACCTCAGCCAGTTCTACTGATCACATGGAGAACAAATGTAGACTACATTCAAATGTATCCCCACCAGAAGTAAAGGAGGCTTAGTCAAATCAGCCTGTTGTCCAACCAGCTATCCTCATTATCAGTTCACTTTTGTGTACAGCTCTCTAGGTATTACATCCTGCTAGACTGCCTTGATGGGTTATGTAAATTTTAAGTCAGATCCATGAAGCTGAAGTAGTTGATGAAAACAGTTATAAATGGCTAGAAGGCAAATAAGATAATAGAGGTACCGATTTTTCTTTCTCATTCTTCGTTAGATTATAACACAGCATATAATCACAAAGAAAGCTTAGAGTTATTATGCAGTTCCATGCAAGGTTTAAAATATATCATGTGTAATGGTGTTTCTTTATCTCTCTTTTTCTCTGACAACGAAGTTCAGAGAAATGACACATTTCTGACCCTGTAGGAATCCAGGAGTTCAGGGAGGTAAATGAAGGCAACCTATGACATTAGCAAGATGAACTCTTTAGACAGGAGGTCTGTTAAATTGGAAGACAGTATTGTTTCTTTTAAGCATATTCTTAATTTAAACAGATGCCCTTTAAATAATTCACAAACAACCTTTGTATAATAAGGGAAGGCATACAAGCAAGAGGTATTGTCTTGGAAATTAATAGAAAATGTCATGCAGTTCAGCATCTTACAGAGTACAAGTTAGGACAAACTGAAAATTCTTGCAGTCTGCCACACAAACCAGGCAATAAGGAAAGATTCAAAATAATTACATTTATTTGATATTAAATATGACATTCCATTTTGTCTCATGTCTAACAGCTAAGGTTCTGAGCATCTGATTAAAGCCTTTGAAACAAGTCCATGGAATGTAGATCCCCAGAAAAGAGAATTCCAGATTTAAATAAATGTGTTACCCAGGGGGATCTGCAGTTCAGCATTATCATTTGAGACCAGCAAGGGTTGCAAGTACCTGGGTTACTTTTATTTTTACATGGTGCTTTTTATTTAATTTATAAAGTGACTAAACATTTATGTGTTTCAGTCCTGCTATTATCTTCTGACAGAGCCTAGAGAGAATTTGAAATTCCCAAGAGGGTTTTGATACTGTCTGGACTGACTTAAAATAAAATTAAACAAAAAAAAACACATTAAGTAATGTTTCTTTCAATAACATTACAGGCTAGAGAAGTTCTACTTCCTATATGTAGCCTTTAAAACACTGAAAAAATTTTGGAGACTGGACTTCAAATGTCATTCCTTTGTTAAAATGTCTCCCTTTCTTAATATGTAGCAAGTTCATAGTTTTCACTTCTTACATGAATCTTCTAAACACATAAGCCTTCTTAACATATAAGCCTTCCTATCCCTCCTTCTAGGCAAGGAATAATGAAGCAAAAGAAAGGCTAGCTCCTTAGCTCAAGGACTACTTCTCAATTCCTTTTAGAGTGGTTTAGTTTATAATTGGTTTAGCTTCTGACACTTCACTGACTAAAATGAATGCTTAGTTCTAGATTCAGGACCAGAATGTAAATATACTTTGCTAGAAAAGTGTCATAAATGTTATTATTATAGATGTCTGGGTTTCTTCTTTGCTATTCTATTGGATTTATTGCCTCTGACTAACACATCTTGAGGTATTAACTAGCCCATGCAAAATCCAACAGAGTTTTTTTGTCTTTCTTATTATTTTCTTTGCCACAACCTCTTGGAAAAACATTTTTTGGAAGGGCAAGAATTTCAGGTGAATAGGAAATGATAGTTAAACGTAGCATTTCTGATGAGTAACTGGTGCAGTGTCACTACTCAGATTGCTAGAACACTGAATCACCTTTTTCTCCACCTCTCTCTCCATCCTTCAGCTGCTTTAATTATCTAAACAGCAAACACTCGGTCATAGGCAAATAGGCATTTTAGGAATGCCTATATTAATATTCCTTATGTAGTGATTGCATTGACAGTAATAAATTCATTTCAGTCACAATCAAATATGTAAAAAAGACTGTATGGCTCAGCTAAAGCTGAGCATGGCACATCAAGAAAATGCAGACAGTATCAAAGATCAAGAGAGTAGCAAAATCAGAATTGATATTGGAAGACTAAACTGAACTTGTCAGATAAAGCAGCGACAGGCATATTTAAAATACTTGTGTTTAGTTGATAAGAATTCTGATCAGTTAACATTTAGAAGCAGCTCCTGAATTGTTCCTGATACAGTGACTCCAACAAGAAAAAAACAAGAGTTCTAAAAGGCTAAAAGGAAGTAATAAAGAGCTGTTATGTGAAAGAAATACACTAAAAACTAGGTGGAGAAATATAAACCTACACACACACACACACACACACACTAATGTGCTCATTAACCCTTGTGAATTCTTAGTGTAATATCAAATAAAATGAATGTCTTATATGAGGTCTGAAGGAATTTCAAGGTCCAGTTTTCAAATACAGACCTCTAAATATAACTTCTTAACTGTATATTTAGGCATCAACCACATATGTTGGTCATAAATTAGTACTGACTAGTTAAAACATATATTTAGACACCTAAAAAAAAACCTCTAACAACTCCTCCCCCCTTCCCAACTGTTGTTGAAAATCAGCAATAGAGAATTATAGGAATTCAATTTCATATAAAACATAAACAAAGTATGATTTGGATTTTATTAGATTATGCTTAAAATAAAATACAGCTATTTGGAAGGTGTGAGTAAAAAGCATTGACTAAAAATATCTCATCCTCATTCTTTCTAATTATCTTAAGGCAAATTAAAACAGAAAATAAAGAAAAAATAAGAACTTGAAGGAACATCATAAATTTTAGACATTAATAGAGTATCTTATACAAGAAGTATCTGTAAATATGTATTAAGATGTTAATATATCATAATAAGGTTTTACAAAAAAGAAACCCTAAATACTATTGTTGATCTGGCTTAACACCCCTCAGAAAAACAGACCTCACTCAAGCTGTACCTCTTCCCCTGCCCCTTTCCAATAGCTGGGGACAGATCTCAAGGTGGAATCACAATTTACTGAAAAACTGACAATAAACACAATATTGTGAGAAACAAGCCTCACTCTTTAAAATTTTTAAAGGTTTACTAAGGGGTAAAACGGAAAGTATCCAGTGCTGGGGTGCCTAGCAAACTGCCAGAAGCACACCGTTAGCTTAAAATTATTTCTTATCCACTGTTTTTCATTACACTGGTAACTTACATGCAATTCATAAGGCTATACATATTCAAACATTCCTGTGAGTTCTTTTCCTTGTTCCAGGAACTCTTTTAGCTTTATTCAACACTTGAACCATGTACAGGTTGTTTTCCCTCTCCAAGGACTCTTTGGATTCCTCCTTATGATTTCTCAGGCCAGAGTGAGACAGTTGTGTGATTAGTTTCACACAGGCTCAAGCTAATGCCTGAAGCCTAAAAATCTCATATTTGACCATTGTCAGTTCCCATTCTGAGCAGGCACACGATTCTCATCCTGGGCTGGAACATGCCTGCCCCAAAAAGAACAGGACAAATAGATGGGGACTCTTCCAGCCACCCCCCAGCTCTTCCTGCTGAAACCACAGCCCTGCTGTGATGTGGCTGGTATGGAATTAGGCAGTGCTAGAAACACCACCTCTCTTTCCTTCTGTACCTAGGACTGCTGCAATAGCCCTACACCTTTTGCTATTATCAGAATGGTTTTCTGCATTGGTTTTATTTTTCTCAAAGTCATAGATAACACGAAAGGCCTCTATTGTGTCGTTTCTGAGGAACTTGATTTGACTGAGAAAATTGTTTTTCCAGTGCAAAGATTTCATCTTTGCATCTCCACAAAAGTTTTTGAACTTACCTAATGCATGATCAATAAGAAAAGAATTAAAAGACACTACCATTTCTAAACAGAATCAACTGTGTACTACTGTGTTAAAGATTAGTCTCAATCTCATCTTAAAGTGGTCCAGATATATCAATTTGCAGTATATTTAATTATATAAATGTTGCTCTAATTATGTATATTAATTCTGGTGAAGCAGAATTGTAAGCACCTAGAAAGCTGTGTCAGCAAGGGCATCATGCTCAATTTTTAAAAAAAAACAATACTTGACACATCTGGCTGAGTTACAATACCAATATCACTTAAAAGATCTTGAAGCAGTGGAGAATTCATAGCATCTTGTTACAGCCCCAAAAAAGGCATTAACAGCTTCACCTGAAACCCTTAGCCACCCTTGCACACAGACATAGGACATCATTTCATCTCAGCTTTGGGACTATCACAGCTCCCCAAACAACACTGCAGAAGCACCAGTCTGCAGCCCAGTCCTGGTCCCCAGGATATACCTCCCAGTACTATGATTTGACTTGCTTTGATTTCTTCTTCTTCTCCCAGGTGAGACCTTGGAAGGACTCTGAACTCAGTTCATTGCTTGTCCTACTGATGGATCCTGCCACCTGTACTCAGCTCTGCCCCTGTGTTTGGTCCTTGAAGGATTTTCCCCCACCATCAGCAGAGAAATGGCCTGCATAGAGCCAGCCTTGGCTCCCAGATTTCTGTCCCTTCAGGTATAGCTGTCCCTCACTGCTCCTAGGCAGTCCACTCTTAAAAAATCTTTACCTTCATGTAGTCTGAATTCCCCTAGTTTTAGATTTTTGGTAAGTTTTGGTTGAACTGTAGCCAGCCAAGATATCTTTTCTCTTACAAGCAACTACAGATCCAAATTTGTTTTTACTACTTCTCTTAATTAGTAATGCAGAGGTAAATAAATAAAAATAGGCAATTTTTGTTCTCCTTATGTGTCTGTTTTATTGAAAAAGTATGCCATGCTATAGATTTTGTGGTAAAACCTGAAATAAAATGTTAAGAACTTTAAGAATTTAATTTTGCTTATGGCTATAGATGAGTGAGCAGGATGGTTTGAGGACTTTCCTACAAAAACTTCTGAAAACTATTATTTTCCAATGACATTGTAAGGATGAAAAATGTTGGTTCTGCTGCTGCTATAGACAAAGTGAGTTAGTGACATAGAAATGCTACTAACACTTTTGAGTCTGTACTAAGCTGGAAACTAAAGTATGGTGCTAGAGGGCACAGGCTTGCTAGAAACATCGTATTTTTGCATGAGGCATAGCAACATTAAATCAATTATTTTGAAAGTCTCAGCTTTGTGCAGACATCAAAAGCCTTAAAAAAACCCTTTGGAAACCATTTTACCTTCTTATATTGGAAATACCCATTTCTATTTTCTGCTAGGTTTCTGAAATCGTGCAATATTTAGATGACATAATTGTTAACTGAATTTCTAATCTTACTTAACACCGTTAGTTAAGATTGCCTTACAATTCTCTCTCTGATACTGAGCCCTTTGTTACAATCCAAAAAAAGACATATATGTTCAGTATAGAGATAAGGAAACTCTCATAATTGAGCCATGCAGATGTAAAAGTTGTTCTGTGCGTCCATGAGTATTTTCTTGGACCCAAGTCCATATGTGGGTCCTTTATTTAATCAAATTCTAATTTTTTTCAGTAGAAAGGTTCGATTCCCCTGAAGGGACTGTGGAGTCCCAGATGTGGGACTGTGGGGAGACAGTGCAAACCAAAGCGTGGAGGGCCTTGGCAGTGCCCAGCAGGCATGACACTACACCTGGCAGAAATAGCACTTAAATCTTTCCAGTAGAGGTGAACACTGAGATGGACTAATT
The DNA here is from genome assembly GCF_001522545.3 of Parus major. NCBI lineage: Eukaryota > Metazoa > Chordata > Aves > Passeriformes > Paridae > Parus > Parus major. The sequence goes on along the minus strand of NC_031769.1, from coordinate 135,444,119 downwards.
CTCCATACTACAAATCATCTTAGGTGACAAATTTAAGAGGGGAGGAAGAGCATGTTAGGAAAAGCTTATGCTGGAGCCCTGTCTGCAGATCAGACAGCAAAGAAATGGTGAAAGAATTTTAAAAAGGAAAAAAAAGTGATGAGAAATAGTAGTTTCACATTAAATTAAATAAATTCAAAGGAGAAAAAATCAGCAAGCTTCACTGTCATTATCTGCAAGTAGGGATTCTGCTAGGTATAATTATCAACATCATGAAGATCATTACAGAAAACATGGAGGAGAAAGGGATCAGTGAACTGATAGCAAAAAGTTGTTGTAACAGCATGCTAAGAAATGATCATCAGCTTCACATTGCATTATTATCACAATTTAAAATAATTTGGGGAAATCATTTTACAAAATAACTTCTAAGAATTTGCATAAATACATCCAGTAAGGACAGAACTCCTCTCTATTTGAAACCATTCATAGTGGGAATAGGAAATGCTCTGTTTGTTTTAACCAGAGACACTGGTCAGATTCGTACCTCTGTAAAGTCAATAGGAACACTTGTTACTTGGCATTATTTCTACCAAATCAAATGGCTTAATTGCTTAGAAGTTGTCAAGAAAGTTCTCCTGATATATTTTCAAAACATAAGTTGTATGTCAACTGACAGTTGATGTTAATTTACATATAGCTATTATTTTTTGCTTTGAAAAATTGTCTATAGTCTGGTAAAAATAGAAAAAAAATTATCCCTTTCTTTCCTTCCTAACACTCCCCTTTATGTTGCATTTGACATCTTTATCTTTACATTATCTAATCCATTAATGCAATTAAGTTAAATTGACAATATTTTTGGTTTGAAGTTTCCTCTTCTTGACTTCAGAGAAGTGGAAAGATTTGCTTGTTCAACCTCTATTTTTTTTCTCTCTTCCCCCCTGCAAGCTATTTAATTAATATAGAAGTTATCACCTTCTACAAACTATGTCTCACTTTTATCCATAGAAATTACTGGCTTTTATAAAAGCTGCATCTGAAATTAAAACACTTAGTTACATGTCTAAAGTCTGCAGATCAGATGAAGAAACACTGAGTATATTTGTCGGTGACCATTAGTACTACCCTGCTGATCAAATCATTGTGTATTTTTCCTGTAATCACAGGGAGTCCTTTTAAAATAAGAAAATTTAAAGAAATAAAATTGAAAGCTTTTGGATTTTCAACATTTTTTCACTTTGTTGATTAATTCCATGGAGAAAGAAAAAATATTTTCAGTGATAGAACAATAGTGATGAAGATGTATTAAAAATGTATGTCAGAGATCTATTTCCCTATAAGTTCCTTGTACTATTTCTTTAGAAATGATGCAGGAATTCCTGATATACTGTAGATATTGTAAATGTTATACATTTATTGTAAATAATATATTGATAATATGGCTTTACTTCTTTTTCTTCTACTATTGAAATAATTTGCCTGAAATTATAGAAAACAACCAATTACTAGTGTAAATAAATAGAGAAATTTATATAAAGATTCAGAATTATTAAACTAATACAAATTTTTAAAAATGCACAAATTTCAGATATTTCAAAGGAAAAAATAAGTAAGTACAAAATTTTATTTAGCCGAAAATTTTCAAAGGATTGTTACATTAACAGTGTGGAATTTTCCATTAAACACATACAAACAATTTAACTTCAACTTTTAAATACCAAATGCAAAGTTATTTAAATTGGAGGAATGTCCTCTTTTAGTGCCCTCAGTAAGAATAGACTTCAGAAGAAAAAATTAATTGCTTTATTTAAGAGAAACAATAATTTATCAGTTAATACTATTTTTGAAGTTGCATCATGACATACAGTTGTTTTGAGAATTGGTCTTCACACATAGAAATGTTTAACCATGGAGAACATTTATGTTAGGGGAGACTGTAGTACAGATGTATATACAGTATATATTTTAACATGAGAAATAAATCCTTTACCTGGATGCTTATGCTGCTGTTTTACTTTTAATGACAGGTTTTACTGAAGAATTTCTTTCCCTTTCTTTAAAAGAAATAGCTTAAAAATGATACAAACAACACCTAGTTCAATGAAAATTGAAGCCAAGGTTTATGTTCCAGAAGATCAAACAGGCCCCTTGGAGGCCAATGCTATGAACCTTGATGTCACAGTTTGCATCTTGGGATTTGGCTTTGTTTTTAACAGTCTTGACATTTCTGACATCCAGTGACATTCAGCACAACTTCACTGAATTATGACAGAAACTAAAGTATAACTGAAACTAAGAGCACATGCCAATCATTTACTGCCTTTTTTACCAGTCCACATTACATAGATTTTGGCAATAAAACATCACTTGTTGCATATGGCCACTGGCACTAACACCATTGCATTGGGTTTGCACGGCAGGGTTTTGCTGGTGGGGCTGCAGGGCTGGTTTCTGTCAAGGCTGCTGGAGGCTTCCCCCAGGTCTCACAGGGTCGATGTGTTTAAGGGCTGGCCAGGGCTGGGCCTGTCAGTGACAGTGTTAGCACCCCAGGAATAAGGTATTTAAGGAGGGAAGGAAAAAGCTGTGGAACAGCCAGAGTGAGAGTATGTTAGAGAAACAGCTCTACACACACAGAGGTCAGTGACAAAGGAGGGGAAGGAGGTGCTTCAGGCGCCAGAGCAGAGGTTCCCTGCAGCCCCACACTGGAACAGGGAGATGTGCCCAAAGGGTGCTGTGACCCCATGGGAAGCCCACACTAAGCACATTCCTGGCGGGGATCTGCAGAATCATGGAGAGAGGAGCCCACACTGGAGCAGGTTTGCTGGCAGGATTGATGACTCCATGAGGGAGCCATGCTGGAGCAGCCTGTTTCTGAAGCATGTGGAAGGGGATCATGCTGGACCATTTTGTGAAGAACATAAGAGCGACACCACACTGGAGCAGGGGAAGAGCATGAGGAATCCTCATCTTGAGGAGGAAGGAGCAGAAGATACAGTGACTGATGACCTCAGCCCCTTGTTAAAGCCCTGTCCAGCCTGACCTCAGATATTTCCAAGGGTCGGGAACCCAGATTCCCTGGGCAAGTTGGTCCAGTGTCTCACTAGCCTCGCCATAAAAAAATGCCTACTTGCATCCAACTTAAATCTGTTTATGTGTTTAAAAGAACCTATTGTCCTTTATCCTGTTATAGAGGTCTTGGTAAGAGGTCTCTGTCTTGCTTGTACTCTTTTATATATTACAGTCCTGTTTATTCAGAAAGTGGTAACATAAACATAAATACAAATCATATTTTGCTGTTTAGTCTAATGCTCAGTCCAGTTGATAACAATTCCACATCACAGTTTTATAGAGATCTGGATCCAGGCTTATGGTTTTGTTTCTTACTGTCTTCCATTATTCTCCACTTCCACATATAGTACAGAAGATTTATGTATTAGGAATTAATAGGTAAATAATTACCATGAGAGAAAAAGTGTCAGATTAGCATAGGAAACTTGGTCTTTAAGTTTTAAATTAAGATTGATTGGTTTAGAGTTATCCACAATGAACAGAAGGTGGGTAGCTGAAATACTCAAATAAATTACAAAATACAGATTTTTAATTTGTTGGGGTTTTTTGTCTTTTTTTTTTTTTTTTACAGGACAAAAGATGAGCAAGGGAGAAAAAAAAAAAAGAACCAGAAAAAAACAGGAAAATATCCTTAAGCTTAGCACAAAATGTTTTCATGCTCACACTTTAAATTGATAGAATTTCTGAATTATAAGCTTGATTTCCAAGGATAGTGTTCATAGTAATAGTTTACAAGTTGAGTTTCAAGAAGTCCATTGGACTTACTTATTCTGAACGCTGAAAATTATATGAGAAGTATTAAAATATAATTGTTTAGACCTTATACACAGCACTTATAAATAAATAAGGAGCTTAAAAAGTTACATCTTACACCTAAAATTATTTGCATTTTATTTATCGAGAAGAAATGAATAGCTAAAATAGCAAAACCAAAAGAAATAGTCTACAGTGAAAATTCAGGAATAATTGCACCTATAAAAAACCAACCAAATTAACTCGAAATAGTATCTCTGTTATTTCTCAGAATATAGCATTATTAATATCTGCATTCTCCATGTCCCTCCATGATTTATTACGATTTAAATTTCCTAGCTAAATATTATTGTACTTAATATTTTTGCAGAGATTGAGTAGGCTGACAAGTGTTACATATTAGCGATAAGCCTTTTAGAGATGTAGGGTAAGCACTGTGTTTGGCAGTTGGATATCAAAACTGGAGTCTACAGAAGAGAGCTAATCCATCTTCTTGCACTAGCTAAATCCCACTGTTACTTCATTCCTCTCAGTGCAATGATTAATGCCTCTCCTGTTTATCACATGCATCCAAATAATGATACATACCTATAAGCAAGTTATATGAGAGAACTTAGAGATGTCCTGTGCTCCATATAAATGTCTGTCTGTTTAGGTAATACATAATGGAGGGCAGTTTACTCCTGAATTGAAGCTGCTACTGGGAGTTTACAAATAGTAATGCAGAAATCTCATGTATATTTATTATATATGCATGATGAAGTATGTGTATTTGTATATTTACTGGCTGAGCTCATATCCATAGCACCACATTCTTCTAATTTAACATGGATTTCCTTAAGTGTTCTATGCTACTATGTAATACAAGTATAACTGTACAGAAACAAGAGCAAAGCGATTTGCATCTAGAACATGAATTGATATTTGGTAAAGAATACTCACAATCTAATCTGATTTGCAAGTCCTGCAACAACGCAGGTGGTATTTTTTATTTCAGTTGTTTGCCTAAATTGCTCTCATTTATGGTTCATTGCCTTTATACTTACTTAGTTTAGATTAATGTATTTAAATGCCCTTTTTGCGAACTTTGTTCTTATTGTTCTCTGCATCTGTTTGGGTTGTTTTTGATCTGTAGTGATTCTCTCTTTGGTATTGGACAAGATATGGTGCTATCTCTTTAATTTCTCAGAAATGTGTTCTATTAATAAATATCCAATTCAGCATCTAGGATGACAGACTTATATGATAGATATATTTAAATGATAATGAATAGTTTACTAGAAATTATCTCTACAACCATGGAAATAAAAGGCTTCACTAAAAATATTTTGTAAGATGCATGTTCATGGCCTCATACAGTCTGTAAATGCTGTCAAATTTTTGTCTGTAATCTGACAAGTGGAGTATTACATCATATATAGGTACATATATATCTATATACATAAATATATATATAGATATATAGATATTGATATAGATATAATTGTTAGGGGTCGAACAAAGGAATACTAAAATGGGAGCATGAGAGGAGGAAAAAAATATCACTTAGATATTCATTAAGAGAACAGATAAAGAAGAGAGAAGAAAAAGTAATGACATGCATGCAGAAAATCAAAGAAAGGCTTTGGTGATGTTTCTGCCCTTCTAAATCTAACCAGCACCTGTGGTTTCAATAACTTCTATTACTATTTTTATAAAATGTATTAATCAACATGCATATCCTTCTTTGCCCTTTGTAAGCACCCTGTCACAAATTAACAACACTTCCATGACAAAATGTCCCTATGAGCAAAGTGACACTACTGTAGTAAAAAAAGATTGAGTCTGGTCTCTCTTGGACAAAACTGTTAGACGTCATTTATTCTCAAAAGTATATTTACCATTTTACAAAAGATATTAAACTTTCATAGCATCTGGTGATAACAATTTAACAGAACCAGACTGTATAATTTACATCAGTTAACTACTGAATTTCATACATTTTTTTCACCTTTATTCCCATTATGCTTTCTTCTGTCATATTTCATCCTGAAATTGTTGACTTGGGTTTTATCATACTGGGGAGTGACATTCATCTTTATTTTATTTCCTCCTATCCTTTTCTTTCTTACATTTATTTATTTACGTTCCAAATTTACCTCCCATTTTTCTGTTCATGTTGTGTGTCATTTATCAATTGCAAAATAATAACAAATGAATTATTGTGTAAGTACAGAGATTTGTGTCCCTGACTTGCTGTTGCACAGGTTTATGTTTCCAGTTCCATCACAAAATAATATTCCTGAAGATTTATATCTTTATATCTTGTATTTATATTACAAAAGAAGTCTGAATTGGCCTGCTGGTGATGTCAAGCTCAGATACTGATGTTCTCTCACATAGCTTCCTCTTCATAGACATTGTACATGTCTAATGATGCCTGCACTGTCATGAATAATGTGCTTAATCTCAGTTTAAAGGATACTTGACCTCAACTTTGCCTTAATTATAATTATATTACTTTACATTTTATTCGTTCATACAGCACCTTTAGTATCAAACACTGAGAATGTGTTTAATTTTCAAAGGCTGTCCTTCCAGCATCAAGCTTCATTACTTTTTACCTTGCCAATGGCTAGTGATTGCCTGATTAGTGATACTTTCTAACTGAGCTATGAACTTCTGTCTTCAATTATTAAATATTCTATCGGAGAACTTCTTCTAGGACCACAGGTATAAATTACTTTAATAAATACATGGAAATGGATGAATAATCATGTATAAATATAAATATTTAAAGTTATATGATGAAATTCTGTAAACAACAAGTGACTTCATATATGAATACAGTTCATGTCCTGGTTTTGGCTGAGACAGAGTTCGTTTCTTATCAGTAGTAGTAATGTGCTGTGCTTTGGACTCAGTATGAGACTAATACTGATAACACACTGATCTTTTGGTTACTGCTAGGTTCTGTTAATCCTAAATCAAGGACTTTTTAATGACTCATGTCATTAAAAAGGCACACCTCTGCCAGTGTGGAGGTACACAAGAATAACTGTGAGGGAGCGTGGCTGGGATAGATGTCAGAAACTGGCCCAAGGGATATTCTGTACCATAAAGCATCATGCCCGGTATAAAAACTGAGCAAGTTATCTGGAAGAGGGGCTGATTAGGGTTTGGGACAGGGCTGACACTGGTCAGTGGGTGGAAAGCAATTTTATTGTGCATCACTTGTTTTTCCTTGGCTTGTCCTTTTGGTTTTTTTATTAGTATTATTATCTAATATTATTTAATGTTACTATAATATTTTATTTTGTTTCAATCATTAAAATGTTCTTATCTCAATCTACAAGTTTTACTTTTGATTCCACTGGGGATGGGGGGAGGGTATGAGCAAAGAGCTGCATGGTGATTAGCTGCCAGCTGGCTTTCAACTACAACAACCCTTTTTGGTGCCCAATGTGAGGCACAACAGGTTAAGATGACAGATCTGACCACAGTGTGTTAAATGAAAGCTGGTGTTACATTGTATTGGTTCAATAGTTGCTGATTATTATGGTGATTCATTTGCTCTTACAGTTGTGTTTTAGGCCAGGGTTTTGTACTGTAAATTTTTTATTTTAAAAAATAATAACAGAAGTTTCCTTTCTTGAGCTGTCAGGGAAATGTTCATGGTAACGTAAATCCTATTTCAAATGAAATAATGGTGTGTCTTATCATAATTCTTACATGAAGCTTACAGTAGGAATTATATATAGGTCAATGTTTTATCTTTACAAATTTAAAGACAGGAAACAGACAAACAGAGAGACTGAAAAATTAGTCACAGTACAATGAAACCCATCACTAACTGAAAAGATATAAAAGTCAACATTTGAGTGGGTATTAAAATGCACTAAAACATTCTTTAAAAAATTGTGTAGGTTCTTATATGCAATTTTATACAATCTGTTTATATGGCTAGTACAATGTGTATGTCATTATTTGCATAACTGGCAAATTTAGTGTTATTTAAACATTCTCAGATACATTGATAATTTACAAAATAGGTAAATCTATTTTAGATCTTACCCAGATCTGTACTGCTAGATAAACACTTTTCTGTGTTCAGCTAAATCTTGAATCCTGTGTAAGAAGAATTCCCTATCAACTTTCTTGTAAACACTGTTCATTCATTTCTGAACACATTCTGTTCTGTGCAGTAAGGTGTAAGACTTTCTGGTATGTTTATTTTTACAATTCGGTTCACTTATTGGCTAGTCATACAGACAACAAGAGAGTTAATTCTGAAAAAATCTGTATATCTTTGTTTTTAGACTAAATAATGTTTTGATCTTTTGCTGGATACAACTAAAATCCTTGAAGGGTTGAATTCACAGGGTAGGGTAATCACCATGACAGCTACTAATGTTTGGTCACCTTACAACTTGTTTTAATTCCCACTATTCTTGTTATTTTATGGCTAAGCCTAATTAAAAAATACCCAGGAATAAGATTAACAAAAAACAGAACAGTAACTAAGAACATCATCACCTACAGCTTCAATATTTAGATACATAAGAATATCATTAAACATCTCACTCCTCAGGACTTCATAAGCACATCCATTTCATCACCACTAGCCATTTCTTCATACTTCCTCCATGGTACCTTTGTGCTACACCCACATGAGTGTGTGAGCAAGTCTCACAAAATGACTGCAACAAGGAATTGACTTGAAAAATAACACAGCAAAATTCAATTAGTCTCCACAGAATTTCTCCAGCTTTTTAGTTTGTGCAATTTATAGTTAGTTCCATGCTATAAAGCCCTAGAAATCCCAAAATACCATATAATAAGCGCATTAGAGAACTTTTATGTCTAACATGAGCCCATGTTTCCTCAGACGAATAAAGATTTGAGTTTATATCCTCCATGTTCCATCTAAACATTATTTTCTTCCCTAGAGTAGGTGATTGGAACAAATTTTTCTCAGAAACATTTTACTAAATATTTTTTTCTCTGTCTGTTTGCTTTGGCTTTTTACTAAACCCCTGACTCTTTAAAGGAATCTACCTCTGGAGAAAAGAGATTAAACCAACCCCAAAATAATCTCTTTTCCTAATAGAAACAGTAATGAAGACAACAACATTCATAATCTATTTAGTTCTCCTAAAAGCAATAAGTTTTCTTTTTTGTTTGTTTTGTTTTAGTAATTGTTATACATGTATAACATGTAGACACATTAGAGAATTTTTTTTGTCGTGGTCTGCCCACCAAGAATTGCTCTTTGTGATAGGTGTAAAGATGTGCTGTACCTTTTCCTGTAGTTCTCTTTACTGTTTAATTATTCTGAGTATTTTAGGGGAAATATTGATTGCCAAAAATCTATACTGCTGTTAAGGGACCACCGTGAAAACTGAAATTTCTTATGCTGAAATGTTTATTCTTCTGCAGTGGTTTCTCTATAAAGCAAACAAGTTTTGATCCCTGCACTATTTAAAATAATTTTATCTGTATTGTAAAATAAGCCAGTCCAATCATCTATGAATAAACTGGTTTACCTCTGAGTGAATTAAAATAGTAATTAGGCAAAAAAGCGAGCAGGAAGAAAAATCAGAAAGCTCAGCCAGACCAGTGCTTTGTTCCTTAAGGACACATATGCCTCTGAGTCAAATCAAGTTCACATGACATAGAAATGTACCCTTTTTCTTACCAGTGTAACACATGAGATCAGTTTGAAGATTCATATTCCCATGTTAGAGGTTGCTGGATTGGGTATTGGCCTGAAGGAGATGAGGCTGCTTTGCTCCCTGTTTCCCGAGCCCAGCCTGCAAAAAGGCTCATGGCACAATCCCCAAGAGGATTCCCAAGAGGAGCACACACATTCACACCCAGGAGCAGCCTGTCACACATACACAGCAGTCACACATACACACCTCCAGCACAGACACAGCTGGCTGCACAGGCAGCACAAAGAGAAAACACTGCCTTAACAGCACCTATGCAAATGTGACACAGCAATCACACAGATAATGAACAGTACAGATGGCTTGGTCCTTTTCCCCCACAGGAGCAGAGTTTAGGAAAGTTTGTTGGTAGGATGAAGCCCAATGAAGTAGCTGATTGGGAAAAGGCAATATGCCTTTACTAATTCCAGACTCACCTGATCACCTTCTACAGCAAAATAGCATATTCTGTCAACATGAGTGGAACATTTTCTTACCTGGACTTCAGCAAATCATTCTACACCCTTTCCCACAGCCTTTTCCTGGACAAACTGTCAAGGCACAGCTTGGATAGGTGGTCTGTGATTTGGGTATGGAATTGGCTAACAGGCTGCACTCAGTGGGTGGCTGAGGATCAATGGTTTTCACTCGGGCTGGACAGGCTGGAGGAACAGGTGAGAAAGAACTGTATGAGCTTAACAAAAACACCTGCAAGGTTCTGCCCCAGGGATGACAGAACCAAAGAGCCCAGAACAGGCCATGATCTGTGTGGCTGGGGAGCAGTCACTGAAAGGCACTGGGGGATCCTGGTGGACAAGAAGCTGACCGTGAGTCAGCAGTGTGTGGCTGCAGCAGTGAAAGCAAAATGGATCCTGGGCTGCATCTGCAGAAACATTATTAGCAGTGGTAGAGATGTGATCATCCCACTTTACCCAGAACATGTAAGGCCACACTTGAAGTACTCTGCCCATTTCTGGCACCCAAAATTTAAAGGAAGGTATAGCCAGATGGAGGAGGGGCCAATGGAGTGTCACCATGAGGATCAAAGGGCTGGAGAACCAGCCCTAAGAGGAACAACTGAAGAAGTTAATGCTTTTGTCTCTGAAAAGAGAAAGCTTGTGGGAACCTCACAGCACTATCCTTGTACTTAAAGGAGAGTTATGCAGAAGGATGTCTCTCTTCATGACAGAGACCCCATGAAAAAGCCCATGCCCAATGGGTACAAGCTGCAGAATAGGTCTAATTTAATCTTAATTCAATAAATAAATTTTTGCAGTGAGAACAAGCAATGACTAGAAAAACTTCGCCAGAGACACAGTGGAGTCTCCATCACTGGAGTTTTACAAGACATGATTAACAGGATGCTAGATAATTTCATCTAGGCTGAGGAAATATCATATAAATATGTCAAAGTTTCACTATGAATATCCTGAAAAGCAATTCTTACAAATGTGAGAAACAGAAAACACTTGCATTGTTAATATTTTTTTGTGAAAGATGCCTTGAAATAAAAGTCATTTGTATTATATGTTTGTTTTATGTTATTTTTCATAATATTTGAAATTTGATCATTCATTAGTATATATCATATCATATCATGCTAAACTACATTTTAATATATTTATAAATGATTCTGATTTTTTTTAATAGCAGGAAAAAATGTTATATAATGAAATTATTTTAGACTTCTGATGAAAGATTTGCTTACCAATTAGAATGTAGACATGACTCTTCTAAGCAGTTTGAATGGTGCCATATATTGACATGTGAAATAAATACTGTATCGACTTCTTGCTGAAATCACTGACTGCACCCAGGATTAATGAGTCATTGCCTTATAAAGCTACTTTCTGAGAAATAACAAAAGCTATTTAATATTAAGGTAGTGCAAAAACATGTGAATCTTCCTGATAATCTTTCAAGCCATCAAATGCTTCCTTTAGTACTAATAAAATGAATGACAAATACAATGTTTCCCAGATCTATAAAGAACTTTTAGTGAAATTAAAACTGAAACAGAACTGAATGCTTGTTATCTTGATAAACCTATTTTCCTCAATGCTTTAGCCCAGTGGATTGTTAGGAAATTAACAGATTGTGAAATATATTTAAGATGTGGGAAAAAAAAGAAGAAAGCATTCAATAACGAAAAGGTTTTTTTATATAATGAGCTGTCTAATTTAAGTCTAGGCACTAGAAAGAGCTGGGAACATGCAGAGACCAGCTTAGTATAGCACCCCAAGTATGCCTCAGTTTTACTGAATAGTGTTTCCTTGGAATGTCTGCTCCCTCGCCACGCCAGGATCAGTCTAAGCTGTTCTCCCCCTGGAAATGCAAAACTACATATCCAGGTATGTGGGCAGTAAAGGAACCAGTACTTCCCCAAAGAGGTGTGGTAGGGAAGCAGCACAGCCAGGCACACTGGGTAGTGCCCTAGTCAGTGCTGACTCAGATCTTTAAATACCCACTGCAGGAAAAGGTTATGACCCCAGTGGCAGCTCTCCTTCCAATAGTCAAAGCCCAATGATTTCATTAGATATGATACTTTCAGATAATCTAACTTCTAGGTGAGCTGAATACCACCTTTACACTAAACCACTCCAAAACACTTGAGACAAGCTTTATTAAGAAACTGAACTTTATGCAGATACACTCTGGAGGTGTTAGCTGTCCTCTGCAGTTGTCCCAGGCTTCTAGATCAATATGGTATCATACCAGCAATGTTCATCAAAAGATTAAGAGCCTCTGAGGAAAGAAATTATCACATTTTACAGTGTTAAATGCTATTGCATATGTATAATGTAATATATGAGTACTCTGGATTAATATACAGTTTTGCAGAAAGCTAGACTACCCAGCAAAAAGTAATAACAACAGATGCAGAGAATGAATTTAGTCATGAACTGCAGAACGTGGGAATTTAAATCCAGCTTCAGCTGAAAGATCTCAAAAAACCTTAAGGACCTATTAACTATGGATTTAATACTTATGCCTACATATTTTTCTTTCTAAGTAGGACGTTTTTTTCTCTCTGTAAAGCATAACTTGGTACTCATGGAACACTGTGGCTTTACACAACATGTGAAATTTTAATGACAAAAACATGATTCACAAATTAGACATCTATGCAGATGTACATGATTTATGCATTGAATTATTTCTGTGTTACACACAGAAAGGACAAGCAGGTCCTTTTGACCCAAATTTGACTTTGATTTTGCTGTTTTAGCCATGACCTAATTTAGAGCTGTCTCAAGCATGTTTATAAAGTACTCAGCATTTACACCATATGGTGTAGTTAGAGGCACAGAGCATAATTTGAACCTTCCCTAGAATTAGACTTCAAACTCTTTGTAGTGTTAACACTGAAACTCTAATTTAGAAAAATACTATACAACATAAATGTAATCCGAAAAGCACAGAAATCCAGCAGTAAATCTTCAGATTCTCTGAAAAACAGTCCATCTCTTTCTGATGTCTATAAATAACATTGTTCATGAAAAAACAGGACTGGTGTTTCTTCATTTGTCTGGGTAATTAACTATACATACAACTAAATATCTCCTTCTGACCTAGGAATTGCCTGCAAGTACTAAATACCACATTGTCTTTAACCAACAATTAGATGTATTTAAAAATCCAGAAATTATGCAAAAATGCATTTAACTGCAAATAATCCCATTGATGCTAAAACTGTTATTGGCATAAGCAAATAGACAAATAAAACCTGTAGGCTAAAACATTGCCACCTATTCTCACATCAATTTATAAGTGCTAAGGAGAGAAGACACACAGGCAGACATCTCAAGAGACTATCCAATCTTTCCAGCTGCCACTGGCAGGACATTCTGTTGTATTATCTCTGGACTATATAGATTTAAATTTCTGAGATGGTTTTTACTCCACTGTTGAAGATCCAGTGAGAAGAATCCAACTCATTCCTAAACAGGATTTTTACTGCTTTGTTTTACTTACTGATTCCTGCAAACCCCCATCTTTTTGGCAGTGAACTCAAGACTATAACACAGACACAATTTCCCTGCCAGATTTGCTGGAATTCCACCCTCAAGCTTTTTCATTCAAACTTTTTTTTTTTTCCTCAGCTTTCTTAGTACTATCATGAGGCACAATGTTAAAAGACTTTAAAAGCAAATTATATAACTCTATTACCTCTGTCTACCAGGGCTGTTATCCTATTGTAGAAGCAAATTAGAGTGTTTTGAGGTAGTGTTTTACTGAAAAACCTTTTTTTTGGCTATTGCTCTGTTCTTTCTTATTTGCAGGTACTCCAGGTTTGTTGGATTATTTTCTCCAATTAATATTTAGAAATTAATATTAAAGGATGCACAGTTCCACAGCTTCTCCTTCTCTGAATTTTCTTGAAATGTGGCACAGCAAGTGCCTTTATGATCTTTGATCTGTAAATTCACAAAATAACTACTATTTGTGGTCTGATTTCACCAGTCTTTAACTACATAGACTATAAACCATCACTATTACATTATGAAAACCTCACTTGTATAAGTAGTCTCTAGCCTGTTCTTAATTTATTTAAGGCTGAAATCTTTCTTTGTTGGTTTTAACTGTATTTTCTTCTAGGCAACGGCTGTTATTTCAGTCAAGAATTCTAAAAAAAACCAACTTAGCATGTTGACCTTCTTATAATCATCTGCCAACAGTTTCCTACTCTCTTAATAGTGGACCCAGAATCAGTAAACCAACTTTTTCATTCTCTTCATGCCTTTTTTTTATCACAGTCAGTTTAACAGTCTACCCAGTGATCTATTATTATCTTTTTGGAAGGGACTAATTAATTTGATGACACGTAAATGTCTATCATGACTTCACTATGCAGTATAGGTAATGTAATGAATCAGATACTCTTAGAATGCAATTCAGCATGTACTAAACTGCAGCAACAGTGAGTAGCAGTTTTCTCCTAATGCCAGGAAGAGTGCCTAGAATTCCCAGCTCCCATGCAATCTTTACTGTGTGTATCAGTGGCTGTGTGAGATTGCTCACAAAAAACCCAACTCATTATTCATCAATCATCTGATCTCTCAGATTTACTGGTCTATGGGGACTCCCATAAATTTAATCTTCCTTTTGTCCTGAATCACTACCCAGAACATTTCCAAAAGCTCCATTTAAAGTTTCAGTGTAAGAATTTGTTCTTTTTGGTAGAATGTTGAATTAGTCCCTCTTCTGTTGCCTTTCTTTTCTAGCAAAGGCACAAGGGCACAGTGCTGGCTCATGGACAGCCTGCTGTCCACCAGAATCCCCAGGCCCTTCACAAAGCTGTTTTCCAGCAAGTCTTCCTTCCAGTCCCCAGACACCTCTCCTGAACACCATGACCCTTCAAAGATGCTTGTGAGTGGCACGGCTACGGTGTCTGCCAGATTTTGCAACACTCACGGATCCATCCTGCCAGGGCCCATGAGCCTAGGGCCCAAAGAAATGAAGGAAATATAAGAATATAAAATTTTAAAAATAAACTAACCCAGTAACAACTTTTACTCAACTCTGTATTGATAAGAATAATTAGCAAATCCTCTACATCATCTTTGTGGGTTTTGTACTTGTAATTCTTGACTGAAAAATGTTTTCTAAACAAGATTCCCTTCCACATTTTATTCACCCTAGCATTTGCCCTCTGATATTTCTCTTCATGATTAATGAATGGTTACCGAATGTTTAGTGTCATAATATAGTTGGTGGTGGTTAGTTGCCATAGAAATGAGCAATACATTTATGCAGATTTATCCCCAGCCTCTGTAAGAAAAAACCCAAGCTTTGTTTTGTTGCTTCTTAAAATATCAATATTTTTAATGATTTTTCAGTGTCTTCACAAAATCTTGTTATCTTTCTCCCTAAATCTGCCTAGAAAAACTAATTTTTTTAAATTTATTAGAATATATTTCTGTTACTTATGACTTTGGTGAAAAACTTCTATGATACCTTATTTGGATAATGGATACAAAATATTAATTTTTTTTTTCCACTGGAAAAAAACCCCACAAACAAATGGAGTCCTAAAGAAGGATCTTGGTAAAAAATTAGCCTGAGGTACTAAGAAAGTAAGAGTTTTAAACTCCTCTCAGTAGCCCATATAGTTGCTTTTAAATGTGTTCAAGTAGAAAAGAATGCATGACTGAAGTTTTGGTTATAATGAATTCATTATCTGTGGTACATTAAGTACCACATTTCCCTTTATTTAAATTGAAGAGATAATTTTATATGATCCATACCTAAACCCTATGAATTCTAACTACCATAGATAATGTTTGCACTGGCACAAATGAATATTAACTATAGATCTTGTTCTTTTCCAGTCAACCAAAATTTTCACAGATTTTCTTCCCTTCACTTTTGTGCTAGAATTAAATATAGCCAGAAGTTGCATGAAATATCTGAGGTGACATATCTGAAAAGTAATTGAACGTAGAGTTCAAAATTCTGCAAAACAATAGAAAACCTCTGTGCTTGTTTGTTTGATCCTGAACCCTCTGTAACTTCAAAAAACATTTGCAGGCACGATTTTCCTTTTGAAATGATCTGCTGCTTACAACTCCCAATGAAAATCTTGATTGTTTACATTACTTCAGTTGCTGTCATATACATGAACATAAGTCTGTCTCTCTTTGTGTATTATACTTGGTATACTGGGTTGGATTTCTATAGGGAGATAAATGCCCTTGGCTTTTTTCCAAAAATCTTTTAACACATCTTGGGAAATATGCTAGTAGTGTAAACCTAAGTGGACTCATGGGATCACTGCTGAAAAATTTCTTAAATTTCAACCTGAAATCATCGTTAGGCACAAATTGATTATGTTTATATGAGAAACTTATGCAAGAAACTTTTTACAAGGACTTTACTCAAGAATATTTCAACTTTGGCAGCAGATTATTTTTTCTGATGAAAGCTGAGATTTCTTACTGTATTTTATAACACTTTTGTATTTTATAACACTTTTGTATTATTTCAGCATATCAGTAGAAATGTGTCATGTGACTCAGTAGCTAAGGGTCTTGATGCACTGCAAATGTCAAGGCTTATTAAATTATTTTGATAAATTTTCTTGTCTCTGATGTGTAGAACAGGTATATATATACAGAGATGAAAGACTATAAAAATATTTAAATTATGCTGCAATTTACATAGACATTAAAATTTTATAATACTTAAAATTTTTTATTCACCTTGGTAACTGAGAATGAAGGAAAGAATGATGGGCAGAGATTACCTGAAAAGACTCTCACATTTTTTGATCTTCCCCTGGAAAATGTGGCATGTATTGTAGTAATACATTCCAGGGAGAGAGAAGGAAAAACTGAACCAAATGAAAATGTAAGATAACATTTCTCTTCTTGAAAGAAAAAAAAAAAAAAATCAAGACGCAGAGTAGAATTAATATGGACAGAGTGATAGCAATGGAAAATGATATAAATATTTCTTCTTTGTCTCCCTCATTTGCCTTATCTTTGCCATCTTCTGCAAAGGAATGTTATAAAGCTGGGGAAGCTTTTGCAGTCATATTAAACTGCCAGTCTTTAAAGGAAGGTAGTTTAATGTGCAGTACCAGCCAGGACAGGGTTAATTTTTCAGTAGCTAGGACTGGGCATGACCAGGACCCAGAGGTTCTTCTGTTCTACCTCTTGTCATTGCCAAGGGCAGGGGGGGAGGGAGTTCCTTCTGGCTGAGTAAGAGTGATGGAGGGAGAGGTGGTTTCAGGCCAGAGGGAACAGTTGAGTAATGCTGGTTTCAAGCTGGAGTGAATATTGGGGTACTGTCTGTTGTCAGGGCCTTTTACAGTGAGCAATAACTTTTTTTTCCCCTGTATTCTCTGCCATGAATATGGCTGTTACTGTTCAGTTATCTCTCATTGCTGTTTCCAGAAAATTGTTGTTATCTCAGTTTGTGATCTTTACTTTTTGTGCCTCCAGTTCTCCCCTCCAGTCCACCTCAGGAGGGAAGGCAGTGGAGGGGCCAAGCGAGTAGTGCATAGTTCAGCCAGGGTCTGTGGGAGTACTAACCTGGGGAGAATCATCCCTAAACCACAACATCTTACCAGACAAACACAATCCACAAAACTGTGGAGCAAATACTAAGCTACAGTTCCATTTAATGGCAATGTTTACAGAGGCAGAAGTGCAATATGAGACAGGAGTAATCAATGTGCAGATGAGTTTCTCAAGTATACTGCGAATCATCCATCTGTTTTCTGCTGGAGTCTTTTGTAGTGTTCTAGAGAACTTACAGAGAGCTCTGCCGACAATGTCATTATAGGTTCCATATTAGAGTATGATGCTATTTTATATCTGTAAAAAGTCATTTTCAAAAATAGCTTAAGAGCCTCCAGAACTTGCAAAAACCCTGGTTTTGGTGTGGAAGAAGTCCAAGCAAGGTCAGATGTGACTTCTAAAGTCTTTATATAATTTGGTCATATGCATTCCTATTTCAAATAGATTAATACTTTTCTCTGACAACAACAGAGGCCAGTATATGTATAATTTATATAACAACATATAAAGTAAAACACTATAATACAATACTACAATAATCGTGATATTGCTGTGATATTGGTATCTATCTAATTTATGACCATGTATTGATATGATCAACAACTTACTTGCTTTCTGTATGCAACCCTGTGCATATATATAGCCAAAATAAATTCTTGTTCCACTAAGACTTAGCAGTAGTAACACACACTGATTTAAAAAAAAAAAAATGTCATATGTAGTTACAGTGTCATACATGCAATTACTGGACACTGTGAAAAGGGATTTTTTCATTACTTGTTTACTGTTAGTCTCGTGCATCCCCAGGGATGAAACAAGATGGTCCTGTTTCCTTGGTATAAAAAAGTTCTGTTCTTCTGCCTGTTCTTCTTTCAGGATCAGAGAACAGCTTCCCAGGCAAAATATCAAGCATTCTTGGAATAACATATATTCAGAAATTTGCTATCTTAATCATAAATGTCTACTCCAAACAGGCACTGCTAGGCTCCTGAAGGTTCTACCCAGGAACAAAGAGTACAAAAGTGCTTTTCTTTGCTATTTTTCAAACCTGTTAAAGTCAAAGGCTGAAACAAACATTAATATGCTAATGTAGCTGCTAGCTTAGCAGTTAATTTTCAGCACCATCTTGCTACTCTTATTTCATTATCCCAACTGACATTTTGTTCACTTAGTCACAATTATACTGCAGGAAAACTGTAACTGATAACATAACTCAGAATGAAAAGACATAGAGCATCATACATTTCCACCTATTAACAATCAACAGTTGTTGGTTTTTTCCACAATGTTAAATGTAAAATCTTTAATTCCTAAATTGTATAACATGCTTAGTCTTTGCAACATGGTACATTTGCATATTGAAATGGATGGAAAATAAGAGAAATTAACCATGCTGGGAAATCTGAATATAAAGAATAAAGAAAAAAAAAAGTTTAAACTCCTTTATTCTTTTAATCCTTTCAGGATGTAGCTTCTGTAAAAAATGTTTGCTTGTGACAATCTATTTAATTATGTAGGTTTCAGTAGACATTTAGACATGTCCAGATTAGACTCAAAAATTTTTTCATTAGAATGCAAAACCTCAATTCATCCCATGATTATAGTTTTTTGTCATTTTTTGCGATAAATTTCCATTTAGTCTTTTCTCAGCTTTTTCAAGGTTCCTTTCTGCAGTCTCCAAAATAATTTCCAGCTTTTAATTTCTAAATTTTTCCACATATTGAAACCCAGTTTTCATTCAAAGTGTTCTCTAGTGGCCGTTTCTTTCCTATTGATCCAAAACTACAACTAAAGCAAACTTAATGCCAGAAAGAAGAATGAGAATGAAGAAATAAAACACAACCAAACCAAAAACAAAATAAATCCCCCACAACTTGAAGAGGGTTTTTCCAGATAGAATATTCAGTGAGTTCATCCCATTTCATTCAGATTGCTATCACCTAAACCTTCTGACAATTTGAAAGTATGTCAGCCATTGCACATTTTCTGTTCAAACCTTTATATGAGCTACTCGCAATCCATAAAACCATAATGACTCTTAAGAACGTCGCCTCTTTTCTCCTCCTCATTGCATTAGATATGTACTTCTTAGAACTAAATCTGTATTTCCAACACTTTAGTAAATGACCTGTTTGCTGGGCTCCCACAGCTTCTACTGATGTCAAGGTTAGTTACCTTTTACATTGTCCTATTTCTTTCTCCAATACATTTACATGGAAAAGCTACTACTTTATGATCATTAATAACAGTTACAACTATGCAAGCTAACGTAATTACAATAAAATGGTATGCTTCAGGGCATAAATTGATAATCTGTGGGAGTCAGGAAAGAGCTTTTCTTCTCTCATTATGACATTAAACAATGGACAAGTGTTTTATGGTGGCTTTGCTGTTATTTGAAGCATAAAGTACAGACAGCTTATGGAATCAGAATGCCAGAGCAAGTTTAATAATGTCAGTAATCCAACACTACCTCTTTTATAGACTGATAAAATCTCACCCATTTTGTCTCTTCCTGTAACAAATAACATTGATATTAGAATAGATACAGAGATAATTTTTATTCTGTCATTCCTGTGCTAAAAAGTTTTCCTTGGTGTTTCCATTTGGCAAGGTTAGTTCTTTAGGTGTTTTTTGGGTTTTATTTGTGGGTTTGTTTTTTTTTTCTTTTTTTCTTTTTGGTAGTTTTTTACTTTTTAATAAATAAATTCCAATTGAATATTCTGGCAGAAAATCTTAAAATAAAAAGTGAAAAATTACTGGGAGGTAATGAAACTAAGAATGCTGACCCAGTGCACATGATAGGTCTGTCAGATTGACTCCCAAAAATGTGCTCCAAAGTCATGTCTTCCTTAGTTCCATTTCCCTTAGATTAGAAGAAGAGAGGGAGCAAGAAAAAGAAAGAAAGCAATCCTTAAAAAAAAATAATAATTATAGAAACCCTTATAAAATGAGAGTGTAATACAATAGACATACTCTTGATGAACTTCTCCAGTTTTTTGGAGGATCTGTTTTCCAGTGAAAATTGATGATCTTGGATAACTGGGGAAATAAAATTAAAAATTTTATCAATTTAAAATGATTGATTTTTTTTCCTTCTAAATTATTACCCTACAATATTACTTCACAGCTTTGATCAAATGATCAGTGAAATAAAAAATTAAGTTCAAATCAGTAGATTTTCTTCTTAGAACTAACATTATTAACTTGATATCCGGACAGAATTTTTCAAATCATTAACTGCATCTTCCTGATATCCTCAGCAGCATACTGTCCCTTGGGATAAATGCCTAGTTGTCTTCATCAATGACAGATGAATCAGAGGGAGATTAAAATCACTGGGCTGCAGTTAGCCTTTGGGGATATTTCCATAGATTTTAATTTTGTTGTTAAAACTGAGTGAAGTAAATTCTGATTCTGTATATGAAACATGGAAAAAAATTATTATTAGAAAATAAAGCACGTTATTATTGCATGCAGATCCATAATAAAACAGTTCTAGTATCTTGGAGGGAGAGATGATCAGGAAACTGTTATCCTTGGTTCCTCAGCAGTTTTAGCTAGTAGAGAAACCATCCAGTACCAGACCATTTACCTCTCTCCCATCCAGAAAATTGTTCTCATATCACAGTTTGGTGTTTAGTTCCCAAATGAGGAATATATTCAGTCAACTTGTCCCAGGTCTCTAGAGAGTGACATCATCATTCTCTGTCTTCAACATGTTATAATTTCAATTTCAGGTAATGCCTAAAAGAAAAGATAGAATAAAAGTTTGCTTAATTTCACTGACTTAGCTAAGCACCCAAATCCCAAATTTTTGTGATACATTAGCCATATTATTGCTATCAAGATTATCTCTAACAGCCCTTTCCACTCCAATTTTTTTTTCACATCTGGCTGCCTGCATGAAAAAATTCAAGCTTGCAAAAGGTATTAATGCTTTTGAAAATGGGAGGAATTCCTAGTTAAAAACCTGCCCAAATGAAGCTCTCTTGATAACCCTATTTTATGCTCTTCTCACATAAAGACAAGACAGGGCTTGCTTTCCCTCTGAAGCTCTGTACGTCTGTGTTTTGACTAATTTAGGCAAACAAAACCCTCTCTGCTACTGTGGTCAGCTCTTTGCCATCTGGGTCTGGTCCAGCTGGGTGTTGTGGCAATATTAATGGGATGGGTCTGATGGAGTGCCCAAGATGGATTTTAATTTCCACAGAGACATCTCATGGTCTGAGGGCTGCAATCCAAAGACTCAGGGGCATGGTGGGCTTCACAACACCTCAGCTCACCTGGGGAGAAACAGCCAATTGCAGCCATAGGTTATAAGGTTTTGACCTTATATGTGTAAGGTCTTGCCTATTCTAGGATGTCTCTATCAGTACCTTCCCAGCACTCTGCATTCCAGGGCCTCAGATTTATCCCTTCTATGCTAGGCACATTCTTCAGGGTGTGATTTATCCTAGGTAATTCAGTTCCCACACTCTGCCATTCCTCCGGTGGACCCACCGATGGGAATAATCATTCTTCAAAACTTGAGAACAGAGATATGGTTACACAATCTTGTACACTCAAATATCTGTACCATAAACAGTCAAATCAAGAAATAACTATTTTGTGTCTATAACTGGTCATACCCAATCCACAGAACCCAAATTAGAAGCATTGAATATTTATAAAATCCTGTTTGCTACTATTCTGTGAAAAGAAAATCTACTTTTTTATAGACAAGCTTGAGAAAAATCACAATGGGCTCACAAGTACTGAACAAAAGAGAAGGATTAATTTACCAAAACATTTAAATAAATTTCCAAATTCTAGCCAGGATGAAGGTATTTACACCTGTCAGGGTCTCATACAGATATTTTTAGGCTGCAATCTTCATGAAGAGTGTGTGTATCTATGTATAAAAGAATAATATTCCAATTAATTTGGGGTGTAGAATTTTTACTGCATCTAAATCTGTTCACTTGATCTTAATTTACTCAGCTTGAAGTTGAAGCAGTATCCTGATTCAGTTTTCACACTAAACTACAAACATAAATCTGAACAGACTCTAAATTCAGGACCAGACGTTTTAGCTAAGGTATATTATTGTTTTAAAAAAAAGCAGAAATCATTCTCAGAACACAGAATGTAGAAACACATTATCTATCTGAGATGGTTATTTCTTGAAGGAGTGTTTTATATTAAAAAATCCCTTCAGAATAATATCCAGGAGATTGGGTGGAAGAAAACATAAGGATTCTCTTTTGCGTGTTGCTTAATTACCCCTGCTTCACGCCAGAAAAATTAACTATTCCCTTTAGGATGTGATCTGCAATGTGAGCTATGCTAATCATGAAGGCAACTGGTGCTGATCTTTAAGGCGTGACTACAAAATTCTTTCTGAATTCAAAAAAGCTGAAATTGAAATCATATGCATCTTGGGTCTCTAAAGGTTTGATGATGAGTTTATTTGGTTAGAAGGCATTGCTGCCCACTTTATATTTTCACTAATTTTTTTTTTTTAAAGTCAAAGTATGTGTACCTTGCAAGTCCACCTTGAGAAGACTGCACAACTTCCTTATCTATAAATTCATAAAGATGCTTATAGATTTGTCATTATACATATTTTTTAAAACATTAATTAGTGCATAGGTGTTCTGGCTGTTTTCAGTCCCAGTGAACACTAATATCTGGTACTCTGATAAATTTAAAGGTCAAATACTTTCACAGGAAGGTTGCACCATTGCAAAGAAAAATGAGAAAAGGAACAATGCTGCAAGTAGCTGAGCTATACCACAACAGAAATTACTGTCAGCCTTCCTTTGGATTAAAAAGAACTTTCTTTGCCGAAGACAAGAGCTGGAAAACAGTAATTGTAAGAGAAATTAAAATACATATTATGCATTGGTGGATTGATATGAAAACTTCAAGAAGAACTAAAAACTGACTCTAAGGTACTCAGATCTTTACAATAAGATTTGGCAGGAGAGTATGTGGAGTCTCCCTCACTGGGGAGAATCAAGAACCATTCAGACACCATCCTGTGCAGTGATCTGGAAAGAGCCTGTTTGTGCAGGGAGCTTGGAGCAGATGAACCACTGTGGACCCTTCCAACCTTATCCATTCTGTGATTTTGTGATTTTAACAGGAAGTTTTTAATGAAAGACGCACAAATGTAAAGCCTTTTGAAATTCAGCGAGAAAAACAATAAATAAATAATGTTTTAAGACAGTGGAAAAATCATGAATGTATAAATAAAAACTATTCAGAAGAAAAAATAACCCATCCAATTGAAGTAAAACATGGCGAATGTAATTTCCAACATAAAATGGATGTAGTAAAATATACAGCAAATATTTTATTGAAAAATATTTTAAATCCTGCAAAGTTTTTTCATTTGCATATTGCAGTCTATTGCTGGTTGAAATTACTATGCCTGGGAGCTGGCCCACTGAGTTTCCACGCATTACTACAGCATAAGCAGTACAACCAAGCTGTGAAATGGAGTCTTCTGGAATTCACACAACAGACTGGGGAGCTATGGAGGAACCCAGCTGCCAGTGTAATATTAATCATCAGCATTTTTCCTTAATTCTTACCCTGGTGTATCCTGTAAAATAAAAACAAAAAAACAATTGCAATTTTTAAAATCTGCTTCTTTCTACTCCACAGAAGTCTTGTGATCACATAATAGGCATCAGACGTAAATTTAATAGGAAACAGGCTAGACTTACTCAGTTAATTTGATTTTACTGTTATTCTCAGTCTTTTCTCTGTGTGTTGCAGAAAGAAATAATAGAAGAATAAAGTTATTCTTGTTCAGTGTAGTACCCTCTAAAATAGAAATAAATTCCCCAGTGTTACCTCATTACAAATTATTATTATTATTATTCTCAAATAAATGGCATTGACATCAGATCTTTTTTTAGATTTATATCTTATGAATGTAAAATATAATTAACATAGGGATTTTAAGGTCTTTTAGTATCTGTCATTCAATCTGTAATACAGATTGTTGCATTTAAATGTAATATAATTTTAGTATTTTTGTCACATGTGAAAAGAAACCACCCACCAAATGTTCAAATCTGCACATTTTTACTTGACTTTCTCTGGGTGTGCACTGATTTTTTTGTCTTTATTCAAATACTTGTATGTCTTCTGCACTAAATGCTGATTCTATATTGGCTACCAAAGATACAAACCTTTTACTAAGGAAATCCATCCTACAGAGAATTATCAGATCTCAACATTATGTTTTTCCATTTTGTATTTACAGAAATAAAAAATACAAGAACTTTCATACCAAAAGATTGGTTTGTTTATCCTACAAAAGGCAGCAGAATGTGAAAGCAAGAGGAAACTAACACCCTACTCTCTTATGCTACCGGAAGTATATTCTAAAATAAAATATTCTACCTCTAGACCTATACCATCACCTTTCTGTAAGTGGGTTTATTTGACAGATACATTTAAATAATTTTAAGTCAATGAAAATATTATTTCCTTTAGTTACTATGTATAAGTCTCAAAAACATTTGTTTCTACCATTTTGCTTCTTTTGTACATTTAACACAACCAGTTTACCTTCAGAACATAATTGATTGCAACTCATATTAGCTTTTTAAAGTGTTAGGTACTTAGGATGCCTCTATGGTCAATTAAAACACCTGTCCAGGATATACATTACAGAAAGTTTAGATGTGGTTGCCTTTTGCTCCTAAATGAAGTCTAGATAGGTATTTGTCACTAGATTTTTGGGCAAGTAAAAAGTTTTTAAATTAATCCATATCTGTTGATTTTAGGGTCTTCTGCATACTTAAAAATTTCATATCCAGATCCCCATAACATACAGCCCAAATTTCATATCTTCTTGGTAAATTGTACATTGATGAAAGATAGGTAGAGAGAGAGAGAGAGAGAGAGAGAGAGAGAGAGAGAGAGAGAGAGAGAGAAAGAGATAGATAGATAGATAGATAGATAGATAGATAGATAGATAGATAGATAGATAGATAGATCGATAATAGCACTGAACTATTGAATGGGTGATCTGCTGTACATGCTCAAAAAAAGTATCTTATTATTCCTAAAGATAGTAATTTGATTAACATGCTAGACAGAGACTCAAGCTATCCTTACGTTCACAGACAGCTTCACTGAGCAGGAATTGCCTTTTGTTGGTCTTTAAAGCAGTGTTTTTAATGAGTTTCCCTTCCCTCTTTCCTCTTCTTTTAACACAGAGCTCCTTACAAATTCAAACACAAATTGTGCCTTTGGCTTGTGGCATTTTTATTAGTGCCTATTAAATGAGAACTAATCACACTTGCTAAAATATTATCATGCACAGTTGTATTGATATGTTCTCTGATTTTTTAGATATAGTTACAAAATTATGTTAAAATGTCTACATTTATTCATTGAAATTAAGATAGAAGTCATCATTTATACAACATATGTTCTGTTACTAAAGCACACAGCTAGTGTTCTTCAATTCCATAATACATGTAATTCTTTTTCTTTTTCCTTTTCTTTTTCTTTTTCTTTTTCTTTTTCTTTTTCTTTTTTTAATTTTTTTTTGCCTCCAGAGTGGTAAAGATTCACACCCTCTTTTTCCAGTAATCACAGTAGCAAGTGCAAATGATGTATGAAATGAAAAAAAATTCCAGTCCAGTGTGCAGACAGAATATGGACAATGTTAGGCATTCTTAAGCATTCTTAGATATCCACAAGAAAAAAAAAAATGTGTGGAGGAAAAAAGAAAAAAAAGAAAAAAAGAAAAAAAAGATAATAGAAAAAGCCAGAACACTTAAAGAGACAACCAAAGCCCATTGTAGTCACAGAAAAGACTCTTATTAACCTCTGTAGACTTTGGATGCAGTGATTCTAGATGGCTTCTTTTCCAGGGGTGTCTTTTTTTCATCCCTTCTGTCAGTCTTCTTTCTTTGAGCCTTTAAAGCTTCTTGCAGTCATACAGCTCTAATACCAATGTTCCTTTAGACCCTGTATTTCAAATCACCTTCAGCTGGAATGTAGATACAAGAAATTTCATAGAAAAATGACATAATCATAGAAAAGTCCAGGTTAGGAGGGAGCTCTGGGATCAGATGTTCACCTTTCTGTTGAAAGGAGGCATTAAATTAGACTATTCATGGCTATGTCAAAACTGCCTTGAATATTTCTCAGCAAAGAAATGGAACTGCTCCTCTGGGCAATTTATTGCAAGACTCTGTTATTCCCACAGACATGATTATGTTTCTGATATCCAAATGGGATTTCCCCCTGAAGAAACTCCTGCATGTAGTCCTGCCACCATATACTCCTGCAGTAATGATGTTCTAGGTGTTGGAAGACAGTGATTAGACTCACACATGTCTGTCAGCAACCTCCTCTCATAATGAATGAAGCCAATTTCTTCAGTATTTTTATGCAACAAGTTCTCCAGTCCTTTAATCATCAGTGGTAGCCCCACTGGGCCCTTTTCAATATTACAGTTTTTCTCTTTATTTGAGCTGAGGGAACCCACAGCTAGACACATTTTTCCAGATGTTGCCTATGATGTTCCAAGTGGAGTGGACTGAGCACACACCTTTACCTGCTGGATTTTATCCTACAGATGCAGCACTGGTTTTCCTTCCTTGCTGCCTTTCCACACTACTGATCAATGTTCATTTTCCTGTCGACAGAGGCACTTCAGCAGAGCTATACCTCAACCTGTACTTCCTTTGGAGCCTATTCTCCTGTGCAGCACTTTCCATTTACCATTGCTAAACCTCATGAAATTATTTCTATCCCAATCTTTCAGCCCACTTCAGTGTCTCCATGCGGTGGCTTGTCTTTGCAGTGTATCTGCCTCTCCTTCCAACCCAATGAAGCCTGCAGTCTTTTTCAGGAGCCACACAGTATTCCAGATATTTTAAAAGGATTTTGAATAGCATTGGACTAGTATTGATCCTTTTACAGGAAAAAAGCTTTTCTGAAAATTCTGGGTTTTTTCACATCACAAAAACCAAAAAAAGCAGAAACCATTCTATTCTGGGAAATAATGGATGAACACAAAATCCAGAAGCCTGGATGGGTACATTTTACATCTGGTGTATTAGAGAGGGGTGTCTGGTGGCAGTTTGCTTGCATCCATGCTCACAGTCTTGCACCATGCACCCGAGGGCACCGCTGATATGCTCAGAACAGCTTCACTGCCAGTGGAACCAGCGCTGAAGCCACAGAGCAGGGAGTCACTTAAAGCACCTCACCTGTCCCATGGATGCAAGGATTTACAGCTGCTCCTTCCATGTGTGCATGGCTTGTGCTAGGACAAGGACTTTGTGCAAAATTTGTTGCTAATAACTACATGGTGGTCCTGGAACCACAGCAGACAAGAAGACAACATTAAATCAAGTGTTTAACCTTCTTTCTTTGCACTGCACCTTACAATATCATATAGCATATGCATCCAATAAGGACTGCTGGATTCACTGTAATTTGATTTGGCTGAAAACACCTAAAGGAATCCTGACTAAAAATCAGGAAATCTTTAGTTCTTCCAGACTATCTTAGATTCTTCTGCATAAAATACCTCCTATTTGCTCAGGTAGATGAATTATAAACCATTTAGAGCTACTGTAGCCCTGAAAATATAGTATTGCTGTCCACAGTGTCTAACACTTCAGGGCCTCTGGAATAAAATATGCCCAGATTGATCTTGGCCTGCCTAGAGGTAAAACTTGCTTGTTTCATTGCAACTAGGTTGAATGCTACCTAACTCAATCTAGCTCTAGCTGAATTTTTTGCTATTATTACACCTCCTGTTATAATATTTTTTATAAATTTCTGTAACAAATAGATCTTCACAGAAAGTAGGTGTTTTTTTTTATAATCTTACAATAAAAACAAAATGCTGAAAATGACAAGTGTAAGATGTTAGCAGAGGCTTTGAAACTGGGGACACTACCTGAGCCTTCAAGCATATAACATCTAAAAATTATCAAATCCTGGTCAACAATGGAATAGAGCCTTTGAATAATTTCCTTCTAGAAACAGCTAAAAGACTTTCACCCTGTGCAGGTACCTCACTACACCCATTAAATTAGCTCAGATCTCATAGCCCAAATTTCTTAGGTTTGCTCTGTGGCAGAGTACTCTAGAGGTCCTGAAAGCACTTTAAGGCTTTGGATCTTGAGTAATTTGAACCATAGAGTAGTTTGAGTTGGAGAAGACCTTTGATGGTCATGTAATCCAATGCCCCTACAATAACAAGGAACATCTCCCACTAGATCAGATTGCTCAGAGACACATCTACCCTGATACTGAATGTTGCCAAGGATGGCCATCTGCCACGTCCCTGGGCAAACTCTTTTGGTGTTTTACTGTACCTATAATAAAAAAAAAATTCTTCCTTCTATCTAATCTGAATCTACTCTCTTTCAGTTGAAAACCATTATCCCTTGTCTTATGGCAACAGGCCCTCCTAAAAACTCTGTCCCCATCTTTCTTATACAACCCCCCTTTAAGTTCTGAAAAGATAAAATATGGTCTCTTCCCCTCCCCTTCCTTCCCCTTTTCTCAAGGCTGAAGAGCCTCAGCTTCTCAGCCTTTCCTCACAGGAGAGCTGATCAGAATCCCCCTTCATGGGACCCCTCTGCACCCACTCCAACAGGTCCATTCTTTCCTGCACTGATGAGTCCAGAGCTGGGTGGAGCATTCCAGGTGGGATCTCAGCAGAGCAGAGTGGAAGGGGCAGAATCCCCTCCCTGGCCCTGCTGCCCACTCTGCTTTGGATGCAGCCCAGGGCACGTATGGATTTCTGGCCTGTGAGTGCACTCTGCCAGCTCATGTCCAGCCTTGCATCCAGCAGCACCACCAAGTCCTGCTCACCAGGGCTGTTCTCCATCCTTATTGATACCTGGAGCTGCCCTGACACAGGTGCAGAACCTTGGACTTGGCCCTGTTGATCCTCGTGGTTCACATGGATCCACTTCTCCAGCTTGCAATAACACAAAGATATCATCAGGTTATAAGGAACTCAAAATCTATAAAAGAAAAATTTCTTAATTTTGACAATATCCTACTCCTACTTTTTTTTTCTTTGATATATTCCAATTAAAGTATTGGTGAACTGTAGATCTGGGGCCAAAAATTTAAAGATATAGGAACTGAAGGACTTTCACAGGGAGACATCCAAGCTACCTTCTGTTTTACTTGGAACAGCATAATTTCATTATGCAGCAAAATCTGGCATATTCATAACATTATTTCATGGCATTCGACATGGCAAAAAAAAAGTAGTTTGAGACCTCATTACAAAATTTTTTGCAGACTAGATCACAAATAGTGAAAATTCACTCCTGAAATGAAAAGATTAATCTCATCCTTGATGTTGTAATGATGTAGACAAAAGTTTCATGTAGTTATACCAATATCTTTTTTTATACCAATATCTTTTTTTCAAGGGGGCAGTATTTCTCTTTAAAAATTTTATTTCACTGTACATTTTAACATCATATATATATGATGATATACTTCTCCCATTAATTTTTCAGCTTTCATTTAATGTCAGATCAAGTGAAATCCAGTTCCAAATTGAAACATTTATTCTTTTGCTAAGTATAGATTTTTTTATATCATACATGATAGTCAATATTATATTATTATACTATATATGGTAGTCAATATTAATGCTATATATTTTTAAAGTTTAAGATGTTACTGTTTTTTATTAGTTACTTCATAACACATGCACACATCTTCCACACAGGTATTTTTTTATACCTTCTAACTGAATGATATTGTAATAAGAGGCAACCAGGTGATGGGAATATTTTTTTCCATATGATTGCAAATTAGAAGTAAAATGTCTCTTGACAAAAACTGGCACTCAAATAAAGGAATGATTGTTTATTGCATAAAATATTGTTAACTTTAACAACTTTTTGCACATTGTTATTTCAAAATTATGTTACGTAGAATAAAGATGTGGATCTGCTCTATACCACTGAGCACTTGAGGTTGACTACTTTTTCTGTCAGTTTGAATTTTAGTTTAACAACTTTTATTTTGTTAAGCAAACTTCCTTGACAAAGGCACACAATAAACTTAGAATTCTGGGATTCTAGTTTTAAAAGAACAATTGCATCAAATTTTATTGATGTATATTATGGCTTGCAATCTTCCAAAATGTGAAATATATATAAAATCATCCTTCTAATTCTCATTACAATCAGAGCTCATATGTCCAGACTACTCCATTTTTTTCTATTGAAAAGTTAGAAAAGAGGACTAAATCAACAAATGATAACAAATGATAATGCAAATTTTTAAGGCACAAGTTATAATTTTCAAAAAAAGTATCATTAAAGTCATGTTCCTAAGTTCAAGGGCAATTAAATCACAGCAACTTTCTAAGTTTTATTTTCAGGAACATATGTCACTTCAAAAGATGACAAAAAAAGATAAAAAAAAAAAGAATAATTTCTACAGATTTTAGGATTTCTTTTTTTAGTTTGGTGAACAAGTTAAAGGAACAATGCATAAAATGAGTACAAATTTATTTTTTCCCCTGTACATCTTACGTGCAAAGCTCATTTTTCAAAGCTAGTGGGTTGATTGAAGCAACTCAGAAATTTATTACTTTGTTATTATTATTTTATTTTATTTTATTTTATTTTATTTTATTTTATTTTATTTTATTTATTATTTATAGCTACTTTTCCTACCTTGGTTATAGATAAGGCTGTGACTTGACATGTATTTCTCCTGGCTGTATTTCTAGTGCCAAGGAGCCTGCAAATCTTGCACATGGCCTTCCCTTTGTCATACCAGCTGGGTTGGTAGGAATTTTGGGGAGCTCCAGAAATGCCAGGTGAAGGAACTGATCTGCATAAAAATAATTTGGAGAGAAAGAAAAAAGTGAAGCAAAGATTATATTTTTCCCTGATCCTCCCCCACAGATAACATTATCAGTGGAAACAACTGGGGCAGGGAAGCTGTGAACAACAGCAATGAAACTTGGTAAAGAAGCCATGACAAACCATATCCTGACTGTAAAAGGTTCAGCCCTTTGTGGCAGGCAGTTGACTGCTTTTTTCCCTTGATATTTCAATTTTCCAACAGAGGACTCTATACTGTAAGCATCACGTGGGCTAAGTAATAGCTATTAATTCAAAGTTTCATACTGAAGTGCCATTCCGGTTGGTGCCAGTAAATGCCACGTGGGTGTATTAAGGATTATGGCACTGGCCTGTCTTCCATTTGTTCAGAAACTGTTCAGTCAGCTGACATTTCTGACACATAAATTACTCTGAATCTCAGGGGGTTGTTGGGTTTTCATTTAATAAACACATTCAAGTAAATACACCCAAGGCAAACAAAATTAAAAGATAATGTGAAAAAGTCAGCGAGTCATTCACTTTACTGACTCAGCAGCACTTGAAATAGTAAACATTAGTATTAAAAGGGAATAGCACTAGTAGTCCTCAAGTAGGATAAGACATCTATCTATTTTAAATAATGCATTACCTTATGATGCTCCACCCAAATGAAGGGGAATGCTTGAAAAGGACTCCTCCAGAATCACAGGAAAAAGAAGATAATGCAGGGTTTACTCTGAAAAAGAGCTGTGAAGAATGAGATTTATTAAAAAATGTATGGTAGAATCTTAAAAATTCAAAAAAGTTTCATTTCATAGAAAATTCAAAAGCTTTATTTCATAGAAAAATGAAATATTTCAAATTTTCCTAATGCTTTTGATTATTTTGTCTCCATGGACAGAGGACACATGAATTAAAACAGATAACTAACTTTTATTGACCTAAGACTGAGAGGAAATACAGAATGTTTATCTCTTGCAGTTACTGGTGATTTAATAAGGGCTTGGTGGAAGATTCCAAAGCACTTTCCATAACCAATAGTTTGGCTTTACTCTGCTGCCTCATAAAATTGATTCACTGTTCCACTTTATATAATTTTATCCCATAAAGGATAACAAGGAAAACATAATTTTTTCAATGATTCTTTGTTCCTCTCACAAGCTAAAAAACAGAAAATCCCGGCCCCACCCTTAAGGGCTGTGCCATTCAGATTTATCTCTGCTGGATGTTGTTGACAATTCATGGTGAATGAACCATATTAGAGGTAGATTCCTGTTGGTTTAATCTGAATTATATTTCCTGAAGCCCTGATCAGTTATTAATCAGATTCATTTAATCTTGTAGAATGAATTTGTATGCATCAGAGCCACAAGGAGAGGAGGGTGAGAAGGATAAAAAATGCAATTTGGCAAGCAAAAAAGGGCAAAGAAGAATGAAGATGAAGGACTGCAATCATCTGGGAAATAAACACTAGCAATAAGTGGAAAACACTGGTAGAAGAAAAATATTATTAAAAATTTGCTATCAAATACATTGTTTTTATTAATTTCTTATTAAGACTACTATTTACCCTAGGAATTAAATATTAGTGAAAATATTCCAAAAGTATCTCAGTGACAATGATGTAGTGAAAGAATATAAATCAGAAGGAAGCAAGGAAGGATGAAGGGAATGCAAAAATTACTTTAATGATAAACTTCAATTTAATAATAAACTTCAATTTGTTGGTGAAATAACTTACATGACTGGGTTACCTGTCACAGCAGATAACACAAGAAACAGAACTGTTCTCATAGTTAAGTGCTCTGATCTGATGAATACAGAAGAGAGAGGACATGAAAAGAAAAACAAAGGTCTTATGACCTTATGACCTTATGGTTTGAAACTTGTTCATGTGTCTTATTAGGCAAGCAATCTCTTTGTACCAGTACAAACATGAAAATTAATAGATTAGATGACAGAGAGCATTGTAGTTCCTTTTCCTAAAATGACAGAAAAAAAAGCAAAATTACAGTTCAAGTTGTAAATGGGGAGAATTCATGCCTTTGAATAGGTTGGAGTAGGGGAACATGGAAATTAAAAAAGTTTCAAAACATTAGAAGGATAAATTACACTGAATTTTATAAGATTTTCAATACGATGCTGAAAAATATTAGTTTTTCTGACATATTTGGGATAAGATTTATCATTCTATTTTTCTACCATCACAGGATGAATAATACCCTTGTGCCATTATTAAATAGCACGGATTTCTAGATCACTTGCAAAGCCCATATTTATGGGCCTGGATCAAATGTACTTGCCATTTAAAGCCTGAGTTGATGAGTTTGGGAATAAGGATATAACACACACACGTGTCAGCAAACATTGTTGCACATTTCCTTATATTTATTTTGTTTCACTTCAATTTCAAACTGTTTACATTGAAAATTAAAGGGATTTTTTATTTTTTTATTATTTGAGGGTAGTAAGAAAAGAGTCTGCTTATGATATACATGTAAGTTATGTCTTTCTTATAGAAGTAGGACCAATAGAACAAATTAAACTTGTGCATTCAATTTATTAGTAAAATTTATTTGCTTTCTTTTTCTAAGCAACAGATGCAAGGGACAGGTAAGATTATAAGGGATCACCCACATTTTCTTTTTGTCCTGGAGCACAACAGTGAGACTGATCTTCTAACTTAAGCTGGAAGATGTAATTAACTTCCAGCTCCTCTTGAGAAGTGCCCTGTTACAGAATACAGAGAGAGGTGAGCTAAACCACAGACATGAAAAACAGGTTTGAAGGAGGCAGAAAAATCTAATCTTTCTAGTTCACAGAGGTGTTAGTTAATTAAAGAAGTGCTAGAATTCCTCTGAGACTTTTCATGTAAGCTAGAACAAGCTGAATCTTCAGCAAAGGAATCCTCCAGGGCAGGCAGAATGGAGGGGAGTTCTCTAGTCTTGTAATATGTATTGCCCATAGTGTCTCATGAAGTCCTCTTAGCAGTGCTCCTGCTTAATTCTTAATTCTTAATTCTTCACTCAGATAGAGATGATATCTCTATCAGTTCTTCATTAGGAGATGCAAAGCATTGTCACCTGTAATTCACTTATTTTCCTTTTATCGCTCTCGGTCTCCTCATATCTCAGGGAGTTTACTACAGTGCCAGAGGCAAATCACTCCAAACCCAGGGCAGGTCCTTTCTGCCTACACATTTAGGCGTGGATGTGGATATCCTGGATGAACACTAGTAAAAGCAGTAAACATTTGCAAAAGCTAAACTCATAGCATTCAAAAGAAAGTTATGATTCAGTCCATTTTTATCTCTTCAGAAATTACCTCGTAGCAGAAATTAAAAGACACACAGATTGCAGATTAAAAAAAACAAAGATCAATACAAGAGGCCTTTCTCTCTCTAAAGCACAATAGGAAAAACTGACAGCTGAAGGGTGATACTTTCTTATCTGTGGTCACCAGGGAAATCAAGACAAGGCTTCAGAAAAGGAAACAATATGTTTTTAGTAACCATAAATAAGGTTCCTTAGAAAGTGTTTAAAATAGAGAATTCCATTGATTTTAAGAGATAATTTAGATTGTTTATGAGTAGTAAGGGATGAAATAGAAAATTATGATTACCACATCACTGAAAAAGACAAATCTGTCGAGACAGACACCCTTTCTGAGCTTTAAAGAGTTCTCTGTTACAATACATTGCAGTAAAATTATGGAATTAATAAAATTAGCTGCTTTATCCAAATGACTCATCACATCTTTCTTTGTTTTTTTAGATTTTTTTCCTTTGCTTTTTAAGATGGATAATCTATTAAGATTTATCGATACACTTATTCTTATTAACGTATATAAATTTAATATCAAAGACTGTGTGAATTGGTTAAGAAGCAGTGCCATTTTCAGTATAGATTTTCATGGTGTTTAACACCAGCAAATCATGCTGTGCTGGGAATAGAAGATAGGAAGCTTCTGGTGAGATACAATACAATGATTGTACTTTTCTAAACTGAACACAATTTAGCTGCCGTGCTAAGGTTATTTACTTTGTAATTTACTTAGTATTTTTTGTTGATCAAAACTGCTGGCAGTAATTGCTGTCAATATACAAACCCATTTCTTAAATCTTGGAACCTAAACACGGTATTTCTGATCACAATTTTATCATCAGTGTGAGTTTTTCTATGCTGAGGTTACACTTACATCTCAACATTGATTCATTTTTTTAACAATAAAGTTCATTTCTGTGTGAACAGTTTCAGATATTCAAAATTAGAAAAGATACTTCCTTAGATTTCTGACTGAACAATTGAGTAAATAAGATGGATATTGATTAACTATTAATCTTCCTCTTCTTGACCATATACAAAAGAAAACCCTATACAGCAACATAGGGCCTAAAGTTTTTATTTTGCTACTTATGTATGTCAGAAGTAATTAGTTACACTGCCCTGAAGTGATTTTTTAATCCTAAGGCTATTCAATTATTGAGGAACATGCTAGTGTTGTGTTTTAGGAAGTTATTGAAGTCTTAAAAACAAAAAATACATTCATTCAAGACCCACCAGTGAGAAGAGAGCATAACCTGATAAATAAAGAGAAAATTCATTATATAGAAAATTTCAGTGATCTTCATTTCTATATATTTTTTATCCCCAATAGACAATTCCACATACTTAATTTAATAGAATCATGGAATCATTAAGATTGGAAAAGACCACTAACAAACTAACACTAGCAAAGATCAAGTCTGATCTTTGACTGAACACCACCATACCAAGAATTTTTTTTAGATGCAGCTAACTAACAGGGTACTTCATCTTCCACAATATTCCATGTATCATCACAGCAGTACTGTGTAGTGGGCACTGTCATGATATTCTGTTTGCAGACAAAGAGATTGTTGTTTTACTTCAGCTGGCAGCTTAGCTCCCTGATAGAAAATCGAAGAGTAAAAGTGAGAAAATGGAGATAAAGACAGTCTGATAGGGAAACTGAAGAAGGTGCACGTGTAAGCTAAGCAAAACAGGGAATTCATCCACCACTTCCAGTGGACAAGGAGGTGCTCAGGAAAGTAGAGCTCCAGCCTGAATATGGTGACTTGAAAGACAAACACCGTCACTCCAGAAGCGCCCCCTCCCTCCTCATTCCCCATTTGTATGTGCTGAGAACAATGCCTGTATGGTCTGGGATGTCTCTTGGATGAGTAGAGATCCAAGGCTATCCTGGCCTTAGCTCAGAAATAATGGAAAAAACCCCCGTGTTAACAATACTATCTTCAACACAAATCCAAAACCCAGCTCCATACCAGGTACTGGGGAGAAAATTAACTCTATCCCAGAAGAGAAATAAAAAGATAAATGTTTAATTGCATGTCAGAAACAACAGCTACCGTAATTAAGACTTTGAAATTTTCTATTCCAAATGCTACATTTCTATTAGGTAAGATTTTATAAATTGAAAGCCAAACTTTCATTTTGTTGTCTAAAATGAAAAGTTTTTTTTCAATTCAGTATTGTGCCAGAAAAACAGAAATTATACCAAAGTTTAATTTGCATATCAAATGCATAAAAATGAGTATTTTAATATTAAAGTCTGTTTTTAATGTATCTATTTATTTATTTAGTATTTCATTAATTTATTATTTTAATTATTAATTAATGTCTTTTTTTCATTCTCTTAAATCATCATCATCATAATTATCATCATAGTATTTTGTTCTGTTACTGATTGTATGGGTTTTACTGGCTGCTTGAAGACTTCCCTTGTAAATATTCCCCATTATTTCATGCCTTATGAAATACATAAGAAAACCTGTTCATTCAATACTGGAAAGAAAGACATTAAACCTGCATTAAGGAAAAATGAAAAGGAAAGACATGCTGCTGTATAGAGTAAAGCAAAATAAAGAAAAGACAAATTGTTTAAATTGCAAAACTCTTATCCAAAAGAAGAAAATACTTCAACAAAATTAGACATTAGAATATAGACGTTTTAAAATAATTTCCCTTGGTGGAATTTTGCTATCATGAAAATAAATATAAGATACAAAATGAGTTTTATTTGCTTTCCCTTAGCATTGAAGCACCATTGAAAACCAGATTTGAAAATCTTTGAAAATGCAATCTGAAAACCAAGTTATATGGTAAACATCAAATAACCTTAGTGCCATCATCAAAAACTATAAAATCCCTGCAGATAAAGAGAAAAG
Source organism: Parus major (assembly GCF_001522545.3). Classification (NCBI taxonomy): domain Eukaryota; kingdom Metazoa; phylum Chordata; class Aves; order Passeriformes; family Paridae; genus Parus; species Parus major. The sequence continues at coordinate 135,406,552 of NC_031769.1, read as the reverse complement.
AAACATAAAGGTGTCAAGAGGTAGGAATGAGAGATAAGATAGTCTGGAGATTTTGATAACAGAATAAACACTGCAGAACACAGAAAGCCAATACACCATTCCAGAAGCAAGATTCAAAGAAATAAAAGAGTATTTCCAAAAGGAAAGAGAGAAAGTTTGTATGTTTTACACTACAACATGGATTATAAAATACATCAAAAATAGCAGTAGGTAGTTGTATCTACAAGACTTAGTCCAGTTATTTTTCTCTTTTTTCTTTTTTGTAAAAATAATAATTATTCAAAATCCAAGTTTTGAATGCTTGCCTGTTATAGATAAGTCATAGCTAAACTCAGACATGCAGAGAGAGCACCTTAATCAGCATTCAGACTGTTGTACATTTTGTAACCTCTTTGAAGATAAGCAAACATGGAATTTGAGAGCTGTCTATCTGCAACTCAGTGTGAAATCTGCACAGAGAAAAAAATCACTAAAAAAGAGCACACAATAAGAAACTACTCCTCCTTCTCCCCCACCCCCACAATCCCCCCAGTAAATAGTTCAGAAAATAAAAATCCTTGGCAGACAAAACACCATAATTTATCCTGCTCCTAGTAAAGTTCGCTGGTTACATAAATGTTTTATAGCTTTGTCTTAGCAGGATGCTGAAATTCTTTCCTGATTTTGGTGTGACTGACCTTTCGGAATCTTCAAAGCTTCCATATTTTAGTTCTACTCCCTATGATTTTCTGATTTTCTTCATAGAGTAATTGCTCCTTTCTTCATCCATAAAGGAAATAGACTCTTGAAAAGCTTGGATTTACCCCTTACTTAAATGCCTAATCTGGACATGTAATTAATTAATTAGTAGTAATTTCAATTATACTAAATACTGCTCACTGCATTAATAATTTCTCATAATAGTCCTTGGAGATTAGACAAGAGAACTAGAAGGTGTACAAGTGTGAGCAGATTTCAAATCACTCACGGAGTGAATTTAGATATCAAAGACAGGTGAATGAGACCCCCCAAACACACAGAAAAGAAAAAAAGAAAAAGGCATTAAACTAGTCCAGATTTTAACTTTTGTGCCACTATGAAAATTTTTCATCTGTGTTCTTTGTTTTCTCAATATTAGTCATTCACCAGGCCTCAGCTGAGGAGATAAGTCAACTTTTGGAAGAATACTTTTAGGAATTTTGTAGTATTAGCTGAGACTTTTCCCAGCTACTTTTCTGATTATGTTTCTGCTTACAAAGGCAAATATGACAAATTCAGCTGATAAGAATGCTTTAAAATTGTGTCATTTATGATTTTCACAGCTTTCAGAACAATGCAATACAAATAAGGCAGTCCAGCTTTAGAATAAGGCAGAGAAAAAACATAAAGTGGAACATGGAGATTAGTTCAGTTCTCTAAATGTTTGAATTCAAAGTATTTAAAACTAGATCCCAAAGCTAATGAATACTAATTTCCTCATAGGAAAATAGTAAATTAGGACTAAATCTTTCTCCTTTTTGTAGATTTTAGAGAGGCACTGATAAATCTTCTTCAGATATTAAGCATAGATAAAACCTAGAAAAATGACTTAAAAGTCCTAGTCTAATAATTGATCAATGTTTTCTTTTCCTTGTTTGAAAAAAAAATTAGTTTTGCATTAAAAATCTTGTCCTGGGCATGAAAATACACATTTTATTTGCAAATCCAATAACTGAATCAATTAAAATCATTTTTACAATCTAATCAAAATATGGCAGATATAAAAACAAAATAGATCATCATAGCAAGCCTTCAGAGTGCAGAGGTGTCTTCCAGAAGCTTGGCCCTGTCAGTTGGGGTATTCTTGGTTGTCTATGTGTCCTTCTATTCAGTGATTCCTGACTATTCAGGCTTTCTATGCCCCTTGTTAACTTTAAAACAGATTTTATCTTGAACAATACCTCGTGTGATTTGTGATTTCTGTTTGTGAACTAAGACTTCCAGCTCTGTAGCTCCGTAAATATATGGTTGACATTGTTAGTAACAGGCTGTGTAATGACTTAGTTGAGATCTCCAGACTCAAGATGTTTACAAAGTTTACTTTGTCTGAATTTGCTTCATCCTACCTGGAACTTTGTTTTTACTTGATTTGTCTGTAACAGCAACTCTTCCAACGACTGGAGCTATACCAAATTTGGTTTATTTTCAATTATATTTGTATAGTGTAGCTGCAGTTTTTATATAGATAGAAGTACAACTACGGAGGTGGCAAAGAGACAGAACACAGGCTCCAGACCTCAGGGCTATAAACAACTCAAATAAATGCAGACATAAGAGTTGGTTTTGGGGGTTGTTCATAAAGAGAACAAAGGAAAACTAAACTATATATATAAAATGCATCATATGTATGACCAGGTTACAGTACACAGGAGAGAGATCAAACTGCAAAGTGGGTCTAACAAAAGCATAAAAAAACGCTTCATGAGAGAGGAGGAAGAAACCATCAAAATTAACACCATACTCCTCCAAATTAAAGGACTTAGAATGCTGATGACTTGCAATGCCCCAAATAGATTGAAGCCATTTACATCAGGGTACAGAGAAACACTGAAAACATGGTCAAAACTCAGAAAAAATGGGTAGGGTACCAGGATGTGTACATAATAGTTTCAACTATGTTCTAAGAGATTTTTTTTTAAATAATGGCATTACTCCTTATTTTCCTGCTCTGCAATAACTGAATCTGATAATAAATGAAATAAAATAAAATTAAATTAAACAAAATAAAATAATAAAAATCTTTGAATAGACTGTTAAGATTTCAGCTGCATGAACAGTTAATTTTTGGCTTCATATATAAAGAGTTTACCCATAACAAGATTTCATTACTAGGAAGTAGTGCCTCTGGTATCATTCTGTGTCCACTCATCCATACAACTTTTTATTCAGAGACAATTTAATCTGAACAGAATAACTTCATCTCACTATAAGCTAAAGCAAATTTTTAAGTTACCTGATAACTAAACAACTGCTAATATTTCTGAAAGAAGACAAGTGCAAGCACAGCCCAAGTCCCTAAAACCTGTAGCCCCTCTACCTGTAATGGACATAACCTTATTTATAGAAGATGATTGGATAAAGTGAAAAAAAACACAGGAGAAATGGATTAGAAAAGGAATTGATAAGGAGAAATAGGAGAAAAGGAGTGAGGGATAGGTGTACTGTGGGGTTGAGATGCAGAAGCAGGTAAGACTTTTGTCAGTAGCTCAGATAGCGAAAGAGACTGGTATTAGTGCACTATACCCCGGCACCACGTCAAGTACTGCTGCAAAAGTCAGGGTAGAGGAGGGTATCATTCCTCATTTTGAATTTGCTACCATCATGTGCTATATACCACCAAGGGCTATATTCATAATTGTCACCTTTGCTACTTTAGGAAAACTTACCATTAATTTGCCTACTTACCATTGTTTTAGCTAAAAGATCTACTTATTAAAATAAGAGCTAGTCACAACTAAAATTAGATTGGGACTTTAATTGTTTTATCCCCAAATGTGTAAGCTTTCTTAGACCAATGTTTGGGTTAAAGTGTATTCCTTGCCTCTCTCTAGAAGAATTGGAATCAAGATTAGTGAACTGAAATAGCTAAATGGCAAGGTGACCAGTTATTCCTTAGTTATATGAAGCATGCTGATTCTCCAAAGGCTGTAGAAAATGTACAGATTTATTCTAACACATATATTTAAAGGATAAAATATACCTAAAAGAATTCTAGTAATTCCTGCACTTTTTAAGTGTAGCTCAATATAAAGAAGAACTCTTAGTTAACAGTGGGAGCTGAGCCCCACTGGAATTCTTTTCAATTCCACTGAAGATACATTTAGTTCTTGGTAGTGATACATCATTTCATATCTACTCGGAAGAACTTCACAACCTTTTCTAAACTAATTTAAAAAATCAATATAAAAAGCCAGCTGTAGGTCCAAATACTGGAATTGATGTGTCACCAGAAAAGAAAGTTAATGAAGACAAGATACCACTAAAAGGATTCAAGGTATTATCAATGAATATTAAAGACTCAGGTCTGACATCATCCAGACTTACATCAGTTTTTTATCAGCTGAGGTTCTGACCATGAGCTTAAAAGCAACCCAGGGCCAGATGCAGCCTACCTACCACGTGAAAGTTGTTCCCTGGCTGCAGCAGGACCTCCCAATGAGTCAGCCAGACTCCTTCCACAGCTTCCCCAAATAGATCTGGAGAAGTTACTTTTCTCCACCAACATATTTCTACACCTGCATTTCCAAAGGCTGTATCAACCAACAGAACCAGGCAGCAGAAAACACGAGTCATCAAAATACTCTTTTAATATTTTATTTTTTGCTCAAACAGGACCAGTGGAACAAACAATGCAATTCTTTCACAGAGCAGTCTTGTAGTAATAGCACCTCAAGTGCTGAAAGTAACAGAATTGAGATATTAAGTCTTGCCTGCCCTGAGAAGCCTTAAACACATAGTTCTGCTTTCTGAGAAAGTGTCTGAATTTACAAACTGCAGAGCCTGGGGCTGAGCACTTAGCCCTTCTGATAAAAAGGGAATACTTTTAGTTACCAGGAAAGTCATACAGAGAATAAGCAAAAAGAAGCCTGTTGGCTTCCATATGACAAGACCTCTTCTGAGATTTAAGGTTTTTCTTTTTTTCTTGCCAGTGTTCCCTAGGGTAATCATGCATTTTATCCAATTAACTTTAAACCTGAAGTTCATAAACAATCTTTGACACAAAGTTCAGACTCTCATTCCCTCCCACCCTACCTTGCTGAGTGACACAGTGAAAAATACATCCTGGGAAGTATAAAATCAGATAGAATAGCATGATCAAGGGCAAATTAAGCATTTCCCATTACAGGATTTTCTCCCAGGTGACACTCTTCATTGGATTTGTTCCAAATTCACAAATTTCTCTGCTAAACATGTTTTTTAAAATATGATCATATTGGTTAAGCTCTTTTTTTTTTCCTTTGACTGTAATAATAATATATCTGATTAAAAAAAAATATAGAAATTATCTCTTTTCTTTTGATTTTAGCTTTTGTGTGGTTTAGGATTTTTTGGTGGTTTTGGTTATTTATTTGGACTTTCTTTTCCAGCGTTTCCTATAAATTTAAGAACTTATTATGGCATATGTGAGTGCATTTATAAAATGTATATTTTGTATAGAGAAACATTATATTAAAGGTTAGATAATGCTTCTTCATTACAATTATCTGTTAAAGGAGCTGTAGTATGTAGGTGTGTTTCAATGGGTAGCACACTTAGATTCCAATAGTTTTCTACAATATAAGATTTTAAACAAACTTTTCCATACTATACCATGCACTCCATAAATTATATACAACATATATTCATCATGTATCTGTTTTTTCGCATAACTGGAATATGCACAATGCATTATATTAATTTTTTATTCTTTGAACTCCTTCTGTGCTTAAAGTCATGAATTTAATTTTCTTCTCTCCCAGATATGAAAATTAATTGAACGTCCCAAACTTATAGCACAGTTTTGGTGGAGACTTTTGAGTCTGCTTTTGCATTTTTGAGGTGGATTCTTGGTTAAGTCAGGGTAATTTAGTTCTGTTCCTATTAGAACTGGCTGTACTTCTGAATCAGCACTATCCTATAAACCTAAAATCAGTCAGTTTGTAACTATGACTTTATTCACAGCCCTGGTTTGCCTGGTTTGAATAAGGAAACTCTCAAACCAATATAGGAAATAACTGGCATAATTTCAAATGCTTGCTTTGCCCCATCCAGTTGAACAGGTTATACCTAAACACCATAACCCAGCCACATTCTATATCCTGTCAGCTATGGGTTTCTCTCCATCTAGTGATCACATTCTATTGATTGGGACAAAAGATTGAGAAAAGTAAGACAAACCAGTATCAAAAGGGTCAAAGCAAACAAAAAGTATTTAATGAATAAAATTCCTTTAATGTGAGAAGACAAAATAATGGGAAGACTTGATCTGAATGTTTCCAGTTATGAAAACATATGAAGTTATTACAGGGTTTTCTTCAACTTCACTGTTTCATGATCTTGAATTTTTTGTTTTGAAATTAAATATTTGTCTTTATTACATTTTACATAAAATCAGTCTGCTTCTCTGGAGATCTCCTGTCTTGACAAACTTGTATTGCCTAATAGAGTACATTTTGTTATTATACCAGTGTCTGCTTATAATACTTGTGTCTACCAACTCTAATGATGAATGCATGCCTGCAAGCTTCTCAGAATGATGGGTTTGAAGGGTCCTGAAGGAACTGAGCTGAAAAACATCCCACCTTTAGAGTTAGAAACATAAATAAAGAATCCTGCAAAATATTATTTTTTTCAGACAACAGAAGAGACTTTAAAAGAAAATTAAAAATATGTAAACTAACAGTTAATCAAAATTATTGTTTTATATACAGTGTGACAGAGTGTGATTCTTGGAATCCTGGTGTAATAGTCTTCAGCATTTCAAGACAATCTTATTAGACTGTATGATAGAATTCTGTGTGCAAATAGACTAAACGCTGATAATCTAACATGAATTCCCCATTTCAACAAAGCAGTTGTCAACACATGTAAAAAAATGAAAGATTTATTTTTGTAAAAGTCCTAACAGCAAAAATTATAGTGATTACAGCTATATTCAACCCTAAACCAATTCCTAAATTCAATCCATGGATTGAATATGCTAGGATTATATCCTAAAAGCCAGATCAAACACTCAATTACTGTTACTTACTCCAGTATCTTTTTGCAAGCTAATGTCTTTATCAAACTATATTTAATGCTGAGCAGCTCTTCTCATGGTGGTCTGCTAAAACAGATTGTTTCCTCTTCTAATTAGAATTTCATTTGCATGAAGAGTATCTTTGATTAGAAGCATTTACATCTTATTTTTTACCACGGCCTTCTGTGAAATTACAGTCATTTTCATAGCAATAATTTGAGATATCACAAACAGAAGATTATTAATTCAAGTAGAGACAATAAGTAGATAAGATCCTGTTCTCATTCAAGGTTGTTGGCCATATGGAAAATAAGAAAATGGGTTACATAAAACGACACAGCATCAGCTGCAGATACTGCAGTGAGAGCTCTGAAGACTGATGTTTATCTGCAGAGCAGGTGTCACTACTTTTAGCCTCTCACACAGACATACTGATAGGTATTTCAGCCTTGTTTTGGAAGAAGTGCATCTAAGAGAGGGTAGGAAGGTTGTTGACTTACTTCGTTCAACAAGAAAGGGTGACACAGAAGCCAGTTATTGTATGAGAATAACAGCTGCTTCTGAAGAACATTTGATGAATCATTGTATAGCTTGAGAAAAGCAGAGATAATATATTATTTTTTATATTTTCGAATTCTAATTTGCAGAAACAAATGTACAGACACACTGTAGCACTCTTAAGACAGTGCTTTGTTTATGAACAATGTAAACATTCTTTAAATTTCTTTAAGAAACTTGTTACTTCATGCAGTGTTATCAACGAGTGTAAATGTAAATAGGATCTTTGTTTTCCAACAGGTCATCTGTTCAGCCTGAATTTGTAATCATCTGTCTGTGGTAATATAAATCTTTGTTTGAGGTCATAGTTTTGAACTCTTAAACATTTTGCACTGTTGGAAAATATTTTCATTGTAGTGCCTTGTAGTCTTGAATTTTAAGGCACTTCTGATCAAATTGTTTCATTAATTTTGTTCTTGAGGTCATCGTGCAAGAGAAAGATTGTTTTCTAGAAGTTCACAAGGAGTAGATAGCGGATTTAAAAAATAAATTATTTTATCAAAGATCTTAAAATATCAAATCGTATCAAATGCATAGCATTATTGCCGTCTATGAATCATGATTTTCACAAAAAACTGATCCTGTAACTAATTTTGCATGCATCCACATTAGAATTACAAAATCATAGAATTCCTTAGGTTGGAAAAGACCTCTAAGATCATTGAGTCCAATCATTTATGTAGACAAGTACTCCAAGTCCACCTCTAAACTGTGCCCTTAAACACCACATCTACACATCATTAAATACCTCCAGGGATGGTGGCTCAGCCACTTCCCTGGACTGCCTCTTCCAATGTTTGACAATCCTTTCAGTTGAGAAAATTTTTCTAATATCCAAATTAAACCTCCCCGGGTGAAACTTGAAGCCATTTCTTCTTGTCTTATTGCTTATTATGTGGGAGAAGAGACTGATCCCCACATGGCTACAACCTTCTTTCAGGGAGTTGTAGAGGTAACATCTCCCTTGTCTTTCTTTTCTCCAGAAACCAATCCCAGCTCCATCAGCAGCTCCTCATCAGACTGCTCCAGACTCTTCACCAGCTTTGTTGCCCTTCTTTGGACACACTTCAGTCCCTCAATGTCTTTTTTGTAGTGAGAGACCCAAAACTGATTTGTGTTCCTATTTTAAAAAGTACTTATTTCCATCAGAATTACAGAACCATCACATCTCATAAAAATGCTGCTACTCATGGAGGGCCAGTCTGTAAAAGCTCTTAAGTATGGAGTATTTCCTGTTCATGGAAGCATAGGGGCACAGAATCAAACTAATGATTTACAGCAGCTTTACAAGTCACTGTTCATGAGGTGAGTTACAATTGCCCATATGTGCACACTTAGCTCACCCTATCTTCTGAGGTAAAATCCATTTGTTTAAAGTAATTTCATGGGGGTATAAATTTTGCCTTATCTTTTGGCAAGGTTAAGATGACACGTAGCCCATTGCAGTGATATAGCATCTGTCTGCTGACTTGTTGGAAAGCTGTAACTCAGTCTGGATTGATCCAGACAAAGCTCTTAGACTATCAGTTTGACTTCTGTAAAAGGTAATTTTTATTGATCTCAGTGATTGCATAATGATAAATCATCTTTTTTTAAAAAAATCCAGTCTTTATTCAGAGTCAGAAAGAGGAAGTTTTACCATTTGTGAAAGACTGGAGAAAATTATTACTGGCTCTAAATAACTAAAGTGTGTGTGTTGGGGGGGAAGCAGTGTAAGTTCTGTGGAAGTAGGACATGCACTGCTCCACACCCCATCCCCCTGGAGCCTCGAGTCCAGCCCAGAGCAGCTGTCAGTCGTTGGCACACCTGGCACATGGGAAACAGAGCCCCCACCCCACCCCTGCAGCCCCAGCTGAGCCCCAGAGTGACCAAATGTCTGGGAGCCCCAGCTGGGTGGGGGTGGCAACAGGAGGCCAGAGCAGATAATTCTCATTGCCCTGGGACACACATGGTTGCATCCTTATTGTCCTTGGATTTTATGGCAGATGAAACCACACCAGGATCCAAGACACTAGCTGCATCTTGTTTTTCTCCCTCTTTTTCTCTTCTTTCCTATTCCTAATTTCTTGAAATATGGGTAATTTAAGGTTGGATGAGAAGAGCTTGCTAAGTCTATTCTCAGTGAAATTCTTTATTTTGATTGAACGGGGATTTTTTTTAAGTTTTGCCAAGTTTCTTATTTTGTTTGCCAGTAAAATTTTTTAATCTCCTGAGGATATTGTTGCACTTCTCCCATGCACCCACCTCAGGGACCTCAAGACACTTTTAAATAAACTTGCTGAGTGAGGACTGGGCCTCCACACCATTTTCTATTTGATTTAATTGCATCTTCCCTTCATCGAAAAACACACCTTTAATTTCTAATTTCACTAGATTTTATAATTTCAATCTATGATTCCTTTTCTACCTGTCTCTAGGAAGTTTAAAAAAAACCAAACCCACAAAAAGTCACCAGAACAATCTGTACATTGAGATATTTATACATTATTTGCAGTTTCTTTGAAGATTTGTAATACAAGTAATTTCTACAATAGCATCATTTCCAGTGAAGGAATTTACTTCAGAAAAGTTTTTGAATTTATTCTTCAAACATGCATTTGTAAAATAGATCTTCAGGTCTCTTCATCATTGTTCAGAGGGATAGGAGGCAAAATTTAGCACTATGTGGAGGCGACCAAACTGAGTATCCCTCACCCATCTACGTTACCTTAGTGATAGACACTTAGGAATAGTTTTTCCAATATATTTCTAAAATCCACGATTTTCAACAAATACAGAAATATGACTACACAATTTACCATTTTTCCTTGTTATATTCTTGTTATATTCTGCTTAAAAGTAGATTATGAATGCAGTTAAAGGTGAAACTATATGGAAACATATCTTCCATTACTTTTACCAATTGCATCTGGTAAATCTAATATAAATTTACAGATTCCATAATAATAAAAATAACACAGATATTAATCAGTCTAGGCACAACAATTAACTTTTCATTTTACCATGTTTCTCCTAAAATAATAACATTTTCTAGTCTACTTTTATTGTTAGTCCAGGATCTTACAATCCTCAGAATAATCAGATTTTTATTCCTAAATTCCCTATACAGACAAAGGAGTCAGCATATGGACTTGAAAGCAATATTACATTCTTCCTGACTGAAGTACCATGAAATTCCTTCATCTTGAATAACAATATCTTCATTTCTTTGTAAGATTCCATAGATTAAAATAGACATTTCTACAGTAAATTGAAGATGGTAACAATGCACATAGCACATAAAAATATGGTTCTAATGATAATCAAGCCATGCATGAGTTCAGAGAACTGCTTGTCTAAAGAGTATAATCAAAGAACAACTGTTGTTCTCTCCTACAGCCAGCTTTTCCAGGCAGTTAAAGGTCTTGTTAATCCTCATTTAATCTCCTGTGTCTCCTCTCAGGATGATAGCAATGGGCTGAGAAAGCATTAATGACATGCTACTTTTTTTCCATTGTACTGTGAATACTTACATAAATTCAATAAATGTTCATCCACTCAATTAAAGTGTACTCTGGTACATAGTGAAGAAAGCAAGAAGGCACATATTGAAGAAAGTAAGACATGAAACCTATGTTACTAGAGCGAAAGAACAAGAGTACAACATGTAGATAACAAGTTTTTCTTGCTGTGCTGAGATGCAATAAAATCTAACATCAATATATTCAACATAAAGACTTAACAATATATGTTATGTTTTTCCATTGCTTTGGACAATGACCAATAAAAAAACCTGTAGCAGCAGAGTGCCACTTCATAAACTTGAAAGCCTTCAGAGCTCTATTGAATATTTAAAATTTAGATTATTTTATACTTTAGATACTGGATGTAGCCATGATGTTTTATAATAAAGTAAATTATTTAAAAGAAAGTCTAGAGTTTTGAGAACAAATCGATGCTTTGGAAAACTGCCTTGCCTTCCAGTGTCAAGACACTTATGTAAAGACAAGTGTCACTAGGGAAAGAATCTTGTAAACCACTGGGGTTTTTAAAATTTAAGTTTTTCAGGCATCACACTGAATAAAACAACCAAAAAAGGTTGGCTTTCCCCCTTAAAAAATCCTGTAATATTTTCAAGAACTGTGACAAAATACATAGTTGTGCAATTATATAAAACACCTGCACACCTAAATATTGTCCTCACACATCTGTGCATTAAATACTAAGATAACAAGCCTCTAAAGATTCTACAGAGATTTATGGCATACAAGTAAGGCACTAACTATGTGATATTAAAGGGAGATATTTTTTCAGAAATTGGGAACTGTGGGTTGAAATTATTTCTGAATAATTGGAAAGTAGTGAGTTGTCTATCCCTAATGCCATTCAAATAAATTGATTTCATTGACATTCATGGTATACAATAACTGCAGCAGAAAGCTGAGCACGTATTTATGCGTCCTATTGAGTTGAGCAAGATTACTCAGTACAACCAAAATGCTACTTAGCAGATAACAGAATTCTTCATTTTGTAAAACAGAGAACAACTATAATATTGGTGCATACATAGTCCTGTTAAATGAAAATAATTTACAGGTACTCTGAGGAACAGGTTATGAAAGTTGTCTAAGAGATTTGAGTTTCTCCAAAACACAGATGCCTCAGGAAAAAAACTAAACAAAACCCATCATTAGGTGTAAATAGAATCTTTAGTATATCTTGCACAAATAGCAAGTTTTATGCTTGGAAGAAATAATTCAGTAACAAATTAAAATGAAACATCAAAGATAATATTTTCTAAACAACAAAAAAAGCCATCTCAAATATTTTATCATTTTCTGCGTATTTAGAAATCCTGTAATTTTTTAGTATTTCAAAAAAATATCAGTTGAGTGGTTGGAGTAAAGAAAAAAAATTAACATTAATGTTCATAGGAATATGTTATTTAGTTATTTTTCATTTTTATATGCTATATTATTTGCACAAATTAACACCCTTTCTTTAAAATTTAAGTCATTTACTTAGACCCTATACACATAAGAAATTGATTAGCCAAGCTACCCAATGAAGCAATAATGATGAACAGGAAATAATTAACCAATAGCACATGGAGCATGAATTTGCTCATCTGAACTGTTCATCAGAAAGAAGAAAAAACATTCAGTGACATCATGTTATTTAAGCAAATAATCACACAGATTAGAGAAGTGGTTTTCTTTTCTCTGCACATAATTTATTTAATTTATTCTCTTCTACTTAACAAACTTTTTTTTACTAGTACTATTAACCTTAATAAAAATAAAATTATAGGCATACTAAAAAAAAGTACAGAGACTGTACATTGATTCAATTCACAGAACAGGCTGCTAGCAAACAGACACTGCAAAGGTATCTAGTTCCATGCTTAAACTTTTAATATCATTAGAGCTTCTGGACCTCTAATTTCAGTACTTCTGCCTGGATTTCTGAAAAAGTAGTTACTTATTTAAAGGTTGTCCCTACAATTATACTGTGTTGCATAAGACTTATTAGCTGGATGGATCGTAAGTAACTTTTAACTTAAAAGAAGATCTTCTTTTAAGTTAAAAGTTATTGGCTGGTTATAAAGTCTTTCAAACAAATAATAAATTATGATACTCTTTATTATGCAGGTGGTCTACTGATTCCATAAACTACTCTCCAAGATCTGGCTAAGCAAGGCTTCAAGAAAAGAGACAGGAGGTATAATTCTACAGTCTTAAAGAATGCTGTTGAGTTAAACCTGTTCCAGCAGAAAAGAAAGAGATAATATAATGGCTGAAGAGATCCCTATTCAGGAAGTTTCATGGTTCTCCAGAAAGAAAAGTTAATGTTCCTCTTGATTTTTTATGAAGTAGATGTCTCCTTTTACTAGAATACATGAATGCGCATACTTATGTACAATTTAGTGTATCTGATACCAAACAACACTTGACCTACACAAATTACAGATGCAAGAAGAAAAGTAAGCAATCAGTTGATTAGTTTCACATGTTGAAAGTGTTCAAGGAAATCAGATAAATCTCAGTTTCATATACAGACTCAAAATATTTCAGTGAAATCATAGTCAGTAACTTTTGAAAAAAAATGCAAGGTATTATGAGGTAAACTTCTTTAGTTAAACCAACCTTAATAAAAAGAAACATCCATTTGATAAAAAGTCATATTAGTGGCTCTATGATTTATGTCTGATAACATTTAAGGATGTAATCTATGCACTCCTTACAAGCATTCTGTCATGCTTCAGCTAACAGTACTGTGATCCCAGAGGATAACTTCATTAGGTGTCCATCTAGAATATTTCCAGATAAAACATATTGATCCATCAAAGGTGCACTCCTAAAAAATACACATTTGGCCGAGCTGCTCATATTCAGTATGCTAATTAATATTTTCTTTCCTCTAACTTTGTCAATCTTTTTGTTTGTACTCTCCAGAGAAAGAAAGGAAGTCAGTTGGCAGTTTATCTGAGTCAGAAAAATAAACCAAGTGGATTTCAAAAATATGCAAAAAGCATCTTCAAACTATTTTAAAGAATTACTTTATATTCCAGATTTTTGATGAGCAATTCATATTTTTAATTTGAGCAACAAAAATCCATCATCTTTGCAACAGGAAGTCTTTGAGGTCCTAGATGAAATTTCTCATTGAAGAAATACTTTGCACTTAAAGGCTTTGAGAACATAGACATTACTCTTTTTTTAAAAAAAAAAAAAACACATTCCAAAGATGAAATATGGGCTTTGTAGCACCTAGTTATGTAAAAAACAGCAACAACAAAAAAAGTCACATGAGAAATTTATCAAATCAAAGCAAGTATGTTGTCTGCCCAACAAAAATTTTCTACACCTGCATTTGTAAAGTCACAGGATGTTACTGAAGATACAGATAATGTTTTATAAGAGAAATACAATAATTTAGTGTTTAAATAAAATCCTAAAAATTGTAAACATAACGGGATACAATAATGTTCTTATTAGCTGAGAATTCGCAATTTCTTTATGAGATTTGGACCTGAAGTTAATTTATTTCATGTGTATAAAATGGGAAAAACCATTCTAAAAAGAAAAGGGCATGTCAGTATATTTCTGTACTATGCAATGGTTTTATGTTTCTGTTTTCTGCTTTGTTTTGTTTTGTTTTTTGTTCTTGTGGAGTCTTTTCTGTTTTCATTCTCCAATTCAATTTTCCTTTGGCTTTTCTTTTGATCCTGTTAACTAAACCTCTAAGCTCTAAGACATCCTTACCTCTTTATTGAACTTAAAAAGTTAAACAAATTCCTCATTGGCCTACAAGTTGATTAAGTTTTTAGTTTTCTAAAGTTTCGCAACCATTGCTTTGATTTATCTTCTCCAATTGAAGTCAGTTTTTGAAAAAAAACCCACAAAACTAACCAAAACAGGGGAAGTTTACCCACTCTGTTGTAAGACAAAGAACATTTGTATGATTTTGATGAGGCCTTTAGGTACAGTCATAAGATGAACGACATCATTCACAGTAATAGAAAGATATTACACATATGAACTTAAATAATATTTGTATATTTTTTCTCTGCTTTCAGTTTATGAACTTCATATACCATGCTGAGCAAAATTCACTCTGTATTCTGCAAGAAAAAGATAGTTTATTTACTTGTATGAGAAAGATGATGACAAAGTAAACTACTCAAGTCATAACAATAGGTGATGAGAAAGGAGCTATTGCTCTGCATTTTAGATGGCATCCTATGGTACAGGGGAACTGTGTATTTTTTAAAAAATGGGTATGTCTTGTACTCTTGTTGCAGTGCACTAAAATGAAGCAGGTACAAATAAATAAAATAAATAAAATCCTTGGACCTAAGTCATAATTTATGAAGTATGATCAAATTGATCTTGCATAAATGTCTTCTCTCAAGGATATATATACCTACAGCTATGTGTTTATTATGTATGTTTGCACAGAAACCTTAATAGGTTGACCTACACACCAGCTTGTGGAAGCAGCTCTTTTGCCATTACAAAACATAAAGTTTCCTGGGCATATTTCAATGAATTTGTGTAATTAGCTGTTAAATCTCATTAAAAAACAGATTGCAATTCTGAAGGCTTCAGAATGGAATTCTGGTTCCATTCTAGCAATAACACTGGTCTGTTTAGTAAGTGATATTTTTAGGAAAGGAGTCAGGATGATTCTTTCCTCAGGGTACTAATGATGAAAGAGCTCTAAAATGCCTAGTTATTATAATCACTTTAGCATCAGCAGGTAGAATCCATCCCACATGGGAAAAAAACCCAAACAAACAAAAAGTATTCATTTGATTATATGACTCTCTGAGATTCTCTGGGAGAGTTTTTCGACATTGTTCCATCTCCTTAAAGAAATTCACACATTAGGTCAACTGCAACCCATCTAAAAAGCTCAGCTATTGCAAAGGACAGACATTTTACCTTTAGCTCAGTAATATTTTACCTTTAACCCCTCTAATATTTCTTTATTTTGTGACATTTAGGTCTCAGAACAAATATGTCTGTATTCTATTACATTGTTCCTTAGTTTAACCTTATAAAAATAATTATACAATTCCAATGACTAGTGAAACGGAGCCTCTTTAGTATTTTAGATGTTGTTCCTTAAACTCTGAAAAAGCTCATGCTCCCCTGGCATTCATTACCTGATATAATATTATATTTATTTTTAATTAAAAGTCAATGGAACCACAAACTTCTCTGCCTTCTGAAAACCAGTAGAGTTCCCTGAATTCTCATTCTCATTTCTTCTGTTAAAGGAACATATCAACCAATTTCTGTTCAAGAACAGAGCAAAGAGGTATCATTAAAAACATATTTAAAGAAAACTCTATTGAACTCACTTTGCTTTCTACCATAAAGGTATGCTCTTTTGAAACACATTTGTTTGTGCTCAATTAGAAATATTACCCACAGCTACTAATCCTACATATCATCTGAATCCTAAACTGTGAAGTTAGCCTATTGAGTAAACTCTAACAGGTTATGTAACAGCAGATAAATTGTTCTAAAAGATATTGACTATAGTAAAACTCCAATATTTTTAGGCACATGCTGAAACATAAAAATGTCTATAGCTAACACTGTTACATGAAAATTTAAGAGCAATTTAAGAATTTAAAATATGCCTTACTGAAAATTTTGATAGGTGTTGCGGTTTAATCACAAATGGCAATTTAGCCCCACACAGCTGTTCCCTCCATGGTGGGGTAGGGGAGATAACTGGAAGGGTAAAAGTGAGAAAGATCATAGACTAAGATAAAGACAGCTTAAGAGGTAAAGCAAAAGCCATACATAAAAGCCAAGGAAAGCAATGAATTAATTCACCACTTCTGAAGGGCGGTGAGGTGTTCAGCCATCCTCAGGAAAGCAGACCTCCATCATGAGTAACAGTGACTTGGTAAGAAAAATGCCATCACTCTGAAAGTCCCACCCCTCCTTCATTCCTCAGCTTTATATGCTGAGTGTGATGCCTTATGTTATGGAATACCCTGTTGGTCATTTGGGGTCAGCTGTCCTGGCTGCATTTCCTTCCATCTTCTTGTG
Source organism: Parus major (assembly GCF_001522545.3). NCBI lineage: Eukaryota > Metazoa > Chordata > Aves > Passeriformes > Paridae > Parus > Parus major. Next base: position 135,389,707 of record NC_031769.1, on the reverse strand, counting down.
CACCCCCAGCCCCATCACTGGTGGGATGGGGTGAGAAGCAGGAAAGGCTTTGGTGCTGTGTAAGCACTGCTCAGTGATAATTAAGACATTCTTAAATTATCAACACTTTTTCATCTGAAGCTGCCCTGGGGCTCCTTTGAAACATCCCCAGGTGTCCTGTCACTGAGTACCAAAGGGAAGAGTGCAGCATCTCCCTTTCTACTTCCCTTCCTAAGGAAGCAGTAGAGAGCAACCAGGTCACCTTTCAGCCTTTTCCTCAACAAGTGGGGAAAACCCAGTGTCCTCAGTCACTTCCCAGAAGACATACTTTCTGGCCTCTCCAGAATGTTAGTAGTCCTCATTTGGATGTGTTCAAGTACCTTAACATCCTTTTTCATTATGGGGTGCAATGTATGGGATTGCACTCCCTATAGTAAGGGAATGCAACTAGTACAGCTACAACTGTTTCAGGAAGTGTTATGTCACAATTAATTTGCCTTGTACAGCCCTCTACAGAGAGCAAAGCAGGGTCTTAAAACACACTGGCTAGGACTTCACTTTTAAAGCATATGTTTTAGCTCATAAGTTCCAAGTTGTTTGAAATCTTTGCTGCTTAAAGACAGTCTTTCTTCTCAAAGCCCTCTGGATAGTGGCCACTTAAGGCAAGAGAATTAATCTCTAGCCTCACTGTACCCGCTGACATACCAGGTCTGTATTTGCACACATGCAAGGGCCCATCTTGTCACACTCAGCTTGCATCAAAATGTTGAGATTATTTAACTGAATAGACATAGTTTGATTGTTTTCTCCACTTCCTGAACCTGTTTTGAAAACCTATCACCATGTATGTGCTAGAAGATTGGTTTATTTACTTTTATTAATTGGAAGAAAAAGAAACAAAAAAAAATCCTTTGTATCTGAAAAATATCATCAGTTAATTTCATCACACCAAGATTCTCAAGAAGTTCCAGGTGGACATATAAAAACCAAAATCTTCTGTCCTTTTTGAAGCTATCTTAAGGGTGCAGAGGGACTCTTAAATAGAAGCAGATGCCTTTCAGTTCAAGTGATTATCTTGGCAGCCACCTCCTCACTCACATCAGTATTATCAATGAGCACCTTGCTCTTCACTAAATGCTTGCAGAATGTCTTCAAAATTTAGCAACCTTTATGCACACCTCTGGAGAATAAAGAACATTCTCATTAGCCGCCTCACACTGACCATCACTGTTTCATCTGTTGTAGATTTTTCTGTGTTTGGGCTGATTTGGCATTTTTCCCAATTAAACTTCCATATGGAAGCTCACTAGTGTCAGCTGTGATTATTTTCTTTCCTGTGGGAGAAAAACACATTTTTGAAGTGACTAGGCTGACATCAGTAGCGGCATGTTCAGAGTCCACCCATGCAATGGGTGCTCACCCAGCCAGTGCAGGGCTGGATCTGCGGCTCATGGCCATGTGGAACTGGACTCTGGCAGGCTACTGATGGGTAATGGTATCCCTAACACATCTCAGGCTCCACCCTTCATGGTATGATGTTATCAAATGTAGGTAACAGTGAAGTTCTTGCTCAGGTCCTCTGAATTTAGATCGCAGAAAACTACAGTTCAAGAAATAGGTTTCCTTGTCTACTTCATAACATGGATTTCAAAGCATCCATAAGACAAAAAGAAGGCTTTTTGTAGTGGGAGCAAGCTCTGTACTTCATTTGGCTCCATTTCCCAGGTGTTCTTACTCATGCAAAACAGCTTGTGCTTGGATGGGGTCCAGGCTTGCTGCACCATCAGGAGCTGCCACTTTTCAGCGCTCTCTGCATGCAGCACAAGCACGGGGCAGGCACGACAGTGCTTCTCATGCATCACTGGCTGAGACACACAGCGGAGCAAGTTTTTGAAGGCAAAAAGTAAGCTTGTCACTGGTATGTATCATACTTTCAAAAATACCCCAGAGAACCACACGTCTCCTCAGTCTCACTGTGGTCAGTCCTGGTCATCTTTCTTCAATTTTCCACTTTTTGGGAAATGGAACTGATTGGTCTTGTCTTGCTGCTGCTGCATTTTGTTGCTCTGTGACTTGCCTTTGTCAGACTGCAAGAGATATTTTTTCCAAGTAAAACTGAAGAATGAATCAGCCTGCTCTTGGCTATATCACCTTGTGTTCATGCTAATGAGCATCGGCTCTGAAACTAAACTAAACTAAACTAAAATAAAATAAAATAAAATTTCCCACTTGTAATCTTTGTGATATGTGTCCCTGAAAGTGTTTTTGGAGCTGAAAAAACCCTGGCATTTCAGACAATTAGTAGTCTCTTCATTATTTAACTCACTGTGAGCTCAGGGAATAGGATGAAATAGGACAACATAGAAGAGAATAGAATAGGTTATGCTATATAATACCTATGGCAATACATGGAAATCTAGAACCTAGGTATGAGGGGTCCATCCAGGAGCAAAGGTATTTACAGTGCAGATCCCACCCAGGAAACAAGGTCAGAGACAGGCACACATACTTCCAGCAAGGACTTAAACATTCCTGTACTGTCAACACTGGTTTTAGCACAAATCCAAAACACAGCCCCACACAAGCTACCATGAATAAAACTAACTCTATCCCAGCCAAAAACAGCACAACAGGGAATAATTGCTGGTTTATAATATCCCTTTGAAAATACGTCTTAATGCTATTTTTACATTGTACTCCAAGTGTTCAGAACACTATTTCTAATTAATTAGATTCCTACTAGCATTAACAATATTTATAGTAAGAACACTATATGAACACAAATTGTATTTGTACTTGCATTTCCTTCATCAATTTTTCAGTGTTTCATCAAGCCATAACAAATCATGCTGAAATTCTGTTTTCTGTGACAGTCTCTGAGGACAAAACTAGTGAGAAACACACCTATCATCAAGCCAGAGGCAGCAGGTAAAACACATTTTTGACCATTTTATTAGAGTTCTAGTTCTGTCTTTCTGTAGTTGTGGAAGGAAAAATGCACATTCACTGTCCCCTGTGGAGCTCAATATATAGAAAAAGATTCAGCAACACTTGCTCTTTTTTTGGCATATACTGTCTTTGTACTGGATAGATGTGTTAGGCAGGAGATTTTAAAAAAAAAAATCACACTCCACACCACAGTGAAACAAAACTTTTATAATTCAAAAATGTCTAGGGCAATAAGAAATTACAGTATGACATGAACTTTGTGGCATACAGTATTCCAGGATTTTAGAAGTTGGGATACACAGGTTCAGAAGTCAACACAGCATGAAAGAAAGTTTCATCAACTTTGGCAGGCTTGGTGCCATGACCTGGGGAGCCTGTTCCAGTGCCCAACCACCCTCTGGGTGACAAACATTTTTCTAATATCCAACTTAATCTCTCAGACACAGCATCATGCCATTTCCTCAGGTAATATCACTGCTCTTCAGAGAGAAGAGATTGATGCTTGCTCCTTTTCTTCCCCTTGTGAGGAAGCTGCAGAATCCTCTGAGGTCTTGGTTACCTCCAGGCTGAACAGACCAAGTGACCTCAGCCACTTCTCATATGGCTTCCCCTCAAACCTCTTCACCATCTTTGTTGCTCTCCTTTGGAAGCTCTCTAACAGTTTAATATCTTTCTTCAACACCCAAAGCTGCCCCCAGCACTTGAGATGTGGCTGCCCCAGAGCAGAGCAGGACAATCCCCTCCCTTGCCCAGCTGGCCATGCTGGGCCTGATGGCCCCAGGACAGGGTTTGCCCTCCTGGCTGCCAGGGCACTGCTGGCTCGTGTTCAACTTGCCACTGAGCCCAGGTCCCTTTCCATGGTGCTGCTCTCCAGCCTCTCATTCCCCAGTCTGGCCACACATCCAGGGCTGCCTCAACCCAGGGGCAGAATCCAGCACTTTCCCACAAACTTCACATGGTTGGTGATTACCCAGTTCTGTGATTTGTTGAGGTCTCTTTGCCTTTGAGGGAGGCAACAGCTCCTAGTTTTGTATCACTGGCAAACTTAATTGTGACAGAGTACAATTTATTTTGTCCTTTAAAATGCTTACTACAAAATACATTTTTCAAAGTTCTTTTTTGTTTAAAAACATGATTAAAAATATTACGAAAAAGACCAGCTAGTTAGGATCTACCTTCTTTACTCTGCTGGAAGTATATTGATTTATGCTAGTTATCTAGCAAACTATCTTAACTAAATTAAACTAAACTAAATTAGTATGATACCATCTTAAATTAAGAATGTACCTTTGTATGCTTTGAAACTTTGCATCAAGTAGCAACTACCAGCTGAATAAGGATCATCTAAGTTTTTATAATTTCAATATATGAATGCTACAGGACAAACACATGTTCCTATGTCAAAAGAAAGCTTATGAGTATCAACTCATATTGAAAACTCTGTCAATTATGAAAGAAAATTAAAAACCCCAGAGTACTAGCACTTTATAAATTACTGAAGAATAACATTGTATAAAATAGTAATAGAATCCTTTATATATTATGCAACAGATAGGGTAGAAATTCTGTGATATCAAAGGTTTCAGCACAACTTACTAATCCATTTCTAATTTTCTGTATTAATTTTCCCTGTAGATTTTTTTTCTGGCAATTGCTCACCAAAAAAAGAAAAAAACCCAAACAACTAATTTTCCTTTCATTTTTAGCTATGGTACCTCAAGCTGTGGTACACAAAACTGTGTGAAAATTTCAACTCTGTTTCAAGCCATTTGAATATCATAACTTCAGAAAAGTTGGCTGAAATCTGAGTCTGTGCCTATAATATATTTGGGTAGACACTACTCATATCATGGAAATAATTGTTCCTGTGGCTTTTATTTCTTAAGATATATGCTCAGGTAAATTATTCCATAGTAGCCATCTTATTAAAATCTACATTTAGGGACTGCAAGTTCTGGATAATTTGATTTTTTATCACATATAAATGTTTTTATTATTTTGCTGGTTTAGGAACTCTCCCTAATGAGCATCAGTCTCGCACTTGAGGAAAAAAAGATGAGTAACTCTAAGGTCTACGAAGTTGGCTTCAGGCTTTTAAAGAAGAATACTTTTTTTAAGTCCCTTGTGAAAGCCCTTTTCTTTTTTTCCCTCTTTTTCTTTAAACCATTTGAAGATAATTTAGTGTTGATGAAAAGATGCATTGTGATTTTAATAGAAAGTGGGTTTCTTCTATGCTCAGAGCAAGTATGCAAAGACACTAAAAATAAAGTAAAATTTAAAGCAATTAATTTATCCAATGAACTCATTTAAAATGTCAGCGTTTAATGATTTAAATGATGCTCATTTAAAATTTCCCCTTTCTTCTTCTTTTTTTTTTTCCAAGTATGGAAGTAAAAAGATCCGTTGATAATTAGACTCCACAGGTCCTAGCATTTATGCATCTAACAACATCTACTTCAAATCCATGGAGGGGCTTATGATCCCCTTCAGTTTGACATTTCCTTTTAATTTCCTGCTAAACCAACCATCAGAATTGCTAGATTCACACCAGTAGAACTTCAGAAACATACTGCTGATAATGTTTGCACCAATCCAAAACTAATTGAAAATGTATGCCTTCAGTTCTTCTGTCCCCTGCTAATCCAGAACAGTGAATTCTGCATTTTTCTTGCTGTGCTTTTCCTACTTTTCACTGAGCATCACAATCAGACACAAAAGGTTTTGAATGGATTCATTAAGGGGCTAAAAGCTGTTCCATATCCAAACTGGAAGGCAAGAAATCATTGTGGAAAGATACAACAGTATGAAATAATCATTCTTCAATCTACAAAGTGATACAGAGCCATTCCATGATTGCTGTCTGTTGACCTGCAGTAGAAACAGACAATAGATATACCCTACACTGCATCCCTAATATAACCTCTTCAATGCCATCTCCATAATGATAACAAAGTTAATTAATTCCTTGCTCAAAGGCAAAAAGGGGTCAAATCAAGAGAGGAAATAATTAACAAATCAAAACCCTCCACTGGAATTAAACCTCACCTTCAGTCTTTTCTAGAAAAAAATCTATATCAGCAGAAGACTTTGTATTCTTTGGTGACAGCTGTAAAAACTTTTTCTGCTACTCAGATCCCTTATTTTCTTCACATGAATTTATTAAATTCTTTTCTTACCTTGTTTGTTGGTGTTCTCTCTATCCTATGTATCAGTGCTGCACACCACAGGAGTGGCAGCAAATGGAGAAGGGGCTGTAGGCCACAATGCCTACAGATATATGTCCCAGCAACTAGAGAGACCTGACTGCATTTACCTTTCCCCAGGGAATTTAACCCTGAATGTGTGTGTGTGTGTGTGTGAGTGTGTGTGTGTGTGTGTGTGTGATTTGATGTTTGAGTCCTTTTTTTTTTTGTGTGTGTGTGTGTGTATGAGCATGTGCTCACACGTGGACTCTCCAGGACACAGACAGCCTCACTAGCTCCCAGGCCTGCAGACAGGAACAGCAGCAGCAGCAGCCATGGAAGAGGGATAGAGAGACCTCTGGGTTCCTAGGCTGCATCTGAGGGAGCTTCAGCAACTGCAAAGAAGAAACCCTGGCCCTGGAATCCACAGATTTTAACAACTCATAACTTGCTAAACATTTTCACTTTTACTACCTTTGAATTAGATATGCTAGTTTTGATTTGATTTGCTTTGAACAGCTTTTACGCAGATCCATTAAAAATACAAAACAAGATTATTTTCATCTGTTTGACTCATATCTTTTTCACAGGAACACAGCATCTGATGTAGAAGATCAGAGGTCCATTTAATCTAATTTTCAAACACTTTGTGCAGTGAGATGCTATGAAAGCTGTCATGTTCAATGGTTCTGTTAACAAACCCCTCATTTTAGAAATTATTAAATTATGGATCTAGGATTCTCTGAAGAGACTGGTAAGAATAGAAAAGTCAGCATTAAGCATGGGACAAGAGTGTCCTTCAGAGTAAGCCTGTATCCACAAGCTGAACAGCTGCTGTTTCAATGAATGCTACCAGAAAAAAAAAAAAAAAAAAAAAAAATCCGGGTCCTTAGTGACAGCATGGAAAAGAGGTGACAGCAGCACTGAAGAGTCTGGCTGAGAATTCAAGAGAGCATACAGGCTGAGGATGAAGAGGTGGAAACAATATCTGCAGAAGACAGTTGGCTGAAAGTCAAAACACATTGCTCCTTCTCCAGTGGTCAGTGATTCAAGGTTCAACTTTGAGGTCATTGCCCTTGAACAAGTATGTGTCTATATATGTATGTGCACATATAAAATATGTATCCAAAATGTGTATCCGTTTTTTAGTTAATTAAGAGAATGCTATATAGGGTTTAGAAGACTGACAAATCAGGCCAGTTTTAAGCTTTAAACTCAAACATTACTAAATTTATTCATTAACAACACCTTTTTTGCTAATAATTAGCTTTTCTGTATTACCAATCACCACAACATATACAAAACTGTCAGTCAGTAACATTAATATGCTACTCATTAATATGTATATCATTTATTATGAGTATACAACAGTCAGGATTTCAGGATGACACTGTTGGCTATGGTTTTTGGTTCTCAGATGCTGAGATTAAAATGATTAAGACCAAGAGACTTTGATGAGGGAATTTATAACTGAATGGCATTAATTTTATTTTTTCTTTATATTTTCACTATGTGTAATGTTTCTAGGCTATTTCTTGGTTCTCCCAAGGGGAAGCAGGCTCTCAACTGCTTCTAAAACTGTTTATATTGGGGGTTTTTTTTATAATCTTGTAAATTATGCTTCTTGGGTATTCCCCAAATCATCCTGTATGAAACAACATACATATTTGTGCCTTTGATGATCACAGTCCTCACATACTGTTATGCACAGTTCTGCCATCACAGAAGTAACCAACACATAATATCACTGCCTTATTTTAGCACCCTTACACGTTGAGTTCAAGGCAATACAGATTACAGCATTTACAGTTTCACATTGATATAGGCTTCTGCTTTGGCTACAAGGTATCTGGCACCAAGATAAATTATTGAAACCCTAAGCTCAAAGTCTTTGCTCCAGGAAAAACGCACAAAGAGACCTGGGCATTCAATAATCAGATGCACAACAGCCAGTCCACTTACTAGGGACTGTCCAAAATTAGAAATTATAGAATGATGAAAAAATGCATCAAGAGTTTACACATCTGATTTTCATCCAAAGGGAAATTATTTTATTATGAGGATTATCAGCCTAGAATTCTCTCACGAACCTTGGTTCTTAAACAATTTCTTTAAGAAACACAGATGAGTCATTTATTCCAAAGGATGCCTGGAAGGAATTCTTCTTAGCAAAAATCTCAGGAGTAGACAGCTTGCCAGGATTTGGGAGTCAGACTGGATGCTCAGCATAGGAGACAGACTACCTAGAAAGTAGGGACCCTGATCAAAGGAGAAAAACATGCTTTGTCCCCTTGAGAAACACTGATGAATAACTATTAGATGATTAATTCACTTAAAAGAAACATGTGTCTAGTCCTAGTAAGTATGACATAAAAATCCTACTAAACAGTCATTACAGAAAGTAAAATTTAGTTAGTTCCAACTTTTTCACTGTATTCAGAAATACTTTCTCATCACTTATATTTTTTTGTTCTATATTTACTCTATTTCCCATAAATTCTATATGTAATGATGTGGATCTCACATGAGTCAATGACACCTCATGTGAGTCAGTGGCACCTCCCAGTTTGGTATCATCAGCAAACTTACTAAGAGTGTATTCAACTCCTGGACCTGGATCATTGATAAAAATACTGAACAGAACTAGATTTGAAGCCCGAGGGACACTTGGTACAGCCAGATGAAGCCCCACTCACTGCAGCCTGTTCAGCCAGCTCTTCATTCATCTCACCATGGAACTTGCTTATCCTACAGGTGGACAAGCTGAGACAGATGTTGGGAGGGACAGTATCAAAAAGCCTCACCAAAACCCAGAAAAACTACTTCCACTGCTTTCCCTTAATCCACTATGTGTGTGACCTTAATCAGAAAGAAACTAAATAAGGTAGGACTTTCCCTTTTTAACCCAAGTTTTCTCTGCCTGATGATTGCATTGTTCTTTAAATGACTTTCAATACCACCCAGTATAATCTTCTCCATAATATTTCCAGGTTAGACACATGTCTGCAATTCCCTGGGTCTTCTTTCCCACCCTTTCTCTAGACTGGAGTAATAGTCCACAAAAAGTAACAGCTTTCAGTCAGCAGAGACCTCACTAAACTTCCAAGACTTTTGGTAGATGATCAAGAGGAGTCCTTCCATAACATCCACTCCTTCAGTATCTGGGTTGAATCCCATCAGGCTCATGCACTTATGGACATTCAGCTGATACAGCTGCTCCCTTAAAACTTTAGTGTCCACTAGTGAAAGTCACTCTTTCTGTAGCTGTGGTCCTCCAGCTCACAGGACCAAGTAGCCCAAGGGCTTACCAGTAATATTAAAGACTGAGGCAAAAAGCCCCCAACATTGAATGCCCCCATCTTTTCTCCATCCTTATTTGTCAGGTCAAAATCAAGTATCAGTCAAACATTTTCCTTAGACCTCTCTTGCTATTAGCATATTTCTAAACGTCTCTTTTGGTTTTGGTATTAACACTGGCCGGTTTCAACTGTAACTGAGATTTGTCCTTTTTTCTCCCTCTGTCTGTGAACTACATCTCAGTAATCTCCCTGTGAGGTCTAACATTGTTTACAGAGATCATAACATTTCTTTTCCTCTTGATCTCCAAGAGAAATTCTCTGTTCAGGCAAACTGGTCTTCTACACCACCTGCTTGCTTTATTACAGTATCAATGATACTGAAAAATTATAAAGCTCCTATGGTATATTTTGTAGTTTTCTATTTATTTTCCATCTGATTCTAGGCATACTCTAACATTTAAATGTGAATAAACCATTTTAATTGAGTAGTTTTTCAAATATTCAACATTATTTCCAACATATTTTCTTGAAATAACACTGAAATATTTACAATTAAATTTAACTTTCTCCATTTAATGATTGTAGAGCTACTAAATATTCTTTTACAGTCGCCTGAGTTAATTCTCAATTTTTCAATATATTCAATATAAGGATCTCATTGTTTTCTTGTAGCCCTTCAATGCTTCTAGTACAAATTTTTTTTCTCATTTAGTATAAGATATTTGTATACCATTTATTGGATCTCTAAAATACTTCTGCCAGAGGCTATTGGGATTTCAGACAAAAAACTACTTGCTTATAAATGAAACAATTTTCTTAAAAAGATGAATAGACTGAGATGCATATAGTCATACATTCAGTAAGACAATCCTCTACAGTCTCATTTTTCTTTGTTTCTATAATAATGACAAACACATACATGGATAGACAATATGCCTGAAAAAAAAAATGTAACTGATTACTCTTTCAGAACTGTAGCTAACACTTTAGTGGGAAACTGGAACTCTTAAAGTAGTAAAAATACATCAGTATGGAAAATAAAAAAATTAGTGCCTCTATATATTAATATTATATTGAAGTACTTTTTTAAAAATAACTTTCATTTTTAAAAACTGAATTTGGAAGACTTAAAACAATAGTTAATTCATAATAATGGGTAATATAATACATTCTATATTTTTATGTAAAAACAAGTAATTACAGAATAGTTATAGAATCAAAACTAGTGCACATATCATGCCAAGAAATTTTGCTACTAATGAAACCAATAAATAGCTAAGAAGCAGCATATTCAAATGCATCAAACTACATAAACCATAGATATATAGGACTGAAAAGTGTGGCCCACCACCTGAAACACAGACTAGGGTACCAGCCAGCAAACTGTCAACAGGTTCCCTCTGTCTTCTTCTCTCTCCATGCTTGCATATTTGCTCCTACCCAAACCAGCTTGATGCCTTCATCTGCCCACCTTTGGTTCCTCCCCTAAACATTCCATAGTAAATCTTCCACCATCCCAGCATGCTCTTTCCCTGTAACAGAACCCCAAGGGCTCATGTCTTCATGCTCCTCTGTGTGGGGGAAAGTGAGCTTTTCAGCACATCCCTTAACACAGATCAGCTCAGATTTTCATTTCAAGCTGCACAAAAAAATTATAGCATGATGACATCGATACTCATTACATTTAGCTCATCATTCTCCAAGTGATGCAATGCCCATATAGAGAATGAAGCAAGCGACAGCTGGCTGTGAAATGCTATTTAAAATCAGCACCGATATACTCTTTGCTGTAATACCACACTCAGCTAAAAAGGGGAAGGGATTCAAACATTATAAATCATTTTAGAATGGAGTACAGAGGGAAATAGATAGCAAAAGGGTCTAGCTATGTTCATGCATACCAAGTATCTAGCTGAAACAAAATAGCTTGATACTAGTCCAATATTCTTTCCCACACACTTTCTTTGACCCTCCCTTGGCTTCTGATCAATGTCTAACATTAAATAATATGAAGGAAAGTCTGAAATATTTCACTAAGCTACCTTGAACACTGCAACAAATTAATAATGCAGTCGTGAATCAAAACTAAATCTTATCTGCTTATCAGATATCCTTAAGTTCTGTTTTTGCCTGTCTTTTCTTCAAGATTATTAATTACTAACACTTTACTAACTAAACTATCTGTAACTTCATAATCTCAGCACATGACATCTAAAAGCCACCAGTATATGCTAGTTGTGTGTCCAGAATTATGTCTCTAAACCAGGTTTCCAATTGTCCGTAATGTCAACAGTCTTTATATTCTTAAGTACTTGTTAAAGAATATATGGCAGGTGGATAGCAAGTCTGTCTTCTTTCTAGCTGCAATTACTTATAAATGTTCTTAAGGTAATCGTAGTCTGAAATTAGAGTCAGGATTACAAATAATTTGTGGATTTAGTTTACATATAGCTTTGTGCACAGAATTCTGTTTCAAGCCAAGGAGAATCCTTCATGAAGAGTAACAGAGAAACAGAGGCCTACCAGATTTGTTCTAGATCTGTTTCTCTTCTCTGGCATATGCCAGAATATTTATATCCATAACTTCTGCAAGTATTATCAAGAATAATGAATAATTTTATAACTACAGTGCTTATCTTCCCTGAAACTTCAAAAACCATACAAAGACATTGGAAACATTAGAAGAGATAATACAGGGGAAAAAAAAAACTAAACAGTAACAGAAATAATTAAAGAAAACCTCAGATATGAGAAAACTTTTTTGTATAAACAATTATTTTCAGCCCACCTAACAGCTAATAAATGGAAGTTTACTGAGAAAATCTACACTCATCAGTGGAATTCATTTCAGATTTGAAATTGAAGAATGATTGTACATACACTGCATTTCATTATTACCAAATTACAGTAAATAACTGACATGTTTAATATACCTTAACTATATCTCAATCCAATGCAAACAGAAAAGTGGAATTTGGAAGGACAGTTTAACATCCTCCCACCAGCTTACCAACTTTATTACCTACACAATCCACTAAATAAACAAATTTTTTTCAACCATTTTCTTGTTTCTTTTTCTCTACAGTATGTAGAGTACAGTTCTACTACAATGCAGTAGTACTATTATGACAGAAGGATAATATTTGATGCAATTCTGGATAATTCCCTTTTGCTTATTACATTAGTGACAAAGCATAGCAATTTTCTAGCACACTTTTCCCCCCACAATATTTACCTTTTCTTCTCTTTTGTTCTACTGACACTGTGTGCAGTAATTTCCTATTATGGAAATTCCCTTTTTTATGTCCATGGTATACAGAACTCAAGGTGATAATCTGTCTCAAAGTATATATAAAATAATTTTATTTGGTGCAATGATCATATTAAATGTATTTTCTAAACTTTCACCATTCAAGCGTCCCTTGGAAAGCTTCCACTGCACAATGCTGTAGTGTATCACATTCACATGGGAGCTATCACATTGTTGTTATACTCTTTTACTTCATATCTCCACAAAAGCACTGCATTGGGCAGAATAAACATTTTTGGTCATGGAATGAAAGTCCTAAATTTCTGGAGCTAAGGAGTAATACAGCTAGTGTTCGAATAGGTATCTGAACAGGAGCCAGTCCATTAGTAAAGACAGGGAGATCAAGATATAAATTCTGCCAAAGCTAATTGCACTGTACATACTATGTAAAAAGTCATTCTGCCTGTGTAAAGAACTCAGACACTTCTGCTTTTTACATACCCTATAGGATTCCCAAATCATCAAACTCTGCTGACAAGAGATGGCAGAACATCACAGTAGTGACAGCTTTTGCTGCGAATGCCAGTTGTCTAAATCTGAAACACAATTACACACCAACATCATTTTGACTGATCATGACTGATACAATAAATTTAGTCACTAAGATAAGAAAAATCTTGTAGCAGTAGAACAAAAATAATTCCTTGGTTTCCACTTGAGAACTAAGTGTTATATAGTACAACATCTAAATCAGGAAATGTTGCATAGAAGACAATTGCATTCTCTCTCTTGTCTCCAAACAGATTTCATATGTGGCCTCTAGCAGAATACAAGGAACATTTAACAGGGAGTTAACAAAATCGTAGATAATTGTGATACTGAAACTTGAACCCCATCTCCCTGTGCACAGTGGATCTGAAGGAAATATTCTTTATTTTTTAAGTCAGGACTGTAGTGGGTACTCTTGAATATTGCTGCCATTTATTGAATTTTATTGAACAGAGATATTTTACGTTAGAGGCAGCTTAGAACCTTACTTGTGAAAGCTTTAGTCAGGAGGAGGTCAGTAATACGGCATTTTCACCTCCAGCTGTTTCCATCACTACATTTGTTTTAATGCATCATTTCATTGTTTGGGTTGTATTATACCTAATCTTCACACTATGACTGTATCCTGTACTGTGAATATGAAGCAGTAACAGCAGCACATGGTAGTATCCCAATATTTGTGGAATGATCTCCATGCACTTTTTTTCTATTGAAAAATCAAAATTTGTTTCATTCAGTAAAATTATTCTAGTCTGAATGAAGTGGGGGTGGCACAATTGTGGACCTCCCCTTTCCGATCTACCCTGAAGAACTCCAACACATGTTCAAAAGCCTAAGTGAGGAAATGGAAGTTTACAGCATATTTGTAATATTCTCCTACTGTTTTCAAGAATGCTAGGTCTCACTGATAAACATGCAGTCCAGGTTCTAGGTCAGAGTTCAGACCAACAATCAGACCAATGTTTATAACCACATTAATTAAGTTATGGGACTAAGTTATGGGAATACAGAATATTCTGCATTCAGTCAGGATTTTCAAAAGGATTATATGATATGAGTGAATCAGTTTTGTATCCCAAGTCAAATACTCATTTTTAAATATCACTGCCTATATGCTTTACACATGCCTACACATGCTCTCTGTGCTTGCAAGCATTGTGCACTGTATTATTCACAGCATTATTTGTCACAGAAGACCCCACTGCATTTTTTAAAGCAAAGCAATCAGTCTATCCAGAATTAGAGTGAAGTTACCTGGAAGCAAAATGTAGGAGCTATTTAACAAAATACAGCTACCTTACACAAAAGTATATGACAGTGAATGAAGAATAACAAATGCAGCTGAAAATGTAGGAGGAATTCGTAATGTAATTATCAACCTTAAATTTGATCTGCCTTGGCAAAGTGAGCAGGGAACTGTGAACAGAGAAAATGTGAATACCAATAGTAACACATTATTCTGTAGAACTTTTTGGCGTATTTATTTCCTGGAGATTCAGAGGCAAGAGTGCCTGCTTACAGATAGTGTAACTAAGGCATCACAGCCTGTCAGGTCTGTGATACAAATTTTCCACTAGCAGTGCTGATATTCATGTGCCTGACAGGTCAGACAGTTAAGTATCTGCCCATTTCTGATTTCAGCACATTTTAAAATTCTTGGGAGTATTTAATCATAGTGATTGACTTAATGGTCCTTGCCAAGTCACTTTCATCCTTGACTGATACCCAAATGATCAATAAGCTTGACCATGCCAAAAGTGAGAAAGGAGAGAAGAGAAAGAGTAAAAACAAAGAGGGTGAGAAAGAAAAAGAATGAGGAAGAAAAAAATAAAACATGAAGGGAGGAAGAAAAGCAGAGTAAAAGAGTACAAGAAGGAAAGATAGAAGGGAAGAAAAGAAGAGAGAAGAAATGGAGCAGAGAAAGGAGAGAATGAGGGGACAGAGAGAAGGAAGGAAGACAGGAAGGAAAACTAAGATGGAGGAAGAGGACACATTATGAATATGAAACATACAGCATAATCTGCAACCTGAACCAGAATCACACAAAAGATTATGGGACACTAGTATTGAACAACAATCAACCAATCACAAGAAAATTGCAGCATCACAGTGTTGGAGGGTTGGGGTGGGGTGAACTATAAAGAAATTCCGGTCCATCTCTACAATTAATACTGCCAAATGTGGCTAACATTTACCTTAGTAGCTGAAGTGCTATTTTTTAAAATGCATGTAAATTACTTGGAAACCTGAGGGTCATTGAAAATTAGTAGGAATTACACCACAAAAAATCTTCGGTCCCTTTTTAAACTGTAACCATTTCTTTGTTCATGTTTAACATCTAATGCCCAAAATTTCATTTTCAGGAGTAATACAGATAACTTACAGCATAAATCTTGCTGAATGTCAAACAAAAGTGACTTCTAATGACATTAAAGTAAGACCTCTAAATAAGTTAGGTATTGAAGTACTGAGCAATGGAATGCATTAATTAGAAATAACAACTCTATATCTTCAGTATCTATTTCTTATCCTCTACAGCTGATAAAGTATTTACACCAAGGGATTTTGAATTTCAGAACCAGAAAGTGTTCTTGGGGGAATAAAGGCAGAATTTCCTTCCAAGGATACACACCCCAAAATATGAATACTTGAGATGTGGCCATCTATGCTGATCTGAAAGCACAGGACTGTAGTTTTGAATTTCTCTTGAAAAAATGGATTCCAGTTACATGCATAAATATAAATACATATATATAGTAAAGAGATAGATTCCATAATTAATAAATACAGTTGACAGGTTTAGAACAGAGTGATCTTCACCTATCCCACTTTAACTAAAACAAAGACCACTTGTTTTAAAAACTTTGACATTTTTAAATGTAATTTTCTCATAACACTGATGCTAACATGGCACTGCCCTTAACACCAACAAGGCTCACATCACTGTGTGATCACATTCTTGTGCCACTGCAGAGAAAGCAAACAAGCCTACCAAGTTTCAATTACAGCTGTCACACTTGAAGACTTATGTGTCTGCAAGAGAAGGCTGTGGATGGTACATCAGGCTGTGAAATATATACCTTTGCTTCTCCCCAGTCAACAAACATGTATGGATCCAATGGGGCTGGTGTGTGTCAGCACTTGTAGCTGAAGGTATTCTTTCCTCATGCATTAGAGCTAAGGAGGCGAGTTCAGCCAGCCATAGGCAGAGGCACACTGAATTGCTGCTGGCCTCACTGAAAGAGGGTTTGGTTTTAAATACAGGTGGAAGAAAGGCACATACTGCTCATCCTGACACCCACATGGGAGCAGAATCACAGCCGTGCAAACCTCCTCTCTTAAACTGTGCTTTGGAAGTAAAGGGTGAATCATTACCTTTACAGATTTCTTCAATACTATTACCTGTGGTGTTGTGGTACTATTACATATATCATGTATGTATAAAAATATGTGGTCATACAAATTCATGCATGCACCCACACCTATATAGAAAGCTTCAGTTCACATTCAAAGTTCCTAACCAGGATACATCTTTCCACAAATGTACTCCATGCATCTAATACACACCCCCACAGACTTGAACACAGGAAAATGCAAACCCCTCTGTGGACACACCTGCAAAGACCCATGCTTTGTGACTGGCTGCCAGAATTTCCCAGCTCACACACCCATGTCCATCGGTACTTCAGATAATGCTTTTACACACTTCATGCATTTACACAAATGCACATGTTCACACTGCACCATGTGCACATCCATGCAAAAACTTAAGCACACAAACCTGTATGAAGGAACAGTTGTGTGAACAAACCCCTGTGCACACACAGGCAAGATAAAAGCACACCAGAGGCACACACGCTGACGTGTAAGAACACATTCACACGAATACACGTGCACAAAATACACATACACAGGTGCACCGGAAAGAATCCACGCACACTCACACAAACGCAGAAGCGTGCACATAATGCACAAAACACGCGTGGGCACACACCCGCACTGAACCACACAAGCACTTGTACACGCGGGCACACGCACAATCCCAGAGCACAGGAGCAGCACACACAAGCACACAGACACTCCCACGTACAAGCGCACACTCGCAGGCACACGCGCACCCAAACACACACTCCGCCCCCCAGAGAAGCCGCCCACGCGCGCACTGCGGGGCCCGACACACGCGCGCCCCTTACGCGCAGAAATGCACCCGCAGCACCCCCGCACACCTGGGCCAACACCCCCGCAGCCTCCGCACCGCAGGCTGTGCCCGCCCGCGCCCTCCACAAGCTCCCCGCAGCGGAGGGAGCCGCGCCCCGCGCAGCTTGCGCGGTGGTTGGGCAGGCAGAGGAGGCACCCCAGGCGCGGGTTCGAGCCCCGCAAGCCGGGGCAGCGCCGGTCCCGCCGCGCCCCCGCTCCCCCGCCCCCGCGCAGCGCCGCGGCCGCTCGGCCGGTAGGTGGCGCCAGCGCTCTTCCTGGCGGAGCCGCGGCCGTGCCGCCCCCGCTGCTCCCGGCCCGGCCCGGCCCGGCCCGGCCCGGCCCGCTGGGAGCCACAGCCCGCCGAGCCGCCCCGGCCCGGCCCCGCCCGCCGCGGCCAGGAGCCCCCTCGGCTGCGCGCACAGGGAACAGGGCCGTGCCCGCCGCTCCCCCACGCCCGCGGCGCCCGGCCTGTAATTAATGTCCCCGCGCGGAGCTGTCAGGCTGCGCATCCCCGGGGGCCGCGCACGCTGCCGCGCGGTGTGTGCCCGAAGGCGCGGGCGAGCCGGGCTGTGCGAGCCGGGCTGTGCGAGCCGGCGTGGCGATGGCAGCCCCGGGCACCGCACGTGCGTGGTTAATAACGAGGCTGTGATCGCTGCCGCGAGCGGCGGCGGGATGGGCGAGCCCCGCCGCGCCGGCCGCCCCGGGCTCCTGCGGGCGGCGGGGGGACCCCGCCACTCCGTTATCTCCCGAGCCGTTCTCCCAGGCAGAACTGATCCTCTTGAGGGAACGAGGGGGTGGGGGGAGAGTGTCGATTGCAAACAGTGTTTGGAGTTTATTGGAGAGAGCGTCTGAGCGTAGAGGTGCTCTCCCGTGGCTCCCGGTGGATGCTGTGAGGAGGAAGGATTGTGGTGGGTTTCGGCTGTGCAGGGAGTTGGGGTAGCGGGGGGGGTGGGGGGGAGGAAAAGACACGATCGAGAGTAGCTGAGACTTTGTGCCCCCGTTGGAGAGATGGTTGAGTCCTCGTCAAGGTTGCTGTGGTATCCCAGAAACACCATTCACTCCGAGCTGTGACCGCGCACCATCAACAGCAACAACTCCGCTGCGCCTGGCCGAGGAATAGGAATTAGGAGCTCTCAAGAATAATATGAAAGGGATCTGCAGAGGGGAAATCCGTGCAAAGGAATCGAAATTAGCAGACTTTTGGGAAAGGGGATGTACTAAATGTGGCCGGCTGGACTTCATCCTGATGAAGAAAATGGAGATTAAAAGTGGATTTACATTTTGGAACCTCGTCTTTTTATTGATGGTTTCGTGTGTGAAAGGTAGGGTAGTATTTGAGTGATATATTTTTAGGGGTCCATTTGCTTTCTGTCAGGGCGTTGCAAGCTCTCGCCTTGTACCAAGGTGTGTTTCAAAATATATTTATCTCTTATTTTAGATTTTTGCCCTTGGTACTTTGCACTGGAAATATATAAATGATCGCTAAAGCGGGGAGGAAAGAAGGAGTTGATTCAGAGCTCTCTTTGGAGATAGGAAATGTATTTGCTTGCCAGAGCTGGCGTTCAATGCAGTGACTGAGCTGGGGCTCAATAAATATTCTTGCAGTATGCTGAAACGGAGACGTGAGTTGGTTCGTATAGCCTCTAACTAGTGTATATTCAAACAAATCCCACTGGTTCACTTTTTTAAGGTGACGATGATGTTAGTGTGTGTGTGGGGGGGGATTACCTACAATTCTGGTTTTCGGTCGAGCAGCGGGATCTTTGCGGGAATGCCTGTATCGATGCACTTATTAGTTTAACCCGTTGCGTGGGGAAAGTTCCGGAGGAGCCCGGCGTTCGCGTAGCCGTCTCACAGCCCGAAATGCGCTTCACGCTCAGCTGTCTGTACGCATTCAGGGCTCCCAGGCTGGCGGAAAGGTGCGTTGGTAATTCAGCCTTGAAAGCATGGTCTATCGCTGGGTGCAAAGATCGACACCTTTTCCCTTCCCTCCCTTGGTCCCTTTTCTCTGATGTATATGAGGGAGTTTGGGTGATGGATTTTGTCTCTCTCTCTTTTCTTTCTTTTTTTTTCTTTTTTTCTTTTTTTTTTTTCCTCTATGGCAGGGGCTATTTTGCTTTCTTTTTGCTTCTATGTTCATGAAAGGAGAGCAGAAAGGAAATGTCTAGTTAGCGGCATAAATATCTCCACTAAGTCTGTGCTTGCAGACAGTTAAGGGAAATGCTACACACAGAGAAAAGAAGAAATATGTGGCTTGAATAATGTGCACCTGCAGAATTACACAGGCATCGCTAAACAGTGAAGTGCCGATCCCATCACGCGTGCCTTCAGTAAAAGGATCTATTCTGCTACTCCCCACAGTCGGCTGCTTACCC
This sequence comes from Parus major, assembly GCF_001522545.3. Classification (NCBI taxonomy): domain Eukaryota; kingdom Metazoa; phylum Chordata; class Aves; order Passeriformes; family Paridae; genus Parus; species Parus major. The sequence goes on along the minus strand of NC_031769.1, from coordinate 135,369,927 downwards.
GAAATAATCTCCCCTTGTTTGTGGCCAGTGATTAATATCCGATTAATCACCCTTTTTATCCTTATCCTCATCCCTCCTCCCCGCCACACTCATACACTCTCAGAATATTTAGTAGACATTATCGATCCTCTCCGAGTTTTTAGACTTGGTTATCGCCTACAGAGGTTGCCTGCACGGGTGGGAAGGAGGTGTCTTGTGGGGGTGGTATTCAAAGGCGTGCCTTCCTGAGCTGGCGCTGGCTTGGATGAAACAGTTTATTGTACAGCTTTGCAGCTGCTTTTCCCCCCCTTTGCATCGCGTTGAAAAAGACAATTCGCGTTTCACGGGGAGGGTCTGGAGGGCTTTTACCTCATCCCGCGTTATCCTGACGCGGGGTATCCAAGGGGAAGGGGCTTGCCTACGACGTTTAAGCACATTGTTATTAAAGGGAGCCTTTTTTCTGTTTGCATCTAATGAAAGGAGCCGCTCCCGGCGCTCTGCCCCGGTCTGGAGACGATTTGCTATCAGCACCGACCCGGGCCTTTGGGGGCATTTCTTTTCCCTGGTTCCCTCTGCCATTAGCGCGTTCTCGGTGCCGGATGGCAGGGCTCGCCAGCCCCGGGCTGGATGCGGGCCAGGCGCGCCGTGCGCTGCGCGGGGCCCCGCGGGCGCGGTGCGGGGGCGAGCGGGGCTCCGGCGCGGCTCCGAGGCAGCTGCTTGGCGAGCGAGAGTCGCGGGGCGGCAGCATCCGACCGAGGGACGCAGCGGAGCGGCTTCCCCAGCACCTGTTGAGAGTCGCCGCTTGCCCTTGGGGGTGGGGTAAGGAAAAAACGATGGGCACAGCGGGAAAAAGCTGGGATGAAGCACCAGAAAAGCCCAAGAAACAAGGAGAAAATGGGCTTTTCAAGACTGGCTGTTTCTCCTTCTTCCCACTGCCAAGGCCTAAGCTTCCCCCCGTGCCGACCCTGGCAGTTCCCAAAGGAAGTAGACTTCCTTTGGACTGGGGCGGTTCTCCCAGAAACTGCCGACCCAGGGGGTGAGATTATACATTCTGGATGCGGGTTCCTTTAGGCAGCCGAGCTTTACAGAGCTGGCTGACACTCACTGCAGCACTGCATCTATTCTGGGCATTTATATTAATTCTCTCTCCACTCCCGTGAATGAAAGCATTTTACTTCGATTTGCATTCCCATTGTGTCAACACAGCTCCTGCCCCCAGAAAGCAGAGGCAAACGATGAATGAATACCTGCCCACATAAAACATTCCAGATGTTGGGAGCAAGACGATTCCTCAGAACCTACATCTGCTCTACCATTGCCTGGCAAAGACTTTTTACCACACCCCATCTCTGCAAGCTCTAGCCCATACCCTTCCTTGCTTAAACACTTCTACTGAACAGTCCAGCACATCATAATATCCAAACTGTTGCTGTCATTCCTGTCATCCAGACCACTTCCACAGCTTTGCTTGATACCTGCCTTTCAGTCTTTTCCTATTTTTGTCATTGTCCTGTCACCATTCCCCCAGTCTTGATCCACAGCTCTCCCATCATTACAGGTGTTAAACTATCCCAGGATGTTTAAGGAGCCATGTTCATAGCTGAATAATTAGGCTTTCTTTGGATATATTAATATAAACAAAACAAATCCTTCATGTTTATTTATAAATTCATGCCTCTTTGGAACTTTCAACAGTACTTGAAAGGGGTTAGAGAAGGGAGAAGAAAGCAGGAGAAGGTGGAAGAAAGGAAATTGCCAGAACTGCTGAGGAAGGGGTGATATGAAGAGCTAAGTAAAGAGGAATTGTTCCTTTTTCAATGAAAATCTTGCTTACACGAGATCCCATTATGCCATGGAACCATCTCCACCAAAATCTTCCTTCAATAAGCATGGAGTAAAAAAGCAAAGAAATTATACCACTGAAAACTGAAAGGCACAAAAGGCATTAAAATAAACAAACACATCCATGATCCAGCCTTTAGGAAGGGCCAAGCAGAGCGATTCCTGCTCATTTACAGGGGATGATGAATCCTGTGCTCTTCCCTTTAGAAGAACGAGACACCCAGGAAAGCTCCCTCCTCTCACACCAGGGGAGAAATGAAAAGTACCATTGAGGCAAGGAAGATACAAACCAAGTTTGGGGGAGTAGGGAATGGAAAACTCCACTGTCTAACTCCCTTACAGAAAGGGAGAAGGAGGGCATAAAATAGGAAAAAAAAAAAATTAGGCAGCATCAGTGAGCTTTGTCTTCTGGGATTTAGGAGAGAAATCACAGATACTTGCATGCCTTCGGTTTGGCACCACCCTCTTCCAAAAAACAAACAAACAAACAAACAAACAAACAAGGTTTTGATCTGTTAGTGGAGACAAATCAGAGAGGAAATCAAGCAAAATTACCAGATTCTACAATACTCCTCCATCTCTTCTACTTGGCTGTCCCTTGGAGAGAGAGAGAGCACCAAGGTCGACTTTTGTCTGCCTGGCTAAAATGAAGCTTTGCCGCTGCTGTTCCTCTGTTCCCCTCTTGCAGTGGTGACAAGCGGAACAAGGGCAGCTTTCAAAATGAAAGGGAGATGAAGCACTGAGATTTTAAACGGCTCATTGACAGGAGAAGTGATGAGAAAATGAAAAGCATTTCCATTTCCAGTGATAGGTACCTGGCATGTGGGAGTATTTAGCAGGGACAAAGCGTGCCCTGCTTCTTTTAGCCACCTCTGCAATCCCCCTTTTCCCTCATTCCAACCTCAATCCCAGTCCCTTCATACTCTGCCAGCCCCTCCCCACCGCTTCCTTCCCAGTCACTTGATTTATGGCGTTCCTGACGATGGGTATGGGATTACTGGTGGATGGCTTTCCTCAGTGGGGCGCGGGTGAGCGCAGTGAGGTGCTGGCTCTGTCCCCGAAGCGGGAATGGTCGGGAGAGTAACAGCAGGTTCAGGTTTCCTCATATCCAGATGGTCGATGCTGCATCTTTCTGTGCATATGTATGCGTGTTAGTTCGTGTGTCTGTGTGTATGTACTCATCCAGGGGGGCAGGGACACTGACTGGAGCAAGGACAGCGTCGTCCTTCCTTTCCAACTCCTCCGCACCCTCCCACTCCTCTAGGGTGCCTCTTTGCCGTAAACCCCCGCAGGTGACACAGGGCTGGCTGTGCTCAGCGGGCTGGCACCGCCACTCACCGTTTTTTTCAAGCTATGCAGTTCTTCAGGGCTGCAGGCAAAGTTACCCTCTCTCACCCCGCCTTTCTCAGGGCTAAAACACGGCACGACTGTGCCCCCGCTTAGCGCTCGGCTCCTGCGCCTCCTCTCCCGCAGGGCAGCAGTGAAGAAGCACACGGCCCCTCCCAGCAGCACCAGCAGGGCACATTTCTCCTTTCCCTGCCGGTGCCACTCCGGACTGGCAAGGGGCACAGGAGAGCATCACCTTCGCTTTCCCCTTTTTCATTGTGAGAGGCAGCAGTCTCAAGGCGGAGCCGGCTCGGAGCGGCGGCCCGCCGGCAGCCTCCACCCGGCACCGGCACCGGCACCGGCCCCCGCAGCCGCCTGAGGTGTCCGCACCTCCGGACAGTCCTTCTGACACAGTCTTCCGTCCTTTGATTTTGCTTACTTCATGTCGGCCACTCCTGCACGTCTTTGGTTGACAAGTGTAAGGCAGCAGCACTGTGTGGTCGGCTGGTTGCTCTGCTTGGCTGACACGCAGAAATAGCCCCTCATTCCCTAAGCACAACCAACCCGTTCCTCTACGAGAGGCTAAGCACTTCAGGCAGCCATAAAGGATGGACAGGCACAGGCTGTAGTTTCAACTCCATTATCAGCATCTCAATTTGCAAGCATCAGTGTATGAGACCTAAAGAATTCTGTGGATGTGCTTTAAAATTCCTCATTTTCCAAGACTCTTGTGCAGAAACATAGCACAAGCTTGTAGTCTACCTGTGGTTTTTGTTTGTTTGTTTGTACTGGGGGGAGGGGGTGGGATGTTTTTGAGCAACAAGTCTAGCAGGATAATTGCCCATCTAGCTTAGTGCCCTTTATATCCAGTCATCACAATTAGCAGCAGTCTAGTGAAAGATGGAAGCACAGCAAGTAGAGTGACTAGCATGTCTTTGATTTCAGCAGTCAACAGCTTTGGGTCTCCTAAGATACAGGCTGCTTTTGAAACATTACATTTGGAAAGGCATAGATTGGCCTGTGTTCCTCTCATTTGTCCATTCTCTTTTATTCTGCTGCCTTTTTCCTTTAACTTGCCTTGCCTTCCCTTCCTTCCCAGTTCCATACCATAGCATTCATATAAAACATTCTTCATTCTTTATGCTATTCATCTGGCTGAAAGCACTGGCTTGTATGAACATTTGTGATAATATTGGTTGTTGTTGACATGCTGTGAAGGTCTACACACAAAAATTGAGATCTGAAACCATCGAATGCACATGCATCTATTAACAAGAAGGAAAAGCACATATTTGTTCAGAGAAATTTTTAAAGAAAAAGTTTAAAATGTTCTGTGGAGATGTCTCAGTTTTCCTGATTGCAACAACTTCTCAGAGAAAATGTTATGAAGAGTAAGTTAGCCTTGTATTGTAGCTTCTTTTAAAAAATAGTGTATTAGACATTGTCTGATTTCCAGAGGTATTGAGCATTTACAGTTTCAGGTGGCTCTAGTAAGAGTCTGGGGGACATCTTAGCACCTCTGAAGCAAGGCCAAGTGAGTCCATCATTATGATACTGAGACAAACAGTATAAGGAAAGCATCTATAAAAGAAATTGAAATTATATATAAAATTTTAGTTCTACAGAATCTGATCAATTGGAATGGTAGGACTAAGAAAGGCTTTATGTTCTGCTGTAAAATTAGTTTGGTTTTTTTCCCCTTTTCCACAAATAAGAAACTTCAGTTCTAATTCCATGGGGTTGTGACATCTCAGCTTCAACTTCTTGCTGATGCGTATCATTCAGCCTCTGTTTCTGTTAAGGTTGGTTAAGGTTAATAATGGGTAAGGTTGAAGGGATAGAACAAAGCCTCTGAGGGAAATTAGTTTACCAGCTACTACAAAGCAATTTCCAGGAAAGAGCAGTCAGACAACACACAACTTGGTCTAAGCTGCTGGATTTTTTCCTTAAACTGCTATCATTTTTGGAGAGCTCTTACTATGCGAGATATTTGAAGAAGCCATATTTAAGTCACAAATCAGAGATACATCTGATAAAAGTAATTATTGCAAGGCTATGAACATTACCTCATAATTTTGCTTATGTAATTTCCTTGCTAGTTTATTGCAAAAATCCTTAACTCTTACAAGATTTTCAATCAGCTTTACAGAAGAATGTTTCCTTGTCAATGAAATGGTAAAATTTATCTACAAAAAATATAATATTTGTCTTTATCTAAAATTCAAGGGACAATATTTGGTAATTATATTAGACCTAAATAGAACAAGGTGTGATATCAAATGCACCAGTTTTCACACATTTTTAAAAAAAAGCCTAGTAGTATTAGAAAATGTTGAAGATCTCCTTCCCAATATCCAGCTTTTCTTCTGGGAAGTAGAATGGATAAGGATATTGGACGATAAGGAGGATTATTTAAAATACACATATACACACAGACACACCAATTACATTTTTACTTGTTTACATTCAGTTGTTTACCATTCCTGGGCAGATTTATAATCATTGTTGCATTTCTTTGTTGTCGTAGAACGCGAAAGATTTACTATGGCTTCATAATTTCAGCATTACTGATGCTGAGTACTGTTGTAAATGTCAAAGAAGTAAACAGTGGGAATTCATCATGTCCTTCCCAGGGTCTGAAATCTTAGTTGGGTAACTTTATAGATTTAGGAACAGTGTTACTCATAAAGGGTGCGTCCCAGGGTATTGGAAAATGGCAAACAAGGGATTCCTGCAGGGTTGGTCTTCTCATAGAACTCTGTTGTTGAAAAACAAGATGGGATGCAGCCAGCACAGATATAGAGAGATGGACTGCCCCTTTTCCCTTGGAAGCTACAAAATGCATCATAGCATCATGTGTCATATTTGCATTGTATCATAGAAATAAGGAAAATAACTGTAAGTAACTTAACCTCAGAAGCATTCCTGGGGTGATGAATTCTCATCCCCCAAGGCCCGTAAATAACACAGACCATCTTTGCAATAGAACTGAAAGAGTTTGGAGGCTTGAGGCAGAAATTACTGAGTTGATTACTTAGATAATACAGCTATTGAATCACTGTTTCTGACCTTGAATTCTATGCTGCCTGTTTCCCCTATTTGTGTAACTTATTAGCCTTAAATATCTTTATGCATGTAACTTGTTTGATTTAATTTTCATGGAAATATGTGTTTACACATATTTACACATGGAAATATATGTTTACACATATTTATATATACACATATAGAAATTATATCCACATGCTTTATTTTGTTATGAAGAAATTCAACAGACTGCATTGTTACCTCACAAAGGCACAGGTAACATCTTGAAACTTATGTATTTCCTGAGTCATCTATTACCTCTTAATTTATTGTGTACTCCCAATTGCAGAAGGAAGCTTTGCTATAATACATAATTGATTTAACTTTAACAAAAGAAGAGTGATAGTACTGATAGCTAGGAGTACTTGTTAGGAGGAAAGCTTTCTGAAAAGCAAAAACACTAGTTACTAAAATCAGTAATTAAAAACTGATCCTGGCACATTAAGAATTGACAGACATTTATTCCTACTGTTTTAGGGATTTTTTAACCAAATATACTTTCTATAAACTGTTTTTATTAGATTGAAAACCTCTAATCACCGTTCAAGTATAGAAAAAACGAACATTTCTGTGCTATTTTCTGGTTTATTTAAATACTGGTATCATTTGAAGAGACTGACATGTCTGCAAGGTGTCTGTATTTAGTGTCAGTTAAAATGAACCCTCTGCTATCATTATCTCCTCATAGAGCTGTTTTGAAGCCCACCAAGAGGATACCTGCAAGTGTTGTTTGGAGTCCTTAGTGAAAATGAACCACATAAATGCAAAGTACAGATATTCTCATGAAACATAGTGTTGAGATGGAGCTACTTGAATTACAAAACCTTTCCTCTACTATTTAATCTGATCAAAAACAAAAACTTCACAGGCTACTGTAGTTAGCTTTCTTGATTGCTGTGCAGTTTTATTTGGGAACTGAGGTTTAGTCTAATTAAAGATATTATTTTAAAACCCTATACTAAAAGTTGAATTTTTGCTTCTGTGTATGAGCTTTGATCCAAAGGTAAATAGATGCTATAAAACATGATATAAAAAGGACATCTAGACTGTTGTTTGAGCCCATTGAAGGCAAAAGGAGAGTCCAGAATAAGATCTCTGAAAGTAGATTTTCCTGTTTCTTTTCATACTGAGTTTTGAATTACAATTTTCTGTACATATATTTTGTTTGACTCATAAATATTAGTTATAACAGAAGCCATGTATTTCACAATCTACACTAGTTATTTTAATTAGAAGTGCTCTATTCATAACTCTTACTGCATTGTAAACCTAACGATTACACAAATAAATTGTTTATGATTAAGGGAAAATAAATTATATATTTGGATACAGTCGGAAAATGCTCTTTTGACATTTCATTGGTGATCACATCAGCAGTTCTCAGGATGATTCCACTGAATTCAGTGTAATGATAGTACGCTAATAAAATATCAAGTGTATTAAGTCCTTAGAACCCCAGAAAAGTCCTGTATTTGTCAGGACATATGGTGAATTACAGCAATTTTTTAACCTGGTTTTGACATTTCATAATATTTTTTTTTTTGTTTTCCAGTAAAACAGTTTGGAATTTACACAATGTTTCTAATGGCTGCAGAGGAACTAGGAGAACTTAAGAAAACAGATTACAGTTTAAAATTATTCCAATTTAAGTGCAATTTGGTTTTACTTGTATCAGGTTATCATATATTCCAGTATGTAGTTACATTTGAAAATGCTGAATCAGCTAGTAAAACCAAAGCACAAAAATCAGAACGTTTCCATGTTAGTTTTATTGTATTTATTTTCTAACACATTCTTTTATTTGCCACTGCCTTAGTTTAAAGATACCTAATATGCTGAGTCAAAATCACAAGAACTGAAATATAGTGGAAATCAAAAGTCCAAATCCTAACTTTTGAAAAGCCTATGTGGTTAAACAAAGATTGGGGGAAGAGAAGAATAGGTCTTTGGCCACCTCACATAATCATGTCCATTGGCTTTGTGGTAATAGATGCCTTTTTCTTGCATCTCCAGGGGCGTGCAGGAACACAGACACACCAGCACTTCTGGTAACAGGCATCTGTATTGTGTCCTCTATCAAGAAGAATTATGCTTATTTCATGACTGTGTTCTCATCCGTGATTTCCCTTGGATGTGTCTGTGCTGACACTTCAGTTAGATGACTCCTACTGGCTTCAACAATGCTTGTTGCATAGAATGGCAGAACTGGGTGGGCTGGCAAAGACCTCAAAGACCATCAAGCCAGCAGTGCTGAGTGCTATGCATGACATGGCAGTTTTAATGAACACAAGAGAAGAAATACATATACTTAATAACTCAAAAGGGCAACCTTTGCATCAATATAGTGCTCACAAAAGTTCTCACCTGATTAGAGAGTTTTTATCAGTATAATTGTAGTGGTTCAGAATACATTATGTGTTGAAGTATATTGGCATTTGCACTGTCAGCAGTGGAAATTTGCACCAATCAACCACATAAGACACAGTCTGTTTGAAAACGTACTGACAAACGATTTGCAAAGCTGTTTAACTGATACAGAATTGTGCAACAGAATCAATGTTCAATATAGAGCTAGTTCAATGGCATTGCTGACTCCTGCATGCCTACCTCCATAACTTTCCTAACGATATGATTCAAAATTCCTAAATCTTTCTCGTACTACAGTTGCAGTCCACTGAAACATGTATGAGTTTCTACACTATTTTCAGCTACTTTTAAATTAGACTACCCATAAAAACCCCCACCATTCTCGTAAGCTCTATCCATATATTTTTACTACAGTCAAATCTAGCTCATCAACTAGCTCCTGTAATTTTTCTGAATTTATTCAGCCTCCTCTGCATTTCTGGGCTCCTTTCCCAAATTCTCTTCCCACTCCACAAGTACTGCTGGAGAAGTCCCAATAACATAAAGCCTGCTGTAAAATATAGAAAGTTCTCTTCAGTTTCCATGTCATTTGTAAAGTCCTTTTTCGGCCCAAAGTAATAATCATGGAAGGGTAATATGCTAGGAAATGAAATATCCTCCCAGCCTTACAGTCATAGATTAGACTTCCTAACTTTTTCAGGAAGTTCTTTCGGTTTTATATCATCTCCAAGAAAGCAAGATTGGAAGAGTGGTTTTTCAGTTATATTTCTTTTCATTCTTCAGTATACTGTGCCTGTTGACCTGATTATTGTTTTTCAAGCTCTAATGTATAGATTTAAACTGTCCATGTGACAGGTAAGAGAAATTTTACAGATCTAACATTACTCCTTTATCCTTTATTAATATCATCGTTCTGGGATGACCACAACTGACTTGTTGGGACTCTGAATTCTACTTAATATTGTAGAATAATAAAATAATTACATAGAAAAGGAAAAATCACACAAGGTAAAACAGGGCTAGATTTGTAGGGATACTGTTATGCGCTTGTTCTCATTGACTTTGTGTATTCCAATGAAGTCAGGAGAGTTTCCTGTGTATCTGACTTGTGAAAGATACTGCTCCAAATTACTCCCTTTGGGGCCTCCTGTATTCGTCACCTCTTTGAAATCCATTGACAGCTGAGTTAACACAAATCTAAGAGTCAGAATGTGCCACAGATACCAACTAAGGAGAGAATCTGCTCATCAGAACCACTGTAATTACTAAGAAAATGTGAACTCCTGGAATTTATGATAAATCTGAGGCAACTACATGGAAAATGGATAGCTTATTTCAGAATACTGTATGCTATACAAGGAGTATTGAATCATCACTTCTGAAAACGTAACTGGATTGCAATGTTGAGGTGTTTTCTTAAGAACGTCTTCTTCATTCTTACAAGTTTTAATATTTTGCATTATTAAGCTAGCACAGAGTGTCCTGTAGGTAAACATCCTCTGGCCAAACAGATATTATATGGGATATATTCACTTGATCAACTGTTTCTTCTCACCTGCTTCCTCCATGCTTCATGTGTACAAAATTTATTTGCACTCTCTCTTCTGTATCATACTTTTTTTTTGCTTTTAATTCAGATTATTTTTAATTTATAATTAATATTTAATTATATAATTCAATAAAATTTTAATTTTTAATACAGATTGCTCTGGGAAAGCTCCTATTTTTTTTCTGGCACACTTGTATGATTGTGAACTTTTAAAAAGTTGTATGTTTGATTTTTCCTCTTTTCCTATCTTATATCAGTATTACAAATATGCCCATTATCTACTTGAATATCTGTATTTTTCAATTTTAGAATCTTTTTTCTTTTCTACTTGACAATACTATTTTTTTATTTAATTTCTATTGATGGCTCAGTTAATGTTCCTAACAGTATTTCTATTTTGCACTGCTTGGTGGCTCTAACTCTTCCCATTCAAAGCTTCTTACTTCTCAAGTGAGAAGTGTACTTTTGAAAAAGAGTGATCATCCATTCAATTATAACCTTACTGAAATATTTACCAGCAGATTATTCTAGAGCTTGTCCCCAACGAAGTGAAGATTTGTCATTGACTTTTAGCAGAACAGAGCAGATTGTTGCTAAAAAGCAAAATACTCATTTCAATACAGAGGAGTTTATTTAGGATGTGACAGCTCTACAAAACTGTTTATATGCTACATGGGACTGGATTGATGAAACTGAAAAGCTGTAACAGTTGAACTCCACCAGATTTTGTTTTTGCTAGATTCTTTTTGCCAGTACCCTGAAATGGTATTAGAGCTAGGTGGCTAAGTTATTGACACTCTCAAAAACCTTACAGGCTTCAGTCCATTTCTGTTCACTGTCTTACAAGGGTAGTTAAGTGAGTTGACAAAAAAAAATGTTTCAGATGATAAGGTAAATATCAGATTTCATTATAGCTTTCAAATCCTATTCTAATTGGTCATTTATTTATAAAGATGGCAGGAGGAAGACTACAGTTGCAAGATGACCAAAAATCTAAAATCCTTTTTAAAGCTTAAAGTAAATAATATTAAAATTTTAGAAGACAATGAGTCAACAGATTATTAACCAATCTTTTTTTTTTTTTTCCCCCCCTAACTGATTTGGTCTAGAATTTGGCAGAAACACATGAGAAGCCCTGAGAGTTTAAAGTTTCTGGCTGATCTCTAAATCTAAAACAGCTGAGCAGATTTAAATATTTTGTGTAAACAAATTTGCATCCAGGCTGCTAATCTGCATGCCAGCTTTCAGCTTGACATTTCTGAAATGATGGAAAAATGCTAAGCCCTTAATACTAAATGGAGTTCATAATGGAAATGCTGACAGACCCTTAATTACCTGTATTGTGATTCTGCTGAAAGCTTATTTATCTGTCTAATCTTTCACAATGCAGTTAAATATATAAATTCTTGAAAGGAGGAAAAAAGAAAATTTGTATTGGAAATACTGAACTGTAGCAATGCTATATTTTCTTCCAGACATCCAGTTATGGAGGCAGCAGTGACAAAAAAACAGTTTGAAAAATGTAGCATTATCTGTGCAAATGTAAAGGCAGACAGTGATGCTTAAAAATTTAACCCTCATGTTTCAATCTTTTTGAGTCACCTTTCTGGCAAAGTATGACTAAACAGATAGAGTAAATCATTTTTAATATGATAACAAGGCATTATCATAGATGAAATTTCTTATTGACTTGATGTGGCAAAAAACCACAACCAACAAAAAATACCCAAATTATCATTCCACTTCCCTAATATGTATACTCTTCTGCAGGAATGGCGGAGGAAGTAGAGGATAATATAAGATAAAGGTCATTGTCTGGACTCTAATTTACAAATTCTGTAATGTAGAAACTCCACTATCTGTCAACTTTAAAATAGAGTCTTTAAGATTCTCTGGAAGAGCTTTTTTTCACTTTTTTTTTTTTTTTTTTTTTTTTCATTCTCCCCATGAAAATCTTTCCCTGTTTGTCCAGGCTATAACCACCTGAAAAACTAGCCAGTATTTGCTCTGCAGAGATTGCTTAGGGTGGGTGACTCAGACATACCAGCCTTGCTCTGGTCCCACACAATCTCTGTGCCCCAGCCAGGGCACACAGCTGTGCCTGTAGAACGTCTTCCACACAAAACAGTGGTCCTTCAAGGAAACAGAATATCCTCTAGTATTTCTGCCTCTGTGGTTTTCTGGTCAAATGCAATCTATTTCTCCAGGGTTCCCACTGCAACAACTGACAAAGCTCAAAGAAAATATCCTGAATGAAAATGAGAAACATACTGCTGTGATACTTTCTTTCCAGACTGCAGCTTTCTCCAAAAAGAGACCTGGAATTTTAATTTTTGCTTGTGAAGAAACTACTTCAGTTCAAGAGCAGCTATTTGCCCATCTCTGTATCTTCTTTAATATCATTCTGCCTTTCTTGACATAAGGAGATTAGAATTCTGGGCAGTGCTCAAAATAGGGGTGCATCAGTGTTTTCTGTAGGGGATAGGCTTCATGCTCTTTGTCTTACACTTCCTGATTGTGGAAGTGCCATGGGACATCAAGTCAATAATTTCAAAGAAATTTCAGTGATGTGTCTGTGTGAGGTCAAAACTCTGAGTTCCAAGTTCAGCATCAGTCAGGTATCATTTAGTTGTATTTTCCTGTATGCGTAATTATCTCTAAAACTTGCCTACTCTGCGTTTGCACACCTATTGATTTTGTGAGGACATTCTGGAATACCTTGACATTGGTGCATCATTTGATTACTCAAAAGATCTTAACCTCTCCAGTCTTGCAAATTTCCCTGCATACTCCTTAGTCTGTTGAGGATAGAGATGTGAGGAAAACTGATCCTATCACTAATCTGAAAGCGGCAACCCCACTTTTGATTCATCATCTAAGCAAATGATCATCACCTATCCTGTGTCTTATATTTTAACACCTTTAAGTTCATAAAAGGATCTTTCCATCCATCCTGTGGTAAATTATTTTTAAGAACTTTCAGTGGCAAGCCTTGTCAAGAGATTTTTGCAAGTGACTACACTTGAAAAGGTTAGTTTTTCTAATTAGAATGGACATATACCCAGAATTCCCTTCTCTGGTGTGACAGCTTTAACCAAAGACCAAAATCAGATGAGCTGCCCTTGTATGTTGCCTTCTCTGCTACACAGAAGAACCATAAATATTTTCTGAATCAGGACACTTTTCATAGTACTTTTGAGGTACAATGAGACTATTTATTACTTTAATAGCTGACTAAAAATTATATTACTGGTGTTGCAGGAAGTGGTGCTGTTTCTGTTGGAAGCACTTTCTAGAATTTGAGCTTAACTACTATTCCAAGCAAAATGTTAGAGACACTGGGCTCTTGCAGCTGTCATGTTTCAGATGAGATGTTGCTGGCATGTCTGGTCCTGAAAGATTGCATGGTATATTTCACAGAAGATTGTTATTAGCCTTCATCTGCTGGCTGAATTCCAATTTGGATAATTACAGTCTGCTATCTAAATTCTCTAAGCAGAGTGTGTTAAATAACCTTCTACACTTCTTTTTCTAATCTTCTGAGGGGCATTTCTGAGAATTATTAAATAATAGATTTATTTAATCTAAAAGGCAGCTGCTTCTAACTGCTAGGGGGAGGTAACAGTTTCAGAAGGTGTGTTGACTACTCAGTGCTCAGTGACAAATTGCACAGTGGCATTGGTGTAGGAAATGCTCCTTAGCACTCTACAAAAAAATAAGGAAACTACCTCCTTAAGAAGATTGCTGCAATTTAATTAAGATTTCAGGGAAACATTTTAGATAAACAATGCAATATGCTCTTCCAAGATGAGGAGTAAGAGCCTGGAGAAATCTACATAGAAAGTTTTGGAAAAGTTATAAGTTATTGAAGGTTGACATAAAGATTTCTTGTTCAAGATGAAGGATTAATACACACAACTGTAGTACACAGGAGAACATAGAAAAGTGCAAAGCTGTGCAAAGCTTTGAACTTCCTCAGATATGAAACAAATCAAAGGGTGAAAATGGGTCAGTTGGACCAGTCATGAAGTCAAGTCCCAGATTTGAAATAAATGGATAAAAAGGAAACATTTCAGATGTAGTAGAGTACAACATTTTGCTAAATACTTACTAGCTCAGTTGTTCATTTCAATGTGAGAAGAGAAAAGAAGGGAAGGGAATTCAGTATTTATCACAATTGCTCGACAAGTTTTTGAACATGTGCAATTATTAGACTGGTTTAAGGATAATTTGTTGAGACTCAGCTCATTGGTCCATCAAAAGTGGTGTTTGCTTCTCTGTCTTGGCCTCATGGTAAGTAGCAGCATTCAGCAAAGTAAGAGATAGGAAGCAAAGAGATGTAACAGAGAAGTCTTGACTCAAAAGGTGTTCTCATATTCACTATCTCCATCTTTTCTTGGGGCCTGTAGACACAGATGTGTTAAATTAGAGGAAACCCTCTCCTGTACCTTTTCTTCCAACCTATTTACCTGCCACAAAATGCCCTCTATCAAGCCAAAAGATTTTTGCTCTCCAAGAGCAAAGAAAAGATGACAGTATCAACATTTTTTGCTCATGATTGTTCCACCCTGCATTTTGAAAACTCTGTACAGGTTCACAGTAAAATTTTTGGGGGAGTTTTACAGGTAACAATTCAACATAGTTAATGCAACCACATAATAATTCTATGACTTCTGGTACTATTTGACATTATTTTAATTAAAGAGAAAAGTATCATGCCCAGTCATGTGTGATTAAACTATGTCTAAGCTCTGTCCAATCTGTTTAAAAAAGCACAATAATGAGATCATTTTACATAATGTTATGTGCAAATTAGGTATTCACAGGCTTGATGCATGTCTGGATTGAATGGAAGCAGAGGTTGTTTATAGCCCTTTGAGAAACCATTTAAATCTGGTCCTAAGAAAACTCTGTTGTTACAGTGCAAATGGTTGAGTTGATTGTGATCTTGAAGATTGAGGATATATCTATTGCTCTGATGTTACAGAAACACAGAGAATTTATTGGCCTGATTGTTACTATGACTTACTGTTGCCAAAAACTGCATTAACTGCTATTTTGGAGCCTTGTCAGTACAGAATTTCCATTAGCTTTGTTTCTTGTATGAATACAAAATTAGTAAATATAAGTGTAATTCAATATGCACAGTTCCAAACCAAGTAGCAGCATTCTTAAGATAATGATCAGGAGAAAAATGGAATGAGTTAATTTCTCTGTTAAACAGCTTCATTATCTGAAGTTAGTGAAACTTCAGGTACTTTGGTGTGCAATTTAACACTACATTGCCAAAAAAATTCAGTATATATATATATTCCAGTTCAAAATGCACTTTGAAGTCTTCTGTTCTTTATAGTTGTGTAAGGAATTGGCTTCAAGGGAATTGCTACTATAATTTGCTTGAGAAAAAACAAAAATAAAATCTTGAAGTTAGTGGGTCAAATATCATCTTCTTTAATTACTTTAAACAGATGGAAACCATGAATAATTATTCATAAAAGCCTTTTTATATGCCTTTTCATGGGGTATTATTGCAAGATTTTTTTCACTTACATAAATAGCAAAGTGAAAAAGAGCAAGTAATATTATCTCATATCTGCACATTAGGAAACAGCAATAAATGGTTTGTTTTATAAGTGCTCTGAGAAATTTCATGGGTCCAAATCCACTGCAGACAGCACAAAAAAATTTCCAATATTTGAGATCAAACTTGATTGAAGGATTTATTTCCAAGCTTCAAATTATTTCTTCATTTCTATCATTGGGTTTCACTAATGCATGCTATTAAGAGGGCAACTGAGAACTAGTTTCTGGGAATTTGATTTTTCACTAGGAGAAGCAAACATACCTCTTTTCAGATAAACTTTCAGATAATGCTTGAATTCCACCTGCTTCAATGAGATTTAAGTGGATACTTTACTAATGTCTTAGTATTTAGGCTATGAATCTGTTACTGGATAGTCTGGGAACAAAACTGTGCAACATTTTCAAAATTGACAGAGTAAAAGTTCATTCATACATTAATTTTTTCCTGGCCATTACCCCACTTTCATAATTGTATTAAATTTCAATTTGAATTTATATATGGGTTATTTCTGAATTTTTGCTCACTAATATACCATACCATGTTTTTGCATCTAAAATTAAACATTTTTCTGCTGACTAGTAGGGTGATTAATTTTATATAAAATGCTGAAACATAAAAAATTAAAACCACAGCCTAACAAAGGTATCACCATGGCTATTTAGACCCATGCATCTGTTCAGTGTCCCACCCTTCTGAGCTTGCTATCTATATCAGCTTCTGAAAATTTCTCCTCATCCATTCTTACTATTCAGGGTATAGCACAGTATAAACAAACTTACACAGTTACAAGGGCTGAAATAATTCACTTTCTGCAGTCCATCAGCCCATTTCAGCTGAGAGGCAGCAGGTTCTTGAATTGCTGTTACACAAGTACAAAATACCCATGAGAATGTCTGTTTCTGCTTGCACTCATGGCTGTGAACTCAGTCCTCTGTAACACCATACCTTTTTTTTTTTTTTCAATTTATTTCTGGCAGTGTGTAAAAAAAAGAGTTTTAATTTCAGAAAATAGAAGAAAAAAGGGAAGATTCCTCAGCGCCTCTCATTCTACAGATTTCAAAGACTAAAATAAAAATTTGAGAAAGTAAGTTCTATATTTGAAACAATAATAAACAAAAGTAATTGTTGCTTCTTTCTGCACTTTAATGAGAATGCACTTACTACGTTGCTAGTTAACTGCAACTAAATTACGAAGTATGGTTTTACTTTTGATATATTACTTTTCCTTCCCAAGACAAGTCAGCGCCTGTTTATCAAAACTGCTTAGACAAGCTCACAAATATTGACTTTTTGATTTGCTTTATAAACATTGTGGCAGTTTTTTTGGTTGGTTGGTTGTTCTGCTCTTATTTGAGAAGTAGTCTAGGAGATCTTTTTGTCTCATCATAATTAAAATATTTTGCAACCAATGGATGATTTTCCCTGTTAGGACTGAGAAAGAAGGAAGAAAGAGCAAAACAATCCTTGTGAGAGCATTTAGGGCAACATGTTCTGGCCTGACTCCAGAGATGCTGCTCTGTAGGGACAGTTAAAGGACAATTTGAATTTCAGTTTCGTTGTACACTTTGTGGTCCTTTGGGTTAAAAGTTGCTACTTCCATGTAAGCATTGCTTTAATAGGAAGCAATACAATTCTTTTAGGTATCTTCCTATTGTTTTCTCTGCTCAGCTGGGAGGTTTATCTGCCAGTGAGACAGCCTAGCTGCTCACCTGTATGGGGCAGGCAGACCTGCAGGGAGCATTGGATGCTCCTCCAAAGAGCACAAAGCAGCCATGCAGAGTGGAACATCCTCTAGGATGTGCTAACTAGGCCGTTTCCCAATGTATTATAATAATTTCACACCACATTATACTGTGAGTCTTAAATGATTGAATATCTCCTTTGAACATTCTAAGGTTCCCTACTCTAGTTGCTCACTGTTATCGCTTTTTACATTGCCTAGTGGCAAATTAACTGAATATACTGTAAGAAAAGGGAGATCATCAGTATCTTATTTGCATACAAACATCATATTATTTTCAAATTATCTTCTTTAAAGTTCTCATTTTCCTTGGACAGTTTCTTCTGCCTGTATGAAGTTTGTTCATTCTATCTTCATTCTTCCGTTAGTGTTTTATTGCGTAACATAACAGATTTTTCTTTCCATCTTTATTGTCTCCCTGGATATAAGTGCTAAATTACACAATTTACACAATGATGTAAGAACATCAGCAATACTTCACAATTAAGTTTAACTGACTTATACCAAGCTAGTCAGAAAAGTTAAGACAAAAGTGATACAAAATTCAAAAAAAAATCCACTCTTCACATTCTCACTGCATAGGAAATGCTTGGATGGCTTGAATATTCCTATCATTGTCACTTTGCCTAAAACTTACAGAAAATTTCCTAGGCTCATAATGCCTTAGGCAGCAGCCCCTATGCTTTCCCCTCCCACAGAAAAGAAGAAGAAAAGGCTTCCTTACCATACAGTCTTCATGGGTGTCTTTGGCTCATGCCCATACTTGCATTGTTTTTGTGTTGTATGAAAAATTTGTACTTTGAGGGACACATACTTTGAGGGATAAGGGAATGGGAGGTGACTTTTCTAGGAGGAACATAATGAAAGCAAGTTAATCTATGTACAGTTACAAGTGCTTTCACTGCTGACAATGTCTGAACTGCAGACATGCTGAGATGTAATGGGGAATCACAGCTTCAGGGAGCCATCTGTAGATCTCAATGCAAAACAATTCAACCCAGCAAAGTTAAAGCAAAAGCAGATCTATTTGATTTTTTTTTTCTTCAGCAGGGAAAGGACTTTCTAAGAAAGATTACAGAAGAATTAATAGATTTCAACTCTACCTTAATTCTTCTTTGTCTTGACCAAACTCCTTTAGGTAATGATCTGGTTTACATGCAGTACATAGTATTAACATTGTACCTCTAATAGAGAAAATGTTAATGCTATTCCTTGAAAAGGACATTTTCGTTGTAGCTTTTGAAACATAGAGAAATATGTAATTATGACATTCTTTAACTTATATATTCTGGAGTTCACTACCTGAAAAATATCTCAGGTGTTATTAGTATTTCTAAAGCGAAGTGATGGAATCTTACTATGTTAGGACTAAGAAAAAGTTAAAATGTTCTTTGAAGCAAAATGCTGTCCATCGCTTCCTATCTCTACATGACAGATTAGCAAAGTCCTAAACTATCTACAGAATGAAATTAAGTACTTATTTAACTAAACTCTTATTTGCCTCATATATTTCTACATATGGTAAGAACACTTTTTTTGAGGAAAAAAAAAAAAAGATCCCATGGCAAGTCCTTAAAACAAAGTGTCTCACAGCATTTGCCATACATACCTCACTGTTTCTGGATTTTGTGTAATTCCTTTCACTGTCAGTTACTGAACATCATTGTACTTAGCATTGCAAAGTTCATTGGGCCTGTCACTGACTTCACAATCTTTCAGGTCCATAGCGAAACAGACATCACAGATATGAATAGTGAAACATATGTAAATCCATCACTAATTGCTTAGAACTATAGAAGATAAAGATATTTCCTTTTCATTGCTAGAAAGGAATTACAATGTGTGATCATATAATCATGGTTATAAACCACAAACATTTTATGTTTGAAGCCATGGGAAGGGAAATAGCTGTGTAGGGGAGAAGTGGCACCCTGGCAGATTATCTGCCCAGTGATTTGGCTATTTTTATTCCAAAATACAAGTTCTCTCTATCATTGATTAGGAACAGCAAGTTTAAAATCTGCAGTTCATGTGGTGTCAGGTAAATATTGTCACTGTTTTGACATGTAATTAAAAAAACATTATCTTTCACAGAATACTGGTTTTCTAATAATCTCTGACAGTTAACTTTTTCTTCAAGGATTTTAATAATGCTGCTTAGATATAAAAAACTGATAGTAATTTCTAGTTAGTGAATGTTGAAGTATGTTTTAAAAACTTTCAAGTTGATTATGAGGGTTTTAACTGCTCTTGTTTTTCCAGTCTCTGTCAATATATTAACTGTCACATAAATTTATACTATTAATGGAATATAATATGTTTGGCCATTATTAAGATTCAGGTCCAATTTTCTTAGTGCTCTTTCCCCACTGTATTCTCTATTTCAAAGTGATTTATTAAAACTGAGATTGTTTGTTAGATTAGAACATTAGAGAGCATTAGAAGATGCTCTCTTTCCTAGTAAGAGTTGCCCATTTCTAATGGAATTGTTTTACTCACATGCCAAAAGTGGATTTCTCTATTTCAGGATAACAACCTTACTTTCAAATACTGACAAAGCAACAGTGACACAAAGATGCTGTTGTGAGAAATGCTGGTCCAAAAGACCTCTAATACGATATGAAGTGCTAATAAAATACAAATGCATTATATATGAAGTAAAACTGGTAAGAAGAAAAAAGAACAGGAAAAATATTTCCAACAAACATTCTAAAGGGAATTGATCCAGAAGAGATTGGTTAGACATAGTTTGTCATGTTATAAGAGTATTTGTGGCATTTTTAACTCTCTCATGCATTGCATTTTTTTATTATCTTCTATCATACAGTTTATTAACAGTTCTATTTCACCAGTACAATAAGTCCAGGAAAAATCTTCAGCCATTATTAATGCCATGCATTAAATTCTCACCTGTTTCAATGGACATTTGAAGTGTTCTTTTGATCTGATCAGTAGTTATAGAGAAAAGAGGATGGCCAGCTCAGAACAAGCAAACAAACCAGCAGAGAAAGATATGCTTTGAAATTGAACACATATGTAAATTGGCTTTTAATATAAAATACCATTCTTACTACAGGATATCTGGAAGATAAATAATGCATCAAAACAAAAGGAGAAAAGAGCTAAAATGTTAGTCTAATGTGTGAATGTGAGTAAATTGGTACAAAGTACAGGTGATTAGAACAGCAAGCATACCAGATAATTTAAAATCTTGATTGAAAGTTTGGTTTCCTTTTTGTTTTCCCGTCTCTGAGATTCTTTCAACTCCTCTCAAGTTGTGTTCGCACCTTTTTTTCAATGCACTTAATCCTTTTTGTCGCAGTCTTTAAAGCACCTTTAATTCTGCAGTGTCATCTCTGGTACAGGCCAAGCACTACTGTCTGCAGTTTTCTAGATACTACTGCACCATTAATATTATGTAATGACATTTTTTAATGCTCTTACATATTGAGATGCCATCCTATGCTTTAATATCTAGCAGTGCTATAATCTTTAATGCATGTTTCCTTATACCAATGTCATAAGGGAATACTATTCCTGTTACCTTGCTTGCAGATAGAAATCTTTCTGCAAGTCACTTATGGGCCAGATTGGTTCAGGGTATTTAGGTACCTAATGATCCCAGCAAGTTCCTAGCGGAACTGACAGAAGCCTAAATGTGTAAGACCCATTATTTCAATAGGTATTAGGTACTACATTTTTCAAAGTCATGCTGTGCCCTATCTGGAAAATACCTTCTAAAAATTTTAAAGAATTTTAAAAAGTCCCAAGTGACTTCCCAAAGTTACAGAAGTCTTTCATCAAGTAGAAAGCTGAAGCCATGTCTCGTGATTCCAGGACAACTGTTAGCAGTGATCCATGATAAATCCTCTCTTTTTCTATGAGTAAACATGAAACACTAACCGTGTTGGTACTGGGTATAAAGGAACAATGCCCAAGGGGGGCTTTATATTATTGCAAATTGCTATTTTTTTCTAATAAGATGTTAGGTTTTATGCCACTTTTCAGTACAGGTCTGCCTTCCATATTAAATAATCAGCTTAGTGCAATAATTCATAAAATGGAAGTGACACAACTCTTTAAATACTGGGCATTAGTTTCTCTGACAAACTTCAAAATTTGTGTGGACATATAAACGGATACAGAGTCAAAGCCATTGGAAAAGGACACAGATATATAATGAGTGCATATGAGAATTATTAGTGTTGACTAAAATATACAAATAACTCTACTTCCATCACATATGTGCAGAACCTGGTAAATGAGGCTAATGAAAAAAGAATTAATATAGGGTTTTATAACATTCAGTAGGAATGATTTCTTTTTGAGATGTTTCTTTGATACAATTTCTCCAAACCTGGTACATGTCTGGCAGCTGGTGAACTGAAAACACTGCACTTTATGGTGATTAGCATCATATCATTTTTTCCTTGTCTTCCCTAATCTGCATGTTCTTGTGCTATCTGGTCTGTAAGCGCTTGCACTATCTTGAATTTTTTTACTCTGCAGTTTTCTCAAACTGAAATTGGTGTATTTTCTGTCTCAGTCCAGTGTGTAGCACAACATGCACCTTGTATATGTGTCAATATTTGGAAATATTGTTACAAAATAATGACTGAAACTATGTGTGCAGTTGATTGAGTGGGTTTAATTATTGCCTGCTTGTCGCTTTTGAAAGGCAGAGTTATAAAATACAACCAATTCATAATTTTGCATTTCCAATGACAGCAGCAATTTATGTCCGTTTTTCAAGGACATTAATGGCAAAAGGACGTTCACAGAGATGAAATATCAAACCTCTTCTCTGTGTGAATCTTGGCCTATATATAAAGTAGACTTCAAAAGTTTTTAATCTCCTAAACATGCTTCAGTAGACAGATTAATGATTAATCAAAATGCATGTAACAATAACCTAATTATCTTCAAAGTTAGCTTGTTTTTTTTTGGGATTCATTAATTATATTAAAATACAAAATAGAAAATATTTATCTTGAATTTCATGAACAACATCATACTTTAACTGGAACTTTTTCATATTAAATCAATTATTAATTTGCAATGAAGAAAAATTTGGTGGTTTCTTAAAGGTATTTATTTTTAGTCATGAATTTAGAACAATGAATTGTCACATAATATGCTCTATATAAAATATATATATAATATCTATATTATATATAAATATATAGATATCTATATAGCATATGGATATCTATATCTATATAGCATATGGATATCTATATAGCATATAGATATATATATAGCTAGATAGGCAGTAAAATATGTGTACCAGTCTGTAAATATTCCAATTTCTCAAATATGAAGGTCTTCATTCTTGTCAACATTCCATTTAATAAAAGTGGAACACATCTTTGCCAAACATTATTGATAATTTTGACATATACACACTGAACTTCCATCCCTGGATTGCAGAAAAATGCAACTAGCTACACAATATGCTGAAATGTGCAGAAATCTCAGGAAAAAAAAATGGGCCAAGGTTTCTTTACCCCCTTGGTATCCATTCTAATATATATGTAACGAGGCCAACCAAACAGCTAGCATGGAATTCATTCTTGTAATAAAGTACATACTAAAGTATTTAATATTAATATACTTCTTCACTACATTGCTATTGTTTAGTCATGTGTATAAGATGCTAATTATTTTTTAGCTCTATCCTTACATTGTTCTTATAAAAATTTTACAGTGATAAAAAGGGATTACAAGGTTGTGGAAAATCAGACCGGTAATGAAATAATGAAGACTTAGGTTCTGGTATTTATCTTGCACTTTTGCATAGTGGTGTCTCAAGTGTATGTAAATATTCTATCTTGATATGTATTTGCTATAACCATTGCATGTCCAAATTAATATAAACTTTAGATTATCTTTTTTTTCCCCTGAAGTTTGGAGGGTTTTGTCCACGTTTGCTATAGGTGTATTGGCCAACAGATATTATTAATACTCAAGGCAGGTAATTCTACTCATGACTTTATAGTCATCTTTTAGTTTGGTGTATAACTCATGAGACACAGAAAGAAAATTTATTTAAGTGTTATTAGTGTTTGAACCAAGGACATTTTCTGGCTTGTGTTCTTGATCTTCCTTTTGTATCCAAATGTATATCTTTTCTTTTTTTTTTTTCCATGTACTTTTTTTGCCAAATCACAATAGAGTGACTAAAAATGAAGCAGTCATTTTGGAGAATGCCCAAAAATCACAGTCTGGTGTTTAGGAAAATATAGAAGACAAGTGAATTTCTTCATGAAGAATCAACAGTTTCTGAACCAGAAAGCATACTATAGTTATAATATAGTTATTGTAGTGTTTCTACTTATTTCTCTTTGGAGGGTTTTTGAGACAAGATAGAGGAACAGAGCATTACATTCAATTGACATATTTTGAGTAAAGTTGTGACTCTCATAACATTTTCTAAAATCACAGAATCAGAGAATCATCAAGGTTGTAAAAGACCTTCGAGATCATCTAGTCCATCTATCCATCACCATCACAATAATCCCTTAGCCATATCCACAGGTGACACATACAGACCCTGCTTGAAAACTTCCAGAGACAGTGATTCCACACCAACTCCCAGGGCAACTTCTTCCAGTACCTAACTACTAATTCAATGATTTTTTTTATTTTTTTTTTTTTCTAATGACTAATCTGAACCTCCCCTGGTATAACTTAAGGCCCTTTCCTCTTCCTCTTTCACCTGAGACATGCCAGAAGAGAACAAATCCCTACTTCAATACAGCCTCCTTTCAAGAGGTTTCTTCTTCTACAGAGCAATGAGGTTTCCTGAGCCTCCTACTCTCCAGACAAAACTATCCCTCAGCCACTCCTGCTAAGATATTTTCTAAACCCTTCACCGTCTGTGTTACCCTTCTTTGGACACAAAGGATCAGTACAGTCTAGAGACCTAATCTATTAGATGCATTTTGAGAATGCCTACTAGATGTTCTGAAGACAGGAGAAAAAGGATGGCCTTAGTCCAAGCTAAATATCAGAGAACTTCTCAGTGTCTGAACTCTATCATACTAAACCCCAAGCTTTTAAGTTTATTCTGTCCTTGTTTGTTTTTTGTTTTTTTTTTTAATAGTGGCCAAGCAAACTTTGAATGTCTCACATTTAAAATGCTCAAATCTTCAGAGGTACTTTGACTCCTCTTCCAGCTGCTTCGGTAGCTTTGAAGTAACCTTTTTAATCCCCAATTTAGCACAGAATTTTTGCATCCCCATTACTTTCTAAAAATCCTGTACCCAAAAGGGATATTTGGATAACATCAACACTTATCCAGTAGACAGAAAAAATCATCACCATGATTTGTTATTTATGTATGGAACCATCACTATATGTTTGGGAAACCTGTAGGTGGAAAAAATGGACAGTGTTTTATTAAGATTTTTTGCTAAATTAAAATAACACATAGTAGTGATACTTAAAAATAATGAAAAGTATTTGAATTGAAATACCTTGACTTAAATTTATTACACTGGAATTTTATTTTTTTTTAATTACAAGGATTAAACAACTATTGCCGAATAATATATACTTTGTTGAAGGAATTACATTTACTTATGAATTTTGTCTGTTTGCTGGATGGCAAAAAGAAATGTGTGTATTTTGTTTTCCTGTGGATGTTTTTTCCTTCCTTCCTTCTGGTTTTGTGAATTCCTGAAATATGAATGCATCAGAAACAATTCACTGGCCGTGCATGAAACAGCTACGTGCAAAAAGACAGTAACTGCTCTGTTTCTCATAGCTGAGTTCAAGCCAATGCAACTCTTTGTGCTATTAGGGATTAAACCTTCTCTATTTTGTGCTACAACGTCTGCAGAAAAACTTGGCATGCACATGGACCTTGTTTGTCATCTATATTGCTGGGAAAGAGAACTGCTTTCATTTACTGTACACGGCTGCTGAAACCAAACCAGCTGGACCTTGGTTTTGGTGTGAGTTTGTTGTTTGGGGGTTTCTGTCGGTTTGTTTGTTTGTTTGATTGTCTGTTTTTAAGAGGAAATATTCACAACAATAATACTAAAATATCTCAGTATTCAAGAAATAGTGGATATGGTTACTCCTCTTTTGTCGGTGCATTTTGACAGTGGTAAGTCAGTCTCTCATCTCTTTAGTCTGCTGCTCTTCGCAGGCTTCTGATATCATTTATCCCACATTTGATAATTTATCTTCATAAAGGTGACTTCTCTGAAAATTTTTGTTTGTGGGTCTAAAATGTATAAGATGAATTCAGCATGTGAATTCTGCATTGCATCAATTTTATCATATATAAAACATGTTTTTACAAGCAAAACATATATTTTCTTGTTTAAAAATTCTAATGCACAGTATATAATAAATGCTCAAAACTTCATGTAAATTTTGATAACTCATTCATACAACTTCACTTCTAGTGAAAAGTTTGTAAGCAGAGAAAATTCCACTTCATTCCCTAAAAGTATATCATAGGGACCAAATAATATTTGCAAAGCATTTTATAATTATGAGCCAAATTATTAGGGAAAAGATTAAATATCTGTTATTCAGCATAATACCTAGCTGTATGCTCTTACTTCTGTGTTTGATCCTGCACACAAAAGTTTAATTCAATTTACAGTGAAATAATCCTACTAACTCTTTCCCATTCTCTTCCTGTTGATCTAAATGGCAAAATTCCCACAGGACTTGAAGAACCAGACAAATTTCTTAATATGTAAAGTTAATTGTGTGGCTAGATTCAATTACATGGGTATCAGAGAACAAACAGCATTTACTTGGTCCCTTAATACTGTTGCCTGCCCTCCTTCCCTTCCAGAGGCCATCTAAAAAAAGCTTGTTCTAAGCTGGAACAGAGCTGTTCTACTCCTGTCTGTGTGACTTGTGTTTAACTTAGGTAAAAGCTTAGATTGCCTCAAGCCTTTTTTTTCCCCAACAATTCAATAGTCCTTTCATCCAGATTTTATAGATTTCACAGAGATCACCTGTCAGTATGTGCATCTACTTTTACCAAGCACTTAAAAAGCAGTAAAATGGACATGTAATGCATGCATTGGTTTTCTCTTCAAGAAATTAACCAACATAGTAAAAAATGCTGACAAAAAACCCCAAACCATTAAGTAATAATATTTTTCATGTACCCATCAATTATACAAATATAAATCTGAAGTGATGTTTTAATTATTACACCATAGAACATTTCAGTGTTGTATGCAAGACCATATTTCCCAGAGACTATTTCCCAGAATATTTTAGAGCAAAAGCAATTCCATTTGAAAAAAAATCCAATTTCTTTTCTTCTTATTTTTTCAGAAGATGATTTTCAAAGCTTATTAGGTAAAGTGGAGATATAAAAAGCTACTTGAAAGTACAAACAAAAGAACAGGGAGGAGAAAAGCAAAGAAAAGCAAGGGAAATCAGAGTAAACAATTATTAACCCTTTACAGCAATATCTTGCTCCCATTTGGCAGCAGAAAATGTTTCCAATAGATGAAGTTCTATTAAAATACATAACAGTTCAACACATACTTAAAATTAGGCAATTGAATTTATGTACTTCCTTGAATTACAGGCATTTTTTCTATTTTTTCCAGAAGTTTCTCAGTTATTATCATATGAAATATCTCTGCACAACAGGCATCTTTTTCTACTCATGTGGTATTAAAAAAATCCTGTGGTGGGTTCACTCCTGGTTGGACACCAGTCACCATTAAAGCTGCTCAGTCACTCCCCTCTTTGACTGGGCAAGGGGGAGAAAATATAAAAAAAGGCTCATGGGTTGAGATCAAGGCAAGGAGAGATCACTCATCAGTTACCATCACAGGAAAAACAGATTCAACTTAGGGAAATTAATTTAATCACCAATTGAATCAGAGTAACATAATGAAAAATAAAAGCAGATCTTAAAACCTTCCTCTCACCCATTCCTTCTTCTTGGGCTCAATTTCACACACAGTTTCTCTCCCTGCTTTTACTCAGTGGTGAAGGGGGATGAGGCATGGGGCCTGTGGTCAGTTCATCACATGTTTCTGCCAATCTTTCATCCTCAAGAGGAGGACTCCCCACAATCTTGCCCTGCTTCGGTGTGGAATCCCTTCCATGGGAGACAGCCCTCAAAAACTCCTCTGATGTGTGCCACTCCCATGGAATGCAGTTCTTCACAAACTGCTTCAGTGTGGATTCCACCCAGGGTCACAAGTCCTGCCAGGAAACCTTCACCAGGGTGGACTTCTCTCTCCATGAGACCACAGGTCTTGCCCAGAGTCTGCTCGAGCACAGTCATCCCACAGATACACAACATCCTTCAGGCACATCCACCTATTCCACCATTGGGTCTTCCATGGGCTGCATTTTCTCCACAATGGCCCTCCATGGGCAGCAGGGGAACAGCCTGTCTCAGAATCTAAGAATCATGGAATAGTTTGGGTTGTTTAAGGGACCTTAAATATCATCTGGTCCCAAGCCCCATCTGCTATGGACAAGGACACTTTCCCTTAAACCAGGTTGCTCAGAGCCCCATCCAGGCTGACTTTGAAGTAGGGGGTACACCCCACATCAAGTATCCACAACTTCTCTGGGAGGTGTGTTCCAGTGTCTCATCACTCCTAAAGTGAAGAAATATCTAATCTAAACCTACCTTCTTTCTGCTTGAAGCCATACACCCTTATCCTATCACCATATGTCCTTGCAAAAAAGTCACTGTTCAGGCTTCTTGTAGGCCCCCTGACGGGACTGGAAGACTGCTTTAACATGAGCTCCAGGCTATGGAATTTCAACTTTTTCAGCCCCTCTTCACAAAAGAGGCATTCCAGCTCTCTGATCATCTCAGTGGCCATCCTCCAGACCCTCTCTTTTTATGTTTGGGATCCCAGAGCTGGATGCAGTACACTGGGTGAAGTCTCAAAAGAGCAGACGAGGTGGAGAATTACCTCTCTGGATCTTCTGGTCATGTTCCTTTTGATGCAGGACACAGTTGGCTTTCTGGGTTGCAGGTGCACATTGACAGCTCATGTTGAGCTTCTCATCCACCAACAATCCCACATGTGGCTTCTCCTCAGGGCTGCTCTTAATACATTCTCTGCCCAGACTGTATTTGTGTTTGGGATTGTCTTGATCCGGAGGCAAGATCATATGGTCTTGCTGAACTTCTTGAGGATCACAAGAACCCACATATCAAACCTGTCTAAGTTCTGCTGGATGGCATCCCTTCCCTCCAATGTTGACCACACAGTTTGGTGTTGCCAGCAAACTTGCTGAGAGTGTACCGTATCTCATGTCCTTGTCACTGACAAAGATGTTGAAGAGCACCAGTCCTAATAATGACCTCTGAGGAATTGCAGGTCTCCACATGGACAATGAACTATTGGCAATAATGTGACCACCTTGCCAATTGTTTATCCACTGAAAGGTCCACCCACCAAATCCCTGCCTCTCCAATTCAGAGACAAGGAAATTGGGCAGGACAGTGTCAAATACTTTGTTAAAGTCCGGGTAGATGATGGCACTTCTTTTACCCACCAACTCTGTAGTCCTGTAATAGAAGGACATCAAATTTTTTGGCACAATTTTCCCTCAGTGAAGCCATGTTGGATGTTTTTGATCATCAATCATCTACTTACTTACCTTAGCATTGCTTCCAACAGGCTCTGCTCTGTGATCTTGCCAAGCACAGGGGTGAGATTGACCAGCCTGTAGTTTCCTGGGTCTTCCTTACTGTGTTTTTTGAAAATGGGAGTTTTGTTTCCATTTTTCCAGTTAGTGGGAACCTCACTTTTCTTCTATGCTGGATAGTGGCTTAGTGATTTTATCTGCCCATTCCCACAGGGCCTTCAGATGCATTTCATCATGTCCCATGGACTTGTGCACCTTCAGGTTCCTTGGGTGGTTTTGAACTTGATCTTCTCATACACTGAACATTTATTTGTTCTACCAGTCACTTCCTTTGCCTTTTGTGACTTGGGTGGTGTGTCTGGAGCACTTTCTACGGAGGACTAATGCAAAAATATTGCTGAGTATTTCAACCTTTACTGTTTTCTGGAAAGCCAGGTCTGCTGTGTCCTTCCATAGAGGGCCCACATTTTCCCCACTTAGTCTTCCATTGCTGACATACCTGTAGAACCTTTTCTTATAGTTCTTCACGTCCCTGGTGAGTTTTCTATCAAGGCTGTAGCTTTCCTAACCTGATCATTTGCTGAGACAATTTCTCTGTATTCCTTCCAGGCTACCTGAAGATATGCTCCCATTCCATATCTTTTTTGTATTTCAAGTTGTCCAGGAGCTCCTTGTTCATCCATGCAGGTCTCTGACTTCCTCTTTTTTGGAATGCATCACTCCTGAGCTTGGAGGAGGTGATCCTTGAATATTAACCAATTTCATTGGGCCATGTTGCTTCCAGGACTTTACCCCATAGTACTCTACCAAGCAGATCCTTGAAGAAGCCAAGGTTTTCTTCTTGAGGTCCAGGGATGAGCTTGCTGCATGTCCTCCTCACTGCCTTAAGAATCTGAAACCCTACCTATTCATGGTCAGTGTAGCCAAGGCTTCACATTCCTTACTGGAACAACCTGGAGCTTCATTTTGCCCACCAGCCCCTCCTTTTTGTTGAGAGCAAGGTCAAGCACAGCACCTCTCCTTGCTGTATCTTCTATCCTTGGAGAAAGTAGTTACCATCAGTGCGTTCCAGGAACCTCCTGAATTGCTTATGCCTTGCTGTGTTGTCACTTCAACAGGTATCAGGTGGTTGAAGTCCTCCATGACAATCAGGATTTGTGAACGTAAGGCTGTTCCCATTTGTCTCTAGAGGCCTTCATACACTTGGTCTTCCTGGTTGCGTGGCCTGTAGCAGACCCTCGTGGCCTTGTCACCTGCCCTTGCCCTTCCCTTAATTCTGGTGATCCATTGGCTCTTGGTCTGTTCCTCAATCATTCTCAAGCAGAACTCCATGAACTCCAACAAAGAGGGCAACACCCCATCCTTGACTCCTCTACCTGTCCTTCCTGAAGACCTTGTATCCTATCATTTCAACACTCCATTCACAGGTGACATCCATCCCACCAGGTCTGCATGTTATGCAGGTAAGATCACATCTTTGTAGATGTGTGCGCATCTCTACTCCCCTGTTAACTCCCCATGCTGCTTGTGCTTGCATAGAGGCATTTGAGTTGGAGCACCAGTGAAGCTGCCCTATGGTCTGGAGTGGCTGGAATTCCTTTCTGCTGCTCTTTAGGTGTTCTCTTGCTGACCTGCAGTCCCTCTCCAGGCTCTGGGCATCTCTTGCTGCCACTGGCATCAAACTGGTAGGAGTGGGATGGGCTGAGGTTTCCTTTCCCCTGGCAACTTCCATAGTCCAACTGACTAATTAGAGCAAAATCTAACAATTATTTTCACTGAAAATAGCCAAAAAGAGTGTCTGAAGAATGCAGGCTACTTGCTTATGTCAACAAGCTAGTTCATAGTCTACAGAGTTAGGGTTTTTTTCTTTTAAAAGGAAGAATTACTTTCGCTATGGACAAAATATCAATATGTAGATATTGTGATGATTTTTGAAGATTTATATCTTTTAGCTTGGCATAATATAGAGGGTAAGATTTCGAAAGCCCTTAGTATTGACCAGATCTTTTTCTCATTTAAGATACTTCTAGTGACTGTAAAAGAAGGGATTTCTGTCAGGCCTGAGTGCTAGTGCAAATCCTACCCTTTTTTTTTCAGTTGTATTTGTGCATTTGGTGTTGTTTTATGAATACAAAATCTCATATAGAAAACTTAATGGAAAAATGCAGGAATAATGAGTTAGATATTTCCTTAATGCCAGCCATGAAGGACAAAAAACTGCATCTTCAGACAAACACTTCAGTACTGAAAGTGCTGCCTATCCATTTCAGTTAAAATTGCCTGAATGAGGATGAATAAGTTGATATGGTTTTGACACACTGTCAGGAAAGATGCTTGATGCTTTTTTGCCACAAAATATAGACTTATTCTGATAATTGTTTTTTATAATCAGTAACTCACACAGATAGAAATTTTTTGTTTAATATAATTTAATTTACAATAAAATTTTACATTTTTTTTAAAATTAAACACTTTATAGTGTAATTTAAATGAGTAATTTTCAAGTAAAGGTATAAAACTTTTAAATATTTTAATCAGACACAGGCCACCATATTTCCTTCGTGAATTCTTGCACTGTATCCTCTGATCTGCATTTGGAATAAGTTCATTAAAAAATATGTTGTGCAATTTGAATTGGAAAACTCTTCAACTGCATAAAAATATAACTGCTGTACCTGCTAGAGGTTGTCTGGATTTATCTCTCTAATTTAAATTTCATTCCACTGTCCACTGGTCTGTCAGTCAGATTTACTTCTCTTCCTTCTCTCAGTGAAAGTACTTGAACAATATGAATGACAGGTACTGTAGTCTTTCATAAAAATGAACATTTAGAGTTTTACAGAAATTTGGGCATGGAGGACCTCTAGGTCAAATTTCTTTAACATTTTCAACACCTTGAAATATTTCAAAATCAAAAACACCAAAGAGATCCTGAAAGTCTTGGGAGTTCACATGTTTAGGCAATAATGAAAATGGCAACAAGTGCAGGGAGGGAGCAAAGATGGTGAGCTGCCTGTATGTTCTGCTACATTTGCAGTTTTCCTGAAAATTGTGAGCAGGATTCTTAACGAAAAAGGCCCTTTGAGAATTAATTCTATCTTAGTGCTTTTCTTGTACTTTTTGGTAGTGAACACCTACTTTGTTTCAGGTTTTTTTCCCCATTTGTGTCATACTTTAGATAATCTAATTAAACATTGAGAGTATCCACTGTACTAAATTAATTCACATAGCCAATATTGTTGTCTGTCTGATATAAGGAAGGATGGGCCTGGGAGGTGACCACTTCAGGTCATTCTAATTTGGATAGGATTGAGAAGTTTAAATTGCTTCTTTTGTGTAGAAAAACAGAGGCACGTAGCCTCCAGAAAAGTCAGCCTCTTTCAAGCTGCAGAACTCACTTTTAAATTATTCCTGGTGCTGTTTAATTCTCTGTTTCTGTGCTGCTTTCTATTTGTGCTTCCTCTTATCCCCTTTTCCCAAGAGGTAGTTAGAGCTCTTCTCACCTTTCTTAGACATGTTTCATACACAGCAGAGTGATTTATTTCAGAATGTTTATACAAAATTCCAAAGGTGAAGATACTTGGCTTTGGCTTAAATCTGTGTAGTAGAAGTGACCCTGCCAATGACTGCTGTGGAGAAACTGCAAGCAGAATTCCTTGTGTGTATGTGACCCAGGGCAACTGTCAAGGGAAGAAAGGGAAAGCTACAGGAGTGGGAAGAGAAGTAAAATGGAGATTTCCTATTTGCTCTAGATGAGAAATCCTTGCCTATTCAAATTTTTTTCTGGTGTTATTTTAATTTGATTTTTGGGTTTTCTTTTTTTTTTCCCCCTATTTATATATTTAGTCTTATTTGGAAATGGAATAAATGAGAATGCACTCAAAACTGTAATTTGGCTAGAATAATATATAAATCATTCTGATTATCAATATTAACTTGGAAGTCTAAATAAAAATAGTTAAAAGCTATGACTTTTCAAAATAATAAATCATATTTAAGAAAAAACCAAACTAAAACCATGCAAAATCCATGTCAGTTATGGTGTGATAACAAGGAAAGTTGAGGTAAGAAAAGGGAAACCAAGCATAGTGGGCTCTACATTAAATTCATGCTTTCCCCCCAGTGGAAATGGTTATTAATCTTTCTGTCTTGGAAATACAAATGTTCTTCACATTTCACCAATCCACCAGCTCTGCTTTATGACCCAGATATTTGTCCCATACATTGATATTGTTGTGTATGTAATGGTGCTGCAAGCAGTACACATATTACTTGCTAAGGTCAATAACATTGCTAATTTATTCTTACTTTAGGAATCCATCAATGAACAGCTTAATTTAGTGCAGGTTGGTTTCTGCTACAGAAACATATTAGTTTGCACTATGGAATTGTAGCAATGTTTCCAGCACCCATCATATTTACAATTAAAAATATGTTACAATTTAAGTGGCATTGATTTAAGCACTTTATTTTAGCTGTCCCATTTGAAAATATTACCTATGTCAAATTTGAATTGTAAGAATTTCAATGGTTTAACTGAGTAACATGTTAAACACCAAAATAATTTTTTTTAAATGGATGGTAAATCATTACATCTATAAAATTTACTTGCATTTATAATAATCTTCAGTGATATTTACTTGACAATAAGGTTTCAAAGATAAGCTAAAAATATTCACTTGCATCTAGTCTTTGCTGTCTTTTTGGCTACTTATTCACTGTGATTTATTTCCATGAAACTTTAGTTTTTTTATGTCGTAAAAGGAAACAAAGGATCCTTTCAATGTTGAAATGACTTCATATTCATACAGGTAGTGTTTATGTTTCTGATTTCCAGTGTATACTGTATCAACACTAAACTGACTGTTGTATATTTCAGAAGGTTGTTACTATTGCGGCAACTTATTTCACTCCATTATGGAAATTTATTAATGCCATTAAGAGAACATTGTTCTGGATTCAGTTAATCTTCAGCCTAGATAAAATGCTGCGACTTTACACAGTCGTATCCTTGACATAGCTGCAGAGCTGATATAGGTTAATGTAATTGTTTGTGTGCAAGACCCTTGGTATTGACCTGAGAGACATCAAATTCTGCCTTTAGTAACACTCGTATAAATCAGGAGTAGGTCCATTGATTTCAATTACTCAGTATTTACAGTGAAACGAAAAGGAGAATGTAATTTACCCTATACATCTAAATTTAACCTTGACACAAACATGCACAGTCTCTATTTATTTGAATGAAGCAGTTAGACAGTTCCAGAACTGTAAGTGGAAAACAATGATATCCCAAATACGTAAAGGTTAGAAAAAGTAGCTGAACAGCCATTAAAATTTAGTGAAATCACAATTTTATCTTTCCTTCTGCCCACAAAAATATTATCTGCTTTTAATTTCATAATTTCTTACAAGACATAGCTGTATTTAGAGTCACGCTTTTGGGTGACTGTGGTACACTCTGATTACTCTTAATTTTGTCTTCATGAAGAACTATTCCCAATTACATATTTTTGAGTCCAGTTTCTGCTGCTTAACTCCATGAAAACAGAAGAGGTAACCCTCTAGTCTCTTAAGAAGGATTGAAAATTCATCTAAACCAGAAAGCAGTTATTCTTAACATGGAGTTTTAGTATTTATAGTGAGCAGTTGTTAGTCAAAGTCTTAAAAAATATATAGAAAACTCAGATTAGGAAGACATGTTAAAATGCAGCTTTAGGTTTATACATGATGCATAGGAAACACAACTAATTCTGTCTTTCACCCTGTTTTGGAGACTAAAAATAAATATTTATGAGGGTTTTATATCTAATAATGCTATAATTACTAGTCCTATAAAATATTAAGATTTTTCCAGGAAAATAATTTACATTCTTGCTTATGCCTGCAAAGAACTGTGCAGATCATATCTCTTTATCAATTTATAGTGCTCTATAAATCATGATATTGGATGTTTCTTGTGCCTCAACTTTGACTGTTTCAGCTGACTAAAACTGAAAGTTTATTTTCAAGTCTACAGTATTCTCCAAAGATTTTTTTTTTTATATCTTTGGCTTTCAAAATGTATTTTGTTCTCTGTTCCATAAATAAAAATTCCTCTTGATATGGATATAATGATGTTTGCTAACATTACGTATAAGTGGTTAATATTTTCCCATTTTCTGTAGCTGTCATTACTGTATTCCCTGTCCAGAATATAACAAAAGATGATAGCATGAACTACCTATCTGGGTCATCACAATTAAATTGTATAGAAATAGATAAAAGAAAACTTTAAAGAAAATTGGTTCCTTTCCTCTGCAGAGACTTGTTCCTCCAGGGTTTCCTAAGGATGGGCATCTTTAATCTTTAAAACCAGACACTGTGCTGAAACTATGTTCCAGAAAAAAAATATTTTTGTACAGTAAATACATTTTGCAAAACTGAGTATTGTAGCTGTCATATTCATCAGGAAAGTCTCAGCACAGAAAACTATTTCTCTGACTTTGAGCCTACACTTGCATTCACACACATCCTTCTGATTGGGAGGTACAAACTTGTGCTGCTCAAGATGAGTCAGGCTTTGGGGGTTTTTAGCCTCTCCCTATGCACATAGGAATAAACTCTTGACTAATTTAGTTTTTCATAGAAACTATTGTATTTTTTTCTATAATAATCCTCTTTAAAGTAAAAAAAAACTGTAAGATTTTAAAGACAGGTGACAGAAAATACAGATTTGCATCTAGTTATATTATCAATAGTGCTTAAATAATTAATTTACAGCCCTCTCTGCATCAGCAGATGCCTAACCCTCAATTCAAAGGTCAATAAATTTTATCTAGAAGTAAGAAGCAAGTGGTATAAAAATCACATTTAATTTTTAGTTTAAGTCTGAATGACCTGTTCTTTTATTCAGACATCATGTTATCAAATATCACTGAGCTGTTTCTCTGATTTTTTTTATCTGATACTGATAAGCATTTGCACTGGTATTAACACTGTAGTTCCTTTTCTATGGCCACAGAAGTGCTTCCTCTGTCAGATCCAGGTATTTAATATTGAAGAAGTATATTCTGCATATCCTGATGTGAATTTGATCTTATATAACCATGTCAAATGAAGATTAATTAAATTTTGCACATTTATATCTACCAGTCCTTTAGAAAATTAAAATATTCCATTCTTCCTGCCTCAGATTTTACCATCTCTTTCTGTGATGAGCAAGTCAAACAAAATTCCTAACATTTTTCAAGGTTTCTTGAATAAGGAGGGGCTGAAAAATCAGAACAAAAACTTGGTACAGCACTTCAGACGATGCTAGATTATTTTCTCATATGAATAATTCTTCTAGTAGGATGCTGTTTTCAGTACTGAATGAAGAAAACAGAAATACTTAATTGCCCTTCTAGTTTATAGGTGATATGTAGATAACAGCTAATCTGTATCACATATATATATGTACTAACTTCATGATAATTTACTTTGTAAATTTTACCAGCTAAACTTGAGGCTGAAATATGGCACTGTTTTGTAGTGCATTGTTTTCATCCACTGTGAAATAATGCAATATTAGAAATCTGATGCTGTCAATCCCTCCCAATGCAAATTACCAAGAAAATTAATTCCAGATGTGCTCACTCCTCAAAACTAGGTGAATTTTGATGGGAAATGAAAATGAGCATATTAGAACAGAGTAGATTTTTGGTCCACCACCAAACTTGGAAAGTAACAAAACCCTGAGAAGAAAACTGAGAAACAATACTGGAGGAATGTATGGTTACAGTGGAAAAGTTTTCAGAGTTTTACAGCAAGGTTATAAACTAAGGAGCATTTTCATTATTCATTCACAAGGCCAATGATTAGGGCTGAGTAGCCTTCACACTACTGCTCAGCTTGAAGATAACGTTGCAAAGAATTTTCTCATAAGTATCTACTATATATATGAGGGAAAGGTCTACTGCACACCAAGTCTTGAAGCAATCTACAAAGTAAGCATTTAGTTACTAGAGAGTTAAAATAGATGCATGTGACTGGAGAAGAAATACATTGTTCAAAAAACTTCACTGCAAGATACTTTTGCTTCTCTTTCATAGCTGCAGAATTTGTTTTTCATCTACAGCAATTCATGTCTCAGTGTGATAATAACCACTCAGAACAACAATCTGCTGCTGAGGTATTTCCCTCACTGATTGTAATGCCCACCCTCATCAAGCACTTACTGCCATCACATGGAAGAATGAACTGGTTTATAAATTATGGAAAATACTGTGTCCCTAATGTATGTAGTCAGGGCCTGTGGGATATAGATGTTCTCTGCTTAAACTACAGTGTCCTAACAGTGTATGTTTGGTATAGGAAAAAAAAAAAATTAATCTTAATTAGAGAAAGGGTTAAAAAAAAATGCTATATACTTACTGCCATCAGCTTCAATTTGAAATAATTTGAGTCTTTAAAAAGTAAAATTAGGAAATAAAAATACAATATTATGTCATCTTTATTAAGGAAGTAGATGGGAAAATATTTATGTAGTTCATGTATACATGAGCCCTCTTGATGTTTTTAGCATTTCTTCCTTGACCTGGTCTCCATTACATCTTTTTTGTATTTCTTTTTGATTAGTTTCAATGAAACAGATGTTTTCAATGCAAAGAAATGCTTTCATGCAAAATAATTTGGACTATTAAGAGACAGTAAATCTGAATAAAGATAGCAAAATAGGAGCAAATTAGCACTTTCAAATAGTTTATCATGGATATAATTGAAATAATCTTATCAATTTAGCAGTAGCAAGCAACAGAATTGCTTATTGTGCTGGTTTGAATCTGGCTGCATGCCAGATGCCTACCAAAACCTCTCTATCACTCCTCTTGCAACTGGACAGGGGTGAAAAAAAAATACAGTGAAAGGCTGGTGAGTTGAGATAAGAGCAGGGAAGTTCACTCACTGATTACCATCACAGGCTAAACAGACTTGAATTAGGGAAATTAGTTGAATTTATTACCAAGCAAAATCAGAGCAGGATAACGATAAATAAAGCAAATCTTAAAAGCACCTTCCTTCCAACCCTCCCTACTTCCCAGCTCTACCTCCTCCCCTCAGCAGCACAGACAGACAAAGGATGGGGGTTACAGTCAGTTCATCACAGGGTGCTCCTCCTCAGGGAGAGTCCTTCCTCTGCTCCAGCCTGAGGTCCCTCCCTCCCACAGGAGAAAGTTCATGAACTTGTCAGAAATGAGTCCTTCCCATGGGATGCAGTTCTTCATGAACTGCTCCGTGGGGTGCAGTCTTTCAGGAACAGGCTGCTTCAACATCAGTCCCCCACAGGGTCATAATTCCTAACAGCAGTCCTCCTCCAGTGTGGGCTCTTCTCTTCACGATTCTGCAGATCTCTGCCAGGAGCCCACTCCAGCATGGGCTTCCCACGGGGTCACAGCCTTTTTTGGGTGCATCCACGTGCTCCAGTGTAGGTTCCTCCAGGGTCTGCAGGTGGATCTCTGCTACCCTGTGCCCTCCAAGGGCTGCAGAGACACAGCAGCCTCACCACAGGCTGCAAGGGACTCTCAGCTCTGGTGTCTGAATCACCTCCTCCCTCTCCTTCCTCACTGGCCCTGTTTCTCTCATACATATCACTCTTTATCTGCAATTATTTCTGTGCAATGACTTTTATTTCCCCCTTCTTAAATATGCTGCTACAGAGACATTATTACCATCTGTGATGGGCTCGGCCTTGGCCAGTGCCAGGTTGTTCTTGGAGTTGGCTGGCGTTGGCTGTCAGACTCACGGGGAGCTTCCAGCAGCTTCCCGCTAAAGTCAGCCCTGTTGGCCCCCAACCTCCACCAAAACCTTGCCATGCAAAGCCAATACACTTATTAGGGAAAGGGATTATGGTAATCCATGGAAATAACTGATAGTAATTGTCTACATATAGAGTAAGTTATTACTATTATACATAATATGTTTTGTTCCTCTGCTTTCCTCAAGAACCATGTTTTGGTTTGCTTTTATTTTCCCAACTTACACAGCTACATTTTTGTTGAGATATTTTTAAAACTTGCTTTTCATAATATTAAAAACAGTGAGTTGATATACATCACATCTTTACTGAATGCCTGTCTTATGTTTAAATTTGGTATCTTCTTCTCCCCTCTAAAAACTACTGGGAAATAAAATCCTTGAGAAATATTAAGTATAAAGGAACACATCTCAAAATCATAAATTTCCAAGGAATTTGACTGCAGAATACGCCAAGGAAGTTTTACTGCATGCTATCTTGTTTCGTACCCTTCTCCAAGAATTTAATTTACTGACTAATATATCATGCATATAGGCCAGCTTCCTTTTTAGGGATGTAATAGCAATGTGAGGAAAATTACAGTTTTTAACAAATGTATGATTTCCAAATGCAAAAAACATACGTGTAATATTACTCATGCCCCAGGCTATATTCATGGTGGTAGGAAAGCTTGCATTATTTTCCTACGATAAAAAAAGCTGAGATAAGAACATAAATTACCACTTCTTAAGAAAATACTTACTGTAAAAACATAAATTGTTGTAAAGGACTCCATTCAAGGCCCATTAAAGGAACTGACTGTTGCCCAGCATTCACCTGAGAGGATGAACACATTTATGGGAACTTGTTATGCAAAATTTTTGCTTTTGAACCATGTGTTTTATTAAATCACTAGTAGCAGAGGATTCATAAACCTAGGAAGAATAGTTGGTAACCATTTTTTCTTCTGTACTGAAGCTGGTGAGTCTAATATTACTGCTTTTAGTCTTAGGTTATTTCCTGAAGTTTTTCAGGGAAGATTGTGATGAACAAGCACCCTCATAAAATAAAATTGTGTTTTCTTATGTTTCTCTGTCAAGTCTGTGAACTGATGTGCTGATTTTTATTTTGTTTTCTTTGGTACTATACCTGCTAGAGCTAATGGACACATGGTTTCATTCAACAGATCTGCAAGTGTTGGAGATTTTCTACATCTTCCTGGTCTTGTTTTGTATTTTGATGCCTATGGAAATACTCCATGCATAGTTTGATGTTCTTTATTCAATTCACATTGTCCAATTTCTTCCTATGCTGTCCTCGTCACAATTTTGGTGTGTTATATAGGAAGAAAGATAACAACTACCACTTCTACTGGTCATGCTGAGGGTATAATCTACACAATCATCCAGATAATTAATGAAGATGTTAGAGAGAATTGGGTTCAGAATTGAACCCTGTGGTGCATCACCAGTTACTGTACTGTAAGCACAGTTCATGCCACTGATCACCACCCTCTAGGTGCAGCCATCCAATTCTCCTCACTCTCTGCTCATCTTACCCATACTTCATCCACAGCTCTGTGAGGACTGGGAGAGATCACTCTGAGAAAAAAAAAAATATTTCAAGGCTCCTTTATGATAGAAAGATGCATTGTCCTGCAGAAAATGCAGTCAATATATTGTATTTCTTTTCATATTGAATAAAGTAGAAAATAAAGAGTAATGACCGTTACCACCTATCAACTGAAAAAATGGAAAAAAAAAACATTAGAAACCTATTTTTATCACTACTGGAGGTCTGTTTAGGAACTATAATGAGAACTTTTTAGATTTCAGTAATTTCCAGAAACACAGTTTTGTTTACTAGTTTCTTTTTGAAAATTGTTGTTAACAGTAGTCAGATTATACAAATTCCACAGTCTTTCAGAAAAGTATAAAAATAAAAAATTACTATTCAATGTATCAAAATAATGAAAAATTCTAAATGAAATTTAAATTTTTAGAATCTAAATTTCTAAAGTGCTAAACAAAAATTAAAATCTAAATATAATATTTAAATAATAATGTATTTGTTTAAGAACCATAACCTCATCAGTGAGGCATCTTGTTTTTTGAGGGAAATATTTTTGACATTGCTTATTCTTTCTTTGTACATTTATATTTATTTTTAATGTTTCTGGAACTTGTCAATTATAAATTTTGTCATCTGGATGACAAAAGATGATAAAAGAATTTTAAGGTTTAGTAGAAAGATAGTAAACATCTTGTAGTAAATATTAGCATCTCAAATCAAGTTGTGTGTATCTTTTTGCACTCTATCACAATCCAGAAGTAAGAGCATGTTCTGTATTTTTTGAACTCCCTCTGCTAGTTTTATACCAAGAAGCTAAACACGACAGATGCAAAACAGAGAAAAGATACCCAAGTCTGTATGAATGCAGTTAAAAATACCCAGACATCTTTAATTTATGGAATCCCAAGCAGATGGTAAAATATGTTTACTGAACTCTTGTCTCTTTTTCTCTAAAGAACTAGAAGCTTTAAATATCACAGCATGTTTCAGAATTTGGCAGTGAGAACATGAGTTTTTTCTGGTTTCTTCTTTTTTTTTTTTTTTTCCCTTTAAGTCCTAATAAGATATTCTTAAATATGGAACACTGTTAAGATTTTTGATAGCTAAAAATCTGACTCAAATAATTTCTTTGCGGTCTCTATGTAAAAAATTTACTTTTAAAAATTACATAAAAGAAAAAAATGTTGTCTTACTATTTCCAGTGTCTGTACTACAATTTGATTTAGGAATTACAACTTAACACTGCCAGAATTAGGCTGCTTTAAAGGCCAAAGTTACAATTAAATTAGTTAAATAGATTTTTTTTTTCTTGCATAACAGGGTTAGAGCAAGATGATTTCATTATTTTTGCACATAAGGGCAATGTGGTGTTTGTCTGAAACACATCTTCCAGACAGACATTCATTCCTGCACAGAGACAACAAGAGACTTGGGTCCTGCAGTCACTGATGGTTTGTTTCAGTCCCTTACTGAGGATCATCTTAGAACATTCCTTTCTTTCATTTTCCTTCAGTTTAGTCAAGATGGTTTACTTTCCCATTATTACTGTTATTATTTCTTTTCTTGTGTAGATTCTTGATCATAATTCATTTTCAGAAGTTGAGTAGCATTCATTTAAGTGACTGAAGGAAGAGCAGTAGAAGAGAATCAGAGCTGTTGTTACTTCTTATCAGATGCCACATATTGGATGCCTTTTGTACATCCATATGGCTCCAGGTTGTTGTTTCAGAAATGTTTGCTAATATTCCTGTCTGAGGACTATAAAATAGTAGTGTTCTACATACCTAGATAATTATTATTAATAATTATACTGTGCTTTTGTGCCCTCCCAGGTAGTTGTATACTTGCTTTGAATTATTCTGAGAACTTAGTTGATCTTCAGAAGTTCCAAATTATTCAAAATTTTTCTTTTCCCACAATCTTCAAGATAATGGAGAATGCACTGTTGGACTTCCATATGAGGTTGTTGGTGTTTTCAAAGTGATTATATGAAATGTGTGAAAAGCTGTGTGAATCTATCTGAAAAGATACAGTCTAGATCTTCTGAATACCTCTTCTCAAAAGTGACTGTGAGAGCTTCCTTAGAAGCCTAAACCAGAACAGGAGAGATCAAGCTGAGTGGCTGGGCATGTGCAGGGAGGAAACAGCAGGCAGTTTCTCAGACCATTCTTCAGGATTATTTCTCTGAATAAATTCCTCAAGCTCAGTTTCCAGATGAAAGAAGGAAAATGGATTTTTGCATGCTACATTTTTATGAGATTTTTAATGGATTCTGAAGGAACTGGCAACCTGCATATGAGACAGAGGCAGAGTACTGCTCATTACCTATGTTTCCAAGACTCAAAGTGAAACTCCTGTCCTTTGTGGCTGACATTTCAAATATTTTTTGGGTCTTACTGAAATTAGATTTTTTTTCTTCCATCTCTGAAGATAGACAGTATCATGAGAACCAACAACAAGAGAAAGCATTCTCATGTAAACTCTTCTATATTCTGAGTGTTCTGAATGAGAGCTACAGTAGCAATTCAGGGGTGACTAAGCCCCAAAGTTTGAATAAAGAATGTGTGTGCATGTGCATATATGTGTACATATCCCATTTTAAGTAAAAAAAGTATGGGCAACTGTATGAAAGCTGAATTCTATCTACCTCAAAATGCAGGATTTCCATTCAGAAAGTATAATCTTAATAAAGAGTATGTTTAAATATGTGGCATTGTACAATTGAATTTGACAGCAGAGAAGAAAACTGTGGTTTGGGAATCAGGTTACAATAATGTGTAGAAGTGGGAATATGCACTTTTTTGATGGAGACACATGCATTTCAATATATGCTTTAATATATACATATTGTGATCTGTTCGAAGACTTCATTTTTTTTCCTTATCCCTTCCTAAAATTTACTTTTCTTTGATTCCACAAATTTTAATAATAATTTATTTATTAATTATTATGTTGATTCTTTAGAAAGTTTTCTGACCTTAACTGCCTACAGTAACATCAGATATGTATAAACATAAGGTTATAAATATTATTTGACATTATTGACATGTATAATTTAATTTATTCCTTTGAACAATGCCCTCTGAAATGCTGACATTGTAAGCTTTTGAAACATGAATGCTGCTCTGTGAAAACTTCTACATAGTAGCTTTAGAGAAAGTGAAGGTGTGAAGAATGCACATTTAACAGGACATTAGAAAAAGAGTTTTCCTGAAAAAATCAGGTTGTGAGTATGGTATTAATTGTCCTCTTAAACGTTCCATTAAGCATAAGGGTGAGAATTCACATCTTTTATTTGCATTAAGCACTTTTAATACCCTTTTGT
This sequence comes from Parus major, assembly GCF_001522545.3. Classification (NCBI taxonomy): domain Eukaryota; kingdom Metazoa; phylum Chordata; class Aves; order Passeriformes; family Paridae; genus Parus; species Parus major. The sequence goes on along the minus strand of NC_031769.1, from coordinate 135,326,194 downwards.
GATTGCTATTTATAAACATTTGAACTGCACACACAATTAAATATTTTTTAAATTAGCTGTTCTGGAACTCCAGTCTTCATTCTCAAAAATGTCTTGAACTTTATGTCAAAAGCTTGACTAAAAATAAATGTAGGGATAGGAGAGCTGGACTTATGAGAAGTATGTCTTTAGCTGTGTCCACTTGTAACAAGGACATGGAAACCTAACTTGTCATTGTCTCTTCCTCCATTTCATTCAGTCAATTAATAAGAGAAGCGAGCCTTTTTATTGAGGCAGCAACCTTAATAAAAAAGGTAAACAAATACTTTACAGCCTAGCAGGTATCACTCTCTTGGTGGTTTTAGGATATGGAAATGTTTTGGTTAAGCAACCTGCATCTTAGTCTTTCTGGAGGAGTCAAGACGTGTAGTAATGAGTTATTTCATAGCAAGGCTTTGTTTTAGTATAATCAGAGTGTGGAAGCAAACTGGTCAGAGGTGTTTAATGTCCCTGGCTTGCCTATATCTTGCACACAAGTTTTTTACCAGAACTGCTGAAACTCCTTTTCAATTCCTTGCAATAAGTTAAAATAATAATAACAATAACAATAACAATAGCAATAATAATAATAATAACAACAATGATAATAACAATAATAGCAATAATAATAGTAATAATAGCAATAATAATAGTAATAATTTTCTTTATGAACAGTTTACCTGTACAGTCAGATAAGTTATGTATTCTCTTATTTGTTTTTGAATGCACCAGTTTGTAAATCTGATGTATCTATTCTAGACACATCGTCTTTCTGCTCCTGAGATTACAGAAGGTAGACTTGTTATAGCTATCAGAATACATTTTCTAAAGATTTTTTTTGTCCTTCTTTAACCTTGTTTCTTAATGCACAAGCCTTCAACAAGCCAAGAAAAGGGATCTAGTCAACTACCTATCTTTGTTAAAGGTACCTGGTTGTCACTTAAAATAGTCATGTAAGGGGAAAGTAAGGAAGCATCCTCTGCAACCTGTTGATCTGAGAGATAACAAAATTTCACTTAAACATTTTGTGATTTTCCAATGAAAAGGAACTCTATCAAAATGGGACAAAATGTCAAAGCAGTGGAAGTAAAACAAAGTGCAAAGATAAAAATAGATCTTAATTCTGATGTGAATAGAATGTCTAAATATATGTGTGGATAATGATTGAAACTTGTGCACTTGTAAACCTGTACAGTAAATTTCAAGATCAAGACAGCAGATATTCTAAATCTCATCTGTGTAGGACAAAGTTCCTCCCAAATGCTGACTTTGTCTTTAAAACACTATTTCTGTGTCAGTTCCTAAATAATAACACTAATTAAATGTGTTCCTCTTCCTTCTCTGATGATAAGGAAAAAATCTCATTGCAAATCTACCTTTAATTAAGGGCAGAAACATTGTTATACAGCATTTACACTATATTAGGGGAATTGCAATTTTTTTGGTTCTTATTTTATTTCTTTAAATTGTGATTATATCAAAGCCTGCCGTCAGGCGTCTTTTCTTGTGGAAAATTATCTCTATATAAACATATACTTATGTGAGTATATAGCCACAGCCTTCAGTGCAGATGTAGTTTGGACAGCAAGGGATGCAACATTAAATAGTCATTATTTCCTGTTACATTAATGGAAATTCAGCAACTTATACCAAATTCTGTGTTTAAATTATCTGAGAGACTTTTGAAGGAAAGATGAAAAAAAGGAGGACTACTAAGATGAAAAAAAGGACCAGAAGTGCTAGAAGTCAATCAAGGTAATTTCAGAGTCAAAACATGATGTGCATCTCAGCAGAGAATCTGGGCCATAACTACCAGAGGTAAATCACACCTGACTGATGTGACTTTCTTCTAAGATAAAATGAGTGGGTATGCAGATGGGGAGAGAGCAGTGGATGTCATTTACACCGACTTTAGCAAAATCTGTAATACTCTCATCCACATTAAGAATTATGATCTGGGTCTGTGGAAAATGAGATGGGTAAAAACTGGATGAGAAGAGTCTGAGAGCAGTGGTTAATGGGTTGGACATGGCAGAGGCTGATAGCAAGGGCAGGGTCTTGTGCCTGTCTTATTTGTCACTTTATCGGTCACTGGAAGAGAGTTGTGGAGCTTCTAGGTTACACCAAAGTGGGAGAAAACTAAAAGTAAAAATCAATACTTAGTAAAACATATTTTAAAATGCTGTAATTCACCACAAAAACTAAGTAACTTAGGATATACTTGAAAGGATAAAGTGAATTAATCTGGATGTGAAGTTACTTCATTAATCTATTTAAAAATACAACAAATTGGGTATTCAGAAAGATACAGAATCTACAGAAAGATTAGCATAGTTCAGCTACAACTCATAGGTCATTCTCTGTGTTACTTCATTTAATAAGAATGTAGGAGAAATATCTTTATAGAACTCAATTTCAAATGACCAAGATTTGGAAATGTAAATAGGAACTAAATAAAACTGTTCCAAAGACATAGGTAATGATATGAATATATGACTTAAAGTTCCAGTTTGGGAACACAGAATTTCACACTGAATTTGTGGATAAACTTCTAAAAATGACTCCTTTTTCTCTACTTAAAAAAAAAAAAAAATTCCTTTGGTATTTACCATGTAAAATCCATGTCTGTCTTTTACACCTTTAACAGCACAGCTGCTGTTAATGCAGACCTTGTTTTAAAATCCATGTAAACTTTTATGTACCAAACCTGCTTCTGAGTGGTCTCAGTGCATAGTCTTTCTGTGGAACATTTCAATATGAAAGCTTTTTTAATGGAGGAGGAAACTAAAGCAAGGTATGGAATCACAGCAGATATCACACAATTAGTGATGGTAGACTGCTAGAATTTTTTTTTTCTTGAATGCCAATATTATGCATGGGATTTATGTTAATTTGGGAATTTTGGGTAAGGTTTATGCATAACATGGGCATAAAACTAGATTTCTCCACTATCATTTGGGTTTTGTTCCCATAAAACATTCAAGTTTAACTACACATGGAGTTAGTAACTTTGGTGCCAGTTCTTGATAAAATTAGATGGTACCATATAATTTCCCATAAAGTATTTTGTTTCCAAGTAAGTTATATTATCATTATAAATTCAGGTGAACTGAAGAAGCTTAGAGACTGCATGCATTACTATAAAGTTAAGCTGCTTGTAAAATTGTCTGTAGAAACACCAAAATAAGCAGAAATAAAGACCTGCAAGTAGACTTCCCCAGGCATAACAGAAAGAAAAACTTTCAGTTCATAATTTAGCACTTTTTTTTTAATGGAAAAAGTGTGCTTAATTTCTATTTTAATTAGAAATGTAATAATCAATGGAATGGAGATCGGGGTGCAGGAGAAACAAATGAGAACTCCTATTCTCCTTTTCCTCATTTTCCTAACTTATTCTTTCTCTTATGTTCTTGTTTTCAGCTCAGATTCTTTTTCTCCAAATGGGAATATTGTTGGAAATGTAGATTTTAGAGGATGTTCAGAAAAAAAACCAAACAAACAAAACCTATCCAGATTTTGTTACAAGTCATTAAAAAACCCAGTAAGGATTCAAGTGAACAAAGTGCTATTTGGCTTTTTGTATAAATTACGGATAGAGACTGTTTTTAAAACCATGTTGCCCATGGTTTAAGTTTCTTTCTGTCTTTCAGTTTTCCAGATCTTTCTACACAAATTCTCTTGACTGCATAGTAAGCTGAAAATACTGATAAAACCCCCAAAGCTGACAGCTCTTCTCCCCGTTTTGTGCATGAAGTACAGGACAGAGACATTTGAGCTCCTGGGATGCCAAAGAGGTTGCATAGCAACGGATGCGAGAAGCAGCTCATCTCTGCTGACTGTCAGACTCCCAGGACAGCAGAGAAAGTATTTCAGGGATTGCAACCTCAGATCTTTTAGACTCTTTAACCTTTTGTGTTTAAAAGAAAGAACTATTTTTAAACAGTACTGGATAAGCATACATAGCTTTTTAGGTTCCACCAAGACAAGGACAGTTAAAACAGGAATATTAATACAACTTTTCAAAAAAGCTTTTTATTCTTCCTTGTACTTTCAGAGAATAAAGCTACAGATGGGACAAAAATGTGAAAGGAAAATAACATACTCTACTGTCCATTGGCAAAATTGGACTGCAATTAATTTTTGATGATGATAGAAAACCAATGATTTTTGTATTTTTCTGCATCAATGGATCTTTTGTTGTGTAGTGAGAGCAGTAAGAGATGCATGTCATGCATAGAATAATGAAAGAGTTGGAAAGGATTGACACTTAAATGTGACAATAAAATGGTTGCACTTGGGACAAATAACACTGGTCACTAGGTAGACAGCACTTAGAATTCTTAATGTTTCTAATATTATAGTTACAGGCTTTTCATATTTTACAAAGTAGAAGTGGGAATTTGCAAGTTATTTTAATTTTTCTACAAAGAAAACTTGTGAATCACAGAAACATTTCACATATCTATAACAGTTCCTTCAGAAGATTATAAAGCCCCTTAACAACGTGAAGCAACAAAGCTTTGTGACAAATTACTCCCAGATATGAACAGAAAACAAGTATGGCTCCACAGAGAAATAATTAGGACAAACTGGCACACTATTTAGATTGGAAATCATCATAGGATAAGATTGCCTTTTTAAGCCTCTAAAGAGTTTGAAGTGATAAATTAATTTGTCAATGAAATGTAGACACCTCCTGTTTAAGCTGAGTGAGGATTTTCAGGATCAGAAGTCTGGACTTAGGTGCCTAAAATCCCCGTACACTTCTTGATATCTGGAGTCCTTAACAATAAGTGACTTAAGACAAACTTTAAAGGGAATCAGTTGTTGTTTTTATCAGTAGCTGATCCAAGGTCCCAGAGGCTGAGATTTCAGGAGCACTAAGACTTCCAGTTCCAATGGAAGCAGGCAGTACAGTGCTTTTGAACTTATATGAACTTGTGAAACATTACAGAGTGCTAAGTAGTGTGAAAAATTACATGAATTTAAATAAAATTTTGCAATAATTTTTTGATTTGAAGGCTATGTGATTCAATTCCTCCCCTGTAAACTGTATTAACTAATCTAGCATGGGTATTTTTTGGTGAAGCCATGTTTACAGTTTTGGTAGCTGATACTTGTAGAAGGATTTTTCTATCTGAGGCACAGGCACAAGCACTGTATTTCAATAGTGAAATTGTCTCTGCCATTTCACATGCAGGTTTGTTTCTAATCTTTTAATATAGTTTTACTATCAGATTAAAAAACAAACAAACTAATTCTGGATGTTCATGGCTGATATTTGCTTAAGAAAAGTGGCATGCAATTCAAGAGGTGGCCAATTTGTTATAATCCCTGTCAACCAAAGGCTGGCCCAAGTGGGAATGGTATCTCCATGGCTGAAAATGACAGGTTTTGAACTGCTGCTGAGCAGCACATCAGGGTCCTCATATTCCTAAGAGGAGAAAATTAATTTCCGTGCCTGTAAGCAAAAGTGGTGCCAAGTATTACACGTGCCCCAAGGTGCAAGGACTTCAAGGCATCGTTACACAGACAAACAAAGCATTACATTAAATGCTAAACAGATGGAGTGCAACACATTCTTGTCCACATAATGATGTTATATATTTTCAAAGAAGTATATTCAATAACATACATAAAAAAGGTAATTAAGAGAAGTGTCATTCACAAATGACTTTGAAGGTAATATTGTGATTTCAGAACCTGCTTCCATTTTGGAAAGGAATAAAACATTGGAACATTCAGTTTTCATGAAATTAACTGAATAAACTAAACTGACATTACTAAATAATTTCACTTGTTTAAAAAATTTGAAGTACAGTTCATATTCACCTGTGACATTGAATATAAAACTAGCTATACTATTTTAAATGTAAAAATGTATGATAGAGCTAACCATTTGATCTTTGTTGGTTATTGTCAATATGACTTACCACATTAAAAAAAAAATAAACCAAAACCAAACCAAAAAACCCCCAAACACACCTTGGTTCACATTAAATAGAAGTTAAAGTTTCTTAATCTTTTATTTTCAGTCTTGAAGACTACTGAATTTTTAATATGAAAGTTGAGTTCACAAAAAATTATCCATAAAAATTAAGCAACATACCTGTTTAAGGATGTGGATTTTTTTAAGGTTTACAATAGTATCTTTCCTAGCACCAGATAATTTAGCAGCAGTGACCTTTAATATTTGGCAGTAGTACCTTTTTCCCAAACAATACTGGAGGAAATGAAAGACATGAAAAAATACTTAGCTTGTGCTTTGTGGAACTAACAATTTAAATATATAAGCCTGAGGGACAGATTTATTTTTAGTAATCTATTTCTGTAAATGGGATGCAGAGTCACAGAAATTTATTTAAGACCACAGCATAGTATAAAAAGTGATGGAATAAGAACTGAGAGTAAACCTTAAAGAAATCTCAGCGATTTACTTGTTACTAAGTTCTTTCAGTCACAGAAATTTTCTCCCATAGTCAGTGTTTTATTCTTGCCTTTCTTAACTTGTTTTCATACTTATGCCTTCTCTGCACTTCTGCAATTGCTGAGAATTTTATAAAAGGACATTCACAGAGACAGAAGTATGTACTTAAGTATACATGTAGTATGTAGAGTAAAACTATTTATAATTTCTACCATTTAATGACTAGAATAATTATGAAAATAATGTAGTATTTTTCCTCCATCTGTCTGTAATATTTCAAGTAGAAAGATGGACTAAAATACAGTTTTTGTCTTCCTTTTGATTTTTCTCTTAAATTTATTTTTCAACTATATATAAGAAATATGAATTGTTCTTAAGAAACTTTGAAGTATTTGCAGTCTGCCCATGTAAAGTCAAACCCGCAGTAACTTGAGTGGAACTACTCAATATGATTAGGAAAAGGAGAATTACGGATCCATACTGAACTCTCATTTCATACAATCCCTGTTTACTATTTTCTAGTATTTGCTGTGTATAAGTAAATATATATGGCAACTTAGTTTATATTTTAAAATATCTAAGCTTGAAAATTAAAGAACCTATTGATACTTCAAACTGGTTTTGAAACCTCTGTGCATTTCCAAACAAAGTTTGGTTTTCCACTTTAAAAAAATACTAGAGAAAGTAATATGTAGCACAGGATAGCTACACACAATTTTCATAAATGGTTCTTCAATAAATATTTGAATTAAGTTCATGGTGCTCTGTCTTCAAAGAAAAATCAGAAGAAAAACACTCTTGTGTTTGTTATTATGAAGTACTAAAATTCAAACTCATTATAGGCTTCTGGCTGAAATTGCACAGGCATCTTTCTCAGAATCTTTCTGTAAAATTAAGGCAAGAATCCAGCTCAGATAGAGAGTGATGCTTGCTCGTGTGCAGAAACAACATCCTTTAGTATTTAGCAGCTTCCTATCTCTGAAATACTCTTTTCCTCTTGTCCCTTGCTACCTGACAAGAAAGTTTGTCATCTGCACTTGCCTAGAACTCAAAAGTAGAATCTACATATGGAGACTTCTGTCTGGTGATATTTTGGCCTTTTTACTTGGCTGACGAATGCAGCTCTTTATTGTTACCAAATCTATTTATTCCCAGAGCTGGATTTGAGGTCCTTCAATAACATTACTTTTCTAAGCAGATATAAGAGAGAAGGAATGAGATGAGGGTTCTTATTGGTAGAAGGCTACAAGGAACACACCCATTCCCGAAAAATTTGTATTACACATTGTGGGTTATTGAAGTTTTACAGCCATAATCATTTATTAAATTAAATTCTGATCAGGAAAAATACTGTGATAGAAATTGGACAGAAGGAGAACTAAAAATAATTCTGGTATTTTAGACCCTGTTAACTTTTCCACATGACTGATTCAGAATTTTTGGCATTTCCATAATTCTGTAACACAGAAATCCATAGTATTCTAACTTCTGGAACACTTAAGAGATTTGCCAATTATGAATGGCTAAATACACATAATTTGGCTGATATATCTATGGATGCTCGAAGTTACGATAGAGTGCTTGTGACAAATACTCCTGATGCTGCTGCCAGGCGAGGGTTTGCGGAGGAAAGGGAGAGCGCTGGGAGCCAGCGCGGTTCTGCACCCGAGAGCCACCAGATGGAGCGTGTCAGTCACTGCTGAACGCGGCTCCTCCGGCACAGCTGGCACCGCTGGCACAGCTGGCAGAGCTGGCACAGCTGGCACAGCCGGCACCGCTGGCACCGCTGGCACCGCTGGCACCGCTGGCACAGCTGGCACCGCTGGCACAGCCGGCACAGCCGGCACAGCCGGCACCGCTGGCACAGCTGGCACAGCTGGCACCGCTGGCACAGCTGGCAGAGCTGGCACAGCCGGCACCGCTGGCACCGCTGGCACAGCTGGCACCGCTGGCACAGCTGGCAGAGCTGGCACAGCCGGCACCGCTGGCACAGCTGGCACTGCTGGCACCGCAGCCTCCAGCACAGCACCTACACTGAGCCTTTCCGGCAGAAAATGCTTAAAAGCATTCAAATGAGAAGCGACAGTGCTGCAGAACATCCTACATTTCCAAATATTAGTTCTATATTATTATTACTAAATGTGAATGCATCAAGTATGCTTTCTGTACGTTCCTAAAATTTAAGTTGGTTTATGTAAATGTTATGCAAATAATCTACTCCCCTGCAAAAGTCTGTTTTTCTGTCTTTCTGTCTTTCAATTATACTGCATCTTTTCTGGAAAAGACCTTTTTTTGTTTGTTTGTTTGTTTTTGTTTGTTTTTTTTTTCTTTCTTTCTAACTTACATCTTATCCATTGTCCTCTCATTCATAGCCTTTTGTACTCTTGATTGTTTTAGAGTACATCTTCCATGTGCCATCTAGCAGAAATTATGATTTACCTAATTTCTAGAGACTAAAATACGCTTTATATTTAATATAAAGCTAGGGTTAAACACTATGATGTGTAAAATTTAATCTTTATGTCTCTGTTGGTCCCTTGTATAATTTTAAAATTAATTTATATATTAAAATATGAATCAGACTGTGAATCCCCACAGTAGCTAGTCGAAGAAGCTCAGACATCAAGGATCCTGCAGCCCCTTGCCACCCCTACCTCCCCTCCCTACTGCAAAGCAATGTCTCAGTGCAGAGGAGCTGATTGTGACCTCCAACTTGTTGGTCATAAACTCATATGAAAATAAAATTGTGATACAAGTGCTTGATGGCATTAACCACATAACACTCCACAGAGAAAACAAACACCTTCCAAATAAATAATGTCCAGATCTTTTTAGAGTAGTCAGTTTACAAAGAAAAAGGTACCTTTCATTCTTAAAGTTTATATGAATAGAAGGAATCATGTTAAGGTACTACTTTCTTAATCTGACTAATATTAATTTTATCTGGAAGAATGGTTCTATGAATAAATCTTGTATGTAAGGCTGAACAGAAATATTTTTTGTGATATGATTTTTATCATGTCAGTTATTTTTGTGTCTCTAGTAAATAATTTTCTACTGACATTTTTTGTATAACTTACTGCATTTCCTGTTCTCACAATTTGAATTCATAAAACAAAACCCAGATGTTTTATTTTTAATATATTTTTTAAATTAACAGTGATAATAAAACAATGTTAACAAAATATCAAGCTTAACACCATTCAGCTTTCTGAAGATTTGCACAATCAGTTTTGAATTTAAATGCTGCATCTTCTCTTGAGTAAAAATAAATCAAAATATTAACAGCATAAGAAAATTATGATGAATAACGATGATACCAATTGCTTTTGTGTAGAAAGATATGAGTTCATGTCTTTGTCATAGTTCATTTGTGGAACCATGACTTGGAGAAAAACAAAAACAAATGTTCCTGTTTTGCCAGAGTTACCATACAAATGTTTTTGTTTTCTTTTTCTTTCTCTTTCAAACCAGAGAAGAAGTTGTAAAAAGGCAATGTTGACAGCAGATTCACAAATAATTTCAAAGTTATTCATAGTTCAAAGTTATTCATAGTTCAAAGTTATTCATACTGAAAAGGTCAAATCTTACCCAGATTTCAAGATAAGCATTTTTGAAAAAAAAGCATATTAGCACTCTTCAAGATTTTATAGAAAAGGATAAGGTTAAAACATTTTATTTTATCCCAGATGTTTAGGAGAATCTGGATGAAATCAGAGATACAAGTTCTCCTGTTATTTCAGCCAAGGGTTTTTCTCCAATTGTTTTTTTTTCCTTTGATGTATTAGAGGCCATCAATGAGAAACTCTGCTACTTGGTTGGGAGGATTGTATGCAATAGTAAGGAAAAGAGAAGGCAGGTCTTTGTGTATAGAATAAAATCATCTATAAAAATATCAGAATAATTACTGAGAAAAGAAAATCTGTAGTAGGTATGTAGATGTTAAAATGACAATGGCAGCCATCAAAGTGAGTCTAATCTGGTACAATCGTGTGGTATCACATTAATAGAGAGAAGAAATATAGGATAAACATATATAAATTTGTATTTTATTCCATTATATTTCATTGAATTGATCAACAATATACAGAGATTCAGAGACTTTGATGTAGTTACAATAGTTGTGTTTCATTTATTATTTGGACTGCATAATTTCATACTCATTATCATTGTGTAGTTGGGAAAGGAAATAATTCATAGAAAGGTTTACTTTATAGAGTGCTATGTGATGGACCTACATCTGCCAGTCTGACTGCAACTTCAATTAGTAGTTATTCCAAAAGGTTTTTGTAGGATGCTCTAGGTTTAGGAAAGGAAGAGATTTCTGATGAAAGGGCTTTGGTATGTTTTTTAATCTTAGAAATTATAAAACTAGAGAAATTATACTGGAAAATTCAGTGGCTGTAAGTTTGTAATCACATAATGTAGTGATAGGTATTAGCATCTGGACCATGACTGCTTGTGTGCCTATGTAATGTAATCATGGGAACTATTTTCTTTCCACTGAGATAGCTTATCTTGCATTTTTACTAAATTCATCTGCTAAGTCTTTTCTTGCATGAAAAACTTCTACAGAACACTGGTTTAACATAACTTTATGATGTATAATTATCTTCTTTTGATATTCAAGAATTAGGCAAAATAATAATTTCAGAGAATCTTATTTGAACTGCCTGACCTATCATTTAATCACTCCATCATTTTATATACTCCATTCTTATTTATCTCTTTTAAACTGCCTCCTTTCATTCATTCTCACATTGTCTCTGCACGTGCTTTTTTTTTTTCTTGTCATTCCTGTATTATTTCTAAAGAGAAATGAATGTAGCTGATCAGTTGTCAGCTGTCTTACATCAGAGTAACTTTTTGGGCTCCATGGGACTTATTCTAATATGTATCAGAAGAGGATGTGATTTAGTACTTCAAGGGAAGAATTTTCAGGTACATTAAATTATTTATGTGTGTTCATATGCAAATTTTATTTTTTTAAAAAAAATATTTTAGATCATTGTTTCAGTGTAATTGATTTTATTAAGACAAAAATTATGTCAAGTTAAACTAGTTAATTTTCATTCAGAAGTGTGTTAAATCAAACTATGTCCCTTTTCATTCACTTTAATTTTATCAAATCCGTTTTTGTGATCCTTACAAACATCCTCCTGATATTTTCCATCCTCCACCTCTCAAATTATTTAACCTCTGTAAAATTCTAATATCTCTTCCTTTGCCCTTTTAAAAAATCAGTATCTATTTCAAGAAAGAAGAGCTGCAGTAGAGCATTCTTTCTGTCCTCTATTTACACTCCACACGATTTACAGCCTGATACAAGTAGCTATTATTTAAAGTATCTGTATTTATACAAACTTAGAACAATAAAATTCAATTTTTGCTTTGTTCATGGATGGTATAAACTCCTAAGGGATAGGTAAGGAAAGAAAGGCAGTGGTGTAGCCCTGTATGCTAAGAGTTTGAGTTTTCTAGAGTTTGATGCTGCTGATGGAAGGTTTGAGTGCTTCTAGGTAAGAATCAGGAGAAGACCAACAAAGCAGGTATCAGAGTGGGAGGCTGTTAGCACAAATCAGGACGAAGGGATGGATGAAATATTCTATAAGCAGCTGGGAGAACTATCATGATTACTAGTTCTTGTTGGGGACTTCCACATTCCAGAAGTCTGCTGGAAATAAAATACAGCAGAAATGAAGCAGGCCAGGAGATTCCTCGTATCTGTGGAAGATAACTTCCTGGCACAGCTGGTGTGTGAGACAGCTAGGGAAGGAACCTGTTTGAGAATGAGGAATCTGTGGGAGGTGCAATGGCTGCAGACCAACTCGGACACAGTGATCATGAAATGATGGTTTTCTGTTCCCAGAGAAGTAAGGCCTGATAGAACTGCTACCTTGGACCTCAGAAAGGCAGACTCTGGCCTGTTTGGGAGACTGGTCAACAGAGTCCTTTGGGAGGTAGTCCTAAAGGGCAAAGGAGTCTTGACATTCTTCAATAAGAAATCCTAATTTCAGGAGCAGGCCTTCCCCATTCACTGAAAGACAAGCTGTGGGGAAAGACCATCCTAGATGAACAAAGTGCTTTGTTTAGAAGCCAGGAATCAAAGGAGAGTTTATGATTTTTCTGAAGTAGGGCCAGACAACTCAGGAGGACCACAAGGATGTTGTGAGTTTATGCAGGGAGAAAATAAAAATAGCCTGACTAAAACTTAACCAGGCTACTGTTGTAAAAGGCAAGAAATAGTTTTCTGAATAACTACAGTAGAAAAAAAAAAAAAAAAAAGAAAAAAAAAAGAGGGCTAAGGAGAACCTCCATCCATTTTTGGATCTGGAGAAAAGCCTAGTGACAAAAGATGAGGAAAAGACTGAGGTTGTTAATGACTTCTTTTCCTTCGCCTTTAACAGTAGAACCAGCTCTTGTCTTGTTCTCAGACCCTGGAGCTGGAAGACAGGGATGGAGAGAAGAATGAATCCCCTATAATCCAAGAGAAAATGATCACTGAAATAGTAATATGCAAAATACGAAATCCATCTACAAGAAGGGTCAAAAGGAGGATTCAGAGAAGCATAGGCTGTCAGACTGACCTCTGAGACAGGGGAAGGTCCTGGGGCAGATCATGTTCAGCATCATGACACAGCATGTCGGGGGATGAGGCCCAGTCAGGGAGGGTTTATGAAACGCAGGGCCTGCTTGACAAACATGATCTTCTGTGACAGGATGAACTGTTTTCTGAATGAGGGAAAGGTTGTAGACATGTCTACGTGGCCTTAAGGAAAAAGCATTTGACAACAATTTCCCACATCATTCTCCTGGAGAAACTGTTTGTTCGTGGCTTGGATGGGTGCACTCTAAAGAGCTGTTTGTATGTCTGGGCCCAGAGGGTGGTGGTGAATGGGGTTGAATCTAGCTGATGGCCAGTTTAAGCAGTGTTTCCTCAGGGCTCAGTACTGGGGCCAGTTCTGTTTAATATCTTAACCAATGACTTGGTCAAGCAGAGTGAGTGATCTTTCAGTCAGTTTGTAGATGACACTAAGTTGGGTGGGAGTGTTGATGTTATAGAGGATAGGAAGGCTCTGCAAGGGATCTGCACAAGTTGGATCAAGGTCAACACCAATTTTATCATATTCATCATGGCCAAATGTCATCTGCGCTTGGGTAACAACAAACCCCCCGAAGTGCTACAGGTTTTGGGATAGAGCATCTTGAAACCTGCCCAGCAGTAAAAAATTTGAGACTCAACATGATCCAGTGTATACCCAGGTGGCCAAGAAGGCCAAATGACATTCTGGCCTCTATCAGCAACGTGTGGCCATTGGTACTAAGACAGTGATGGTGCTGCAGTACTCGGCACTGGTGAAGCTGCACCTCCAATCCTGTGTCTAATTTTGGTGCCCTCACTATAATAATGATATTGAGGCACTTGAGTGTATCCCAAAAAGGGAATAGAGCTGCTGAGGGAGCTGGGAATGTTTAGTCTGGAGAAAAGGAGGGTCAGGGGTGACCTCATGACTGTTTATAACTACCTGAAAGGAGGGTGTAGTGAGGTGGTTGTCAGTTTCTTCTTCCAAGTAACTATTGATAGGACAATATAAAACAGCCTCGACTCATGTTAGGGGAGGTTTAGATGTAATATAAGCGAAATTTTTTTCCCCAAAAAGGTTGTCAAGCATTGGAAGAGGCTGCTCAGAGCATTTGTGGAGTCAACATCCTGGGACATATAAAAGATGTGTAGATGTGGTGGTAGATGTGGTGTTTAAGAACAAGGTTTAGTGGTGGACTTGGCAGTGCTGGTTTGGACTCAATGATCTTACAGGTGTTTTCCAACCTAAATGATTCTCTGATTCTAGATGTCATCATAATAAACATGATCAAACATGTACTTCTATTCATCGTCTTACTACCATCCATATCAATGTATTATCTTTCACCATCATGTGCCAATTATTTTGTGGTCTTGCAAGGCTTTTGTAAAGGACTTTATCCTAAGCTTTTCAGGCATTCAGATAACCATACCTGCTCTTTCTCCTCTGTGACACTTTTTTGAAGACTGCCATCTTCAAACACTTTGTTGTTTTTTGTTTGTTTTTTTTTCACTGTCTGGACTGTGCTTTTCTGAATGTGATGACTTTCATTATTGTTTTTCTCAGTTTTCCAAAACCCAGTGTATTAATGGCCCTTTAGCTACCAGTTTTCTTTAGCAGTCTTGTGGAAATTATAGTGCTATCTAACCTATTGCATCTTAAACATATTTTGAATGTCACTTGAAAAAAAAAAACCAGAGGATTTTATACCAATCTTACTTTAAAATAAAGAAACTGAATAACATATAGTTTTTGTTTTCTTTTCCTGAAGGCAGAAAAGTGGAATGAGTGGCATGAAAGTTACTCATTGAGCATTTTTTGAGCAGAGGCCTTCCAAATCTAATGTAAATGTTCTACTTATTAATCAAGTCTCTACAGCTAGACTGTGTAGGACTGGAACACATGCAGTTCTGCTGTCATGTTCTAAATGTATTTTAGCTTCAATAATAAAACAAACATCATGGACTTTTTAGTGTAATAAAGGAGGAAAAATAGTGGCAGAAAAGAAAAGCACATCCCATTTGGAAGTGCTTTTTGATTTTGCAGGTAGGAATTACTTCCTTTCCTTTCTCTTTGAGAATTTTTTTTCTGAGTCATTTACAGCTGTTTGAAGGGCAATGAACTTTATAGATATCATTGTGTATAGCTGTAGTATCTTTTCTTCTCTGTTTTTTTCTTTTTTTTCTCTAAGGCAAGGCAGCAATGGTTATCTAAGTTCAAAGTCAATGTTGCTATGTCATACTGTTATCAGTTATGTCTGATCCTTATGAATTAATGATAATGATCTATGAACTCTTTTGTCTTATCTTTTTATATAAATGTTTTGCCATAAAGAATGCAAAGGAACATTAAGTTTGAGGAAATTAAAGAGAAAAGTGACCAAGAATATCATAATTTGTGAACCCGTAACAGCTCAGTGTAAATCTTTAAGAGTTCCTTCATCTCTCTTGAGCTCATTAACTGTAATAATCTTCCTGATTCTGGGTCAGTCATTGAAGTGTAAAACTCTCAGGGATATGATTATATTTACCTGTTGTTAAGACAATTTTTTTTGACATCCAAGGACTGATGAGAAGGGTAACTGCAGCTAATGCTTCTGCATTATTCCTCAGGCATTTTGGAAATCTTGTAAGTCAGCCAGATGGAATATTCCAGTATGTTTCTCAACATTATCTCAATGTCATCTTCCCCTCTAGCAGGTAATGCAAGCCACAGAAAGGTTTCTAGCTTAAGTAGGCAATAAATTCCCATAAAATGAAGTTTAAAAGGCAGATTAAGAGATGTTTTCTGTCTTTATGTTTTAAAAGGATTGTTGTTGACAGCCATTAATTTTTTTTATCCTATTCCTAAAACTACTTATCTCTACTTTTTTTTCTTCATTTTCACAGTAATATGAAGATTAGAGAAGTAGTATTTAAACAAATTGTCCAAAATGCAGCATACAATTTATTACAATGAAGACTTATTTAAGAAAAGAGTTCATGAGAAGCTAGAAGGAAATACTGAAAAAAAAATCTGAGTAGCTGATCGCAACAAATATATGATGAAACCAAATAAAGTAATAAAAATAAAAACATAGTGTTACCAAGATGTTAAAATACTGTCCTACATACACTGATATGATATAAATAAAAAAAATCATTACAATTTTTCCTTATATGGGAATTTCAGCATTTGGTGTCCTAAATTAAATTAATTATAAAACATAAAGATATAAATAAATTTTTAATAAGAATTATAATTTTTTTTCTTGTATTGTTCATAATATATTAAGATAACTGGAAGAGAATATTGGTACTTAAATGGTCATTAAACAAATGCATTTCATGGATGGCACAAATTGGGTGCTGTGTTATTTAAAAAATTCAGATGTATTTAGTACAGGGCTTAACACTTAGAAGAAAATCAGTTAAGCAGGCTGGAATTACCTGGCATTTTTTCCAAAGCATGGGTTTAGTATAATATTAGAGCTGTCAATAGTTATGGATTTTAAATTAAAATAAAATCTATTTTTTGTCTCTTTATACAACCAGAATCTTTAATTGGTTGTGAATTGCAAGCAACAAGTTTTTTTGATTTATTCCTGCTCACAGGAAAAAAATCAATTCAGAATTTCATAGAGGCATGAACAATTTTAAATAGATTATTTCAATTATTCTTGCCATTTATTAGTCTGCGTGGGGTCATTAACCCTATGAACATTTAGGATTACAGATTTAAACAAGGAAAATATTCATCAAATTTAGAGGCAAAGCAGACTAGGATGTTTCATGTCAAGAGATTCCATAATTGTTTTGCTGAACAGAACCATCTAGGAAGGTGTTGCCCATAATTATTGAGAAATTGTTTTTGACAAAGCACTGTTAATAAGAATAAACACAGATTTTTCTGTGTCATTGATAAAGTACAAAGAAAGAAAGTTAAGTAGTCATATTTTCTCCATGCTGTATACTATTTTGAAATATACCTCAGTGTTGTTAAACCATGTGGTTTTTTAGATGGATAGGGCTGGAGTTCATGGTTTTAAAATTCTGCTGGACTATCGGGGGTTTTGAGCGCAAGTGAAGAATTCTTGGGAGGTTGTTTGGTGAACAGAATCACAAAGAAGAAAAAGGATCTAGACAACAAGTCCCATGCTTTCTAAATGAAATCTAAACATATATTAACTTTTTCAGGTAAATAAATAGTCTTATTAAGAATAGCCATATTCTCAGCATTCCTGAATATTTGGTATACACATTTTAGGTATCTAATCTTCTATTTCAAATTAAACTAATGGGTTAGTTTAATTTGGTGGCTAATATATTAAGTGCAGTGGCACTTAAAAAAATTAAATCACAATTAAAATTGATTCTGTTCCCTCCTTTATTTCTTATAACATTTAACAAAGACAGATGCAATGCACTCAAACATTCTTCTCAAAGGTAACAACTTGGAGTGGTGATTTGTTTTGATTTTGAAGTACTGAGAAGTTCTCTCTGAAGTTTATTATTGCACATATGATGAACTTTCATCGAGCTTTAATGAACTTTTAAGCTTTGATAAAAGCTGTAGAATCTATGCATGGAGGTATCTGTTCTTTAAATAGAGACCCTCCCAGCTTTCTGGTGAGTACTGAGTTACTCTATTAATCAACTCAAATCAGTGTTTAACCTTGATATACCAGTTCATAGTACATATTCAAAAAGCCTTTCCAGTGCTAATGATCACACTTTCTTAATAGGACACAATTTTTTTTTTAATAGCCTAGCAATCTGGATTTTTGAATGCACTGAGCAGAAGGTGCATTCCCATCCCTGCAGACTCACTCATATGCAGTTTGCCATCATAATTCAACAAAGTCAATATATCTTTTACACCCAATGAGTAAGTGATATTTTTTAGAAGTTGTTGGGTTCACTGTGCATTGACTTCAGCTTACTACATTGTGTTAGTACCCTAGTCACATCCCTCAAATTACAACAAAGTAATTAAGAGAAACATAAAAATATAATTATGTTTTGTTTGAAAATTCTGTAATTTCCATGCAGACTGGGTAAATTATTCATACTGGATGTGGATTTCATTTTTGCTTTATTGCACTGATAGCATAATCACATAGTCCTAATTATAGAAATAGCAAATAAGAGAGAAAAGAATGTACCACCCCTTACTCCTAAAGAAATTTCTACTGGCACACTAAGGGCTAATTAAAATTCATTATTGCATCACATTTTGCACCAATACAGAAGTTTTGTAACAATAACTGTGTGGGAAGGAAGGAGTCAGAGGGTGCTGCTAGGATGTTTCTCAGTGAGTACTATTCTTTCTAGCACTTGTTCAGATGCTTCAGATTGCTCCCATAAAGTTGTTGCTGTCAGTCACTGCTGTAGTGTGAGCTGGGGCACCCTTGAAAACCAACGTGGAGAGTTCATTTGCAACACCTGCAGAGCTAATACAATTTTCAGTTTCTCTTGAAGAGCAGGTTAAGCTGTGGTGTTATTACACACTTTTCTTCACACTTTTCTTCACTGCCATGTCTCCATCAACTCCACCTTGCACACAGCAAGGTCTGATTTCGGATTTGACAGAGGGAGAGGGCAGCTGAGCAGCCTACTTACCTTCTGCACTCCTTGGATCTGGGGCAGAAACCATTACACAGAGGAAACAAACCAGCTGGGTGGTCCTGCCATAAGTGTAATGGCTGCAGTTATTACTGTCAGAACCTGTTGACAGACTTTGCCGGGCTGTGCTGGCCATGTTGCATTCTTCTGCACGTTCCACAGGGATGGCACCAATGATGACAGCTCTGTGTTGTAATGTGCAAGTAGGAAATGGAGAACAGACACTGAGTATGCACTGCTCAGGTAGCTGGCCCTCATCTCTTTCAGTAAAGGCAGAGGAAAAGAACCTTACAGGTAAAATTACAAGTAAACACTGAGGTTAATAAACAATTGTCCACTTTTCCATGAATTTACTCCTGGCCTTGACTTGCTTGAGAACAAAAAAGGCAATAATATAATAATTGGAAAGGACTAAACTGTACATGTATCTTTGGTAGGCTTCCTTCTCTTGATCTTAGGCACCTGTGGAACAAGTGTCTAAGCTGACCTACATATTTAAATTTCTGTTATAGCCAACAGAATGGAGTCAGTTTATTTGATTGCAGTCTGATATACAGGACTAAGCATCACTGAATCTATTGTCCAGGACTTGACTGATAATAACAGGAGCCTTGCTGTTAGGATATTGTAAGCACCCACATTTAATCAAACTGTGCTTTTTATATCTCATTTGTAAGCAGATGAGTGAAGAATAAATGTCAGTGCTGGAACATAAAGATGACTTAAGCCCCTGGACTGCATTCAGTAGCTAGAGGACTCTGGATACACTGGCACAAAAGTTACTGGACATGCAGTTAAGGCTGAAAAATAAATCTGCTTTTACAGAAACACAATTTGCAAATTTGGATTTGATCCTAAGTAACAAATTTAATGAAAACTAAGACACTTTAGAAGATATGAGCATGAAGCTGACTTGCAATTAACCTGTGTCAAATACTCTGTGGGACACATAAATTGAGAGAACACAGAGACTGAGGACTTGAAATTGAGTTTAGTATACCCCAGTAATTACTGTGAACAGCTAGCTATTACATGGGGTGGAACTCTTAGTTAGACCAGAAGTTCATGTTGGCAAAAAAAACCCTAATAAAAATATATTTGGATATAGATTCAAGGAGGATTTGATTTAACATTTTTTTTATTATATGGAAGGAAAAAAAAGAGAGATAAATAGCTGTACCCAAACATTCCAATCAATTCTGCTTCCAACTGCACCAACTATGGCTGAAGAGAGTGCTACACAAGGTGGTCACACCTCCTCTGAGACAGGTACTTTGATACAATCAAATCTTTTTCATTCTGGTGCAGTCTTTTACCATGCCCCATTTTTCTCATATTTTTTACCAAAACTCAATAAAAATTCAACTCCTACACCATTCTCAGGGTGAGGCTGAGCATTTCTTCATCACAAGGATCATTGTGGGTCATGAAAAAGAATATTTAATTCTCTATTGAAGTATTATAGGCAGTCTTTCTTTCTTTCTTTCTTTCTTCACATGCAAACATAGAGAAATCAAGTATTTTAAAAATGTTTCCCATGAAAAAAGCTACCTCTGTATTCATATTTGTTCTCTTATAAGCAGACATTTACCTTTGTGGCAAAGAAGTAGAGAATCAGTACTAACAATAACATGTCTTTGGTTTAGGGAAAGAAAACAGCATAAAAAAGAGGTGAGGTCCCTAATATTTATACTAAGACCCAGTACTTATTTTTTTAATGCCAAAATATAAATAAATGTAATAAAAAAGGTGCCTGTCTCCTGAAAATTTTGTTAGGTAAGACACTGCTATTATGTGATATTTAATAAAGAGGATATGACCTGAGAAACGCACGAAGGTTTCTCTCCTCATTGTTTTCAATTGAACAAGCTTTAATACTCTATTGAGATTCTTTACTACTGGGGATATTTCAGTGCAGTACAATTTGTTTCAAAGTAATAGCTTTCCTGTTAGAGCTAGTTTGTCATGTCAGAGGGGATGATTATTCATGATAAGCCACTGGCAATATTACCAGTAATTTTTAAAAAATGTAGGGTACTGATTAATTTCAGAAATATTAGCTACTGAAAGCAGACATCAGTACTGCAGAATGGATGAGACACTTTGAGTAACAGTTGCCAAAAGGTGAAATAAGCTAAAACCTGGGAACACATCAATTACAGATATAAAGTCACCCATTTTAATAGAAAATGATGTGTTTCGCTTACTTGATCAGAACAAACACTGGACCCTGCTGAGTATTAATGATTGGGAGGGAGGAACTGAATGACTGAATGTCTGAGATCTGGGCTGTTATATAATAAATTGTCATTAAGTCTCAAGAAATAATTAGCACTTTCTCTTTTTTTTTTTTCTTTTTTTTCCTGATCTAAGCTGAAACCCAAGAAGAAAGATTTAGTCAAGACATCTGCATTTTTCCTCACGTCCCCATGCATGCATTGTTGGCATGGGAGTAGATGTAATAGCATGTAAGAAGCACTAGTGAATACACAATAACTAGCACATTATTAAAGCATGTCCAAATTCCAATCAGTAGATATGGCAGAAAGTAAACAATATTATAGATTTCTTTGTTCCATACAAATGAAGACATTTTGCTAACAATATGTCAGTGTTTACAAGATTTTTTTTTTTTAATTAAATGTTTTAACTTCCTTCTAAAACAATTTTATATTCCAAGTATGCTATCCAATTCAGAACTACTTACCTAAACATTTTTTCCTCCTGTTTCTGTTACTTCAGTGCTGCACTGTTTGGCTTTATTCATTTGTGGGTTTGATTGTTTTTATTTTTTCTATTCTTAAACATTTTGTATAAACTCCTTTCTTATGACTTTTCAGATGATATTTTTGTCTAACTTTGTCTGCATCCCCAGTTAAGGTGATCCAGCATTTTTGGCCAGAAGATGTTGTTGGCCAGGAGATGTTGTTGGCCAGAATATGGAAAAGGGTAACTGGTCAGTTTTGGAGATCAAATGTTTTTCTTTGATGCTGATCAGGTGTGGTTGGGTCTTTACTTTTTTCTCTGTTTGCTATTTTCAATGGAGCATAAAAAAGAGGACACAAATGATTCCTTAAATATTTATGCCTCTTTCCCCTTTCTGCAAATGGTCACAGTGTACCTTCAAGTTTTATCAAAACAGGTAGAGAGATAATTATTCTTATCTTGATAGTGATGATTCTACATAGGGATGTTTATCTCACATGGTAGGCTGGAAACATCAGCTGGGGTGGATGAATCACTTCATGTTGTCTCTCTGTACCTCAAAGCCATAGTAAGGGAAGTTGGCCAGGGGTACTTCTCATCAGCTGATGTTTAAAACCTGGCTGTTCACATCAGCTCCTAACATTTTGCCATGCTAATTTCCTCCTTAGAAACTCGGGGTATGGAGTTCACCTGTCTGCCTCTACAGGGAAACAGGTTTTCTCTGGAAAGGACCAGGATATAGAGAGTATTAGTCAGGGCTTCAATAGTCCTGTGACTATTGGGACCAAAATAAAATCTGAAACAACACTCAATTTTATTGCGTGGCTCTGTAACATTTTAGTATTCTTATCTCTAATAAATAGTGTAAAAAAAATCAAGAAGCTATCAGTGCCAGAGTGTTGGACACACTTGTACACCTTTTGTTGTAGAAAAGTTTTAATATCTTTTCTAGAAATTTTTTTCATGACTTTGAAGTACTTTCTATGTTATGGAGAAATAAATCTCTGATTTACTTTAAAGAAAATTATTTTATTGGTTAAATATTACAGATTTTAAATTCAAACCCTCCAGTGATGATATTTCCTTTCTAAATGGAAATAATGGAAATATATATATATATATTAGATAATATAGAAATTAGACAATACAGATTATATAAACAATCTTGATAATACTAAAGTTATTGTTTTCATAATATCAAAAAATTAGGTACCATTAAAAATCTTACAAGCTCAGATATTGCAGTAAGTAACAGCAGTCTTTATCTTTTGATCTTTCCTTAGCCTAAACTGCCTCAACAGACTACTGAAATTTATATTCTGTCTTATGATAAAATCTATATATATATTTATGACACATGAAAGTACATGGTAAAGGTGTTTATCCTTCCACTTCCTGCAAATTTAGAAATGTACAACGTGAACAAATTCAAACATAAAAATTGAGCAGAACTGACAATATCTGAAAATATGATATATATATAATATATAATATATAATTTATATCAGGATTCAGACACTTGAAACCATTGAAAAGAAATCATAGTAGTCTGCAAATTTTTAGTTGAGAAGAATTAATTTTTAATATATTAAAAGGCTGCTTCAATCAAAAGTTAACTTTTTTAGAAATTGTAAATGTAAAAGAATTAATTTCCATTTATAAAAGGCATCAACATTTTTCCAAGATGTTTAAATTGTGCTTCCTTCATTTTAAAGAACTGACATAGACTGTCCCATGTCAGATTCTTCATGAGAAGTTCTCCTGATCTCCCTGCATTCAGTTCACACTTAAATAGTCTGTGTCTCTTTGAAGTGGCTTTGGTGTTTTTTAACTATTATGTGATCTAGAAAATGAAAAGAAGAAAGCCCCCTGGAGTCTGGAGTATATCAAAGACTATAGCTGGATTTTCCTGATGCTGCTTCCTTTAGTTCTCAACACAATTTAATTTTGCTACCCTCAAATGGCATGGAGTGCATTTGGTATGATGTTCCAAATCCTACAGTAATGGCATTGCAGAGCAGCTATTGACACCAAGTTTTATATGTCTCACTGTGAAAACTGACATTTCACTGGAGAAGGTAATGTTTCAGAAGCATGAAACACTAGCTAGGTAATTATTTCTTCTAAAGTTTATAGCAGAGTCTCAAAGGTCTGAATTTCCATATCATCTAAAGTAGGAATATTTTTATTTTTTTTCATTTTAAAAATTGTATTTTTTGAAGGTCAGCCCTGTGAGTGAATGAGGAGAACTTCTAGGCTGTTTATGTCTGAAGTAATCTGAGCTGACAGAAGTCTGTCTTTTACTTTTTGGAAGAAGGAAATCAAACATGTTTATCAATGTTATCAAACACAGAATTTGCCTGAACTAATTTTCAGACATGCCTTTCATATGGTTTTCTCTTTAGGTCTATTGGGAAGATTCCTGATACAATTTCTGATTGTATGATGATTACTTTCTGCTTTTCAAGTGGACGAATTGCAGGAAGAGCAGGTAGATGAAGAAAGAGTGCAAGCTCAGAATACTGATGAACATACTTTTCACAATTAATTTGCCTAAAATAAGGAAGTCATAGTTCAAAATATTTATTCTTAAACACAGGAGTGAGAAACAGGGTGACCAAATGCCACTGAGATAAGAAATTCCATTATTTGAAATTAAAATTATCTTTAAAAAACCCCTCAAAATCCATTAATGTCTATCTACTGTCTCCTCAAACATAAAAAATGTGACTTCCCCACAGTTCTGTAGTGCTCACATGTATGAGGGGTATCAGATACGGCAGGATTTCAATCCCAGAGAGTATTTTTAATTTGTTTTGTGATGAGATTCCAAATGTCCTCTCTTGTTTTTATGTCCAGTTGTATTGCCTAGATGCTCGTCACATCTGAGAAATCACCCTTATCTGGCTGCATGAGCAAGGGGACAGTTGTTTTGGAACAGATGATCCCTTGTCTACGAGGCATTGAGGAATACATGGGGAATAAGAGAGAAATATTGAAATATCCTTAGAAGGAAAGTTAATTACATACTGGGGATAAAATCCTGTGTGTATTTCATCTGACTTTGTTGAAACCGGATTTTCATCTGTGGTGGTGCTAGAAATGCTTTTAAAATAGAAGAAGAAGACTACTCCATGTCAGAGTTATGTATAAACCAAAGTAATTAAAAGCCTAAAGGTGACTTAAAATCCCCTCTATTTTCCTGTGAAGGTGATAATCTTCTACTGAATGACTTAGAAGTTCCTAGAGTTTTGTCTCATCTTTTTTAAAATTCCTCAAAGACTGACAACACTATTGAAGTTAAACCCTCTTTGTTTTCAGTTACAGGAAATGACAAACAGTTTTCTGTTGTAGAACAAGAAATACAAACAATGGCAATAAATATTTATTTAAATACATGTAATAAAAATAGTATGGATACTTTTGTTACATGAGATCTAGTTTCTTGTTTTGTTAGCTTTCCAGTTTAAGCCTCCTGCTGCTCAGAATGTATTCCATGTGAACATGAGTAGTCCTACTGGTTTTAGACCTTACGTTTCTTCAAAGAAGTAACACACTCAAGGCTGACAGGAGAGAACAGAAATTTTGTCCTTCTAGTAGTTTTTAGAACTAAGTGAAGGTATCACTTTGAAGTGGAAGACAAGGCTAAAAAATATTTCTAAACCTCTTTTAGAAAATGTGTTTGTAACAGAGATAAGAAATTACTCTCTGGAGGAAAAACAGTACCTCCAGAAATTGTTTCAAATGTGCTGCTAATATACAGTGATTCTTTTTGACTGGTATTCTGCACCTGTTCCACTGATTAAGTTATAAAGCTTCCAGTCAACCCTACCAAAAGATTGGAAAAGTCATTTTGGTACCTTGTTATAGCTTATGCAAGGGCAAGACAATCTATCTTACTCAGTTATTTACCAAAAAGTATACCCATCTTTTCTCATAGCCCTAAAATGATACAAATCACAGATAAAAGGTAAACTTTTGAAAACTTTATGGTGTCTAAACTTTATAAAGTCCCAATTTCTAGTAAGTTGTGCAGAGAATAGACATCAGAATATCTTGTTTGAGAAAGCAAATGCTTTTAAGAACAAATTGAAACAAAATGGCAGTTTAATTAAGAAATCCCCATTTACTAGGAACTCCTAAGACCTGATTTTCAGAGAGGTTCTTCAGCATTCTTTGTGCACTTCACAAACACGATGTTTTTGAGGTTTTTGTTTGCTTTTGTACTAAGGCTTTATTAAGAAGCTCTGAGATTTTCTTGGGCTAAAGAAAAGAGTCTTAAATCAAGGAAAGTGGCATTATATGTCAAAAACCCCAAGAATTATTTACAAAAATAGAAAGTATGAACAACCCAAAGAGATAGAAATTACTTAGACAGAAGGAGTTGTAATCGTGAGAGCTGGGGTGTTTCAGGTTCCAGGGACACCTTATAGAAGCCTTGCAGTACCTGAAGGAAGTCTACAAGAAAGCTGGAGCAGGATTTTTTAGAAGGATGTGTAGTGATAGGACAACAGAAAATGGACTTAAACTGACAGAGGATTAGCTATTAGGTAGAAATTCTTCACTGTGAGGGTGATGAGATACTGGAACAGGGTCCCCCAACTTGTGGATTTTTCATCATTGTAGTGCTCAAGGCCAGGTTGGGCAATCTGGTCTAAAGGAGGGTGTCCTTGCCCACAGCAGGGATTTGGAAATACATGATCTTTAAGGTCACTTCCAACCCATACTATTTTATGATTCCAAGTTTTTATTACTTCAGGAAATTAAAACATAAGACAGTAACAATTATATGCGGTCAGGAAAAATATTAGACTTTTCTCTGTTGGTAGAAAGCTCATTATAAAAGCTGCTATTGTAGCTGAGATAGAAGTGAGAATTATTTGAAGTACAGAATATTGAGTTAGACATAGAGATCCATAGGGATGCAAGATAGTCTTTTCCAAAATAGCAGCAGTTCTAAGGCCTTGTGGAGTCCTGCCCCACTGTCAGCTGCCAGCCAGGTGCAGGGGACTTCTGTCCTGGTGTGCTGTGGTGCAGGGCTGCTGCTTGCATGTGCACCTCCCACACCAGCACAGGGGAAACAGGAGACTCGTGAAGAAAGAGGGAATTTCTGCCGGGAAGGGACACCAGTGAGTGTCCTCAGTGTAACAGAGCCAGAGGGTGTCTCAAAGCAGTCAACAGTTTTTTCATATGAATGCACAGTAGAATAAGAAAGAAGCTTGCAAGCTGCTGGACACATGGGATAGGAAGACAAAAAGGGAGAGAGTAAGAAGGAACTAAGACCAGTACACTAAAGGAGATGATTGCCTTTCATACTTGCACTCATGCGGAAAAGTCAATAAATCCTTGTTCTATTGGAAGTTAAAGTTAGTGAAAGGAGGCTTGTTTTATGTAGAAAAGATGCATAATTGGAATGGAAAGCATAAATTAAAGAGAATTAAGACACAATGAGAAGTGATAAAAAGGTAAATTTCAAACACACTTCAAAGTAAAATGCAGCCATCACATCTGATGAGAGCATCCTATTCTCAGTTTTAAATGGGCTTGAAGATCTGGGGGTGAGGCTTGTCAGGACAATTAAAGTTGAGCTAGAAATAAATATTAGAATATTAGAAATAAAAATTGAGTATATATTTTCCAAAACTGGATAAGATTTATAGCAGAAGAAAAGGATTCACAGCATAGGGATGGGTTTGTCACTACGAAACCTGTATCTGTTGAACTCCAGTAGAGTCTTTCAAGTGCTAACAAAAAGGATGAACAGAGAGGAACTATAAAAACTAAGGTGATGATAATACAAGTGAACAGAAAGAGAACCCAGCAAAAGAGAAAAGAATTAGCAGAGCAGTACTGATTTAGGGTCACCAAAAAAATAACTACTTTTTGCTGCCAAATACTGTCAGGTGATCAAAGACCACAAACAGAAAAAGGTGTTGGAGAAACATGTGGTGAGCATGAGGAGACACAAGTGAATAAGTAGATGTATTCTGAATGGAAGAGAACTATCATTTAGGGGGACAAGAATAATTTTGCAAATAGGTATGTTGCACAAATTGTTGCAAAAAGGGATGTGAACATGGATGACATGGCTAAGGAATACTTTAAAATAAGATTGACTGTTTTAAGATAGCTGCAAGTGTAAGAAATGAAAAGAGATCACATTATCAGAAAAGATATTGAAGAAAAATGCAGCGTATGAACAAATCATCTTCCATTTTCTTGGTTTTCTCTTAAAATAAAAGAAAGTATTAAAAACTTAATTGAAAGGAAATACACAAGCAACTTAGAAATGTACAAGTGTGTTAATCAATGCAGACTCAGTATAATTATCTTATGGTAATGACTGTTACTAAAGAATACATTAAACAAGGGAGATTAAGAGTAAATGAAAGGTGTGGAGTACTTGTAAGGTGAAAGGTGTGGAAAAATGTTATTAAACAGAATAATAGACTGGTCAGGAGGAAGAGAAAAAGCCAAAGACAATCTTGTTGAGTATTGAGTGAGTGTAATTATGGGACATTCAAGGGCCTGTCTCTTATACACATCTAAGAGAAAAAGCCAAAGACAATCTTGTTGAGTATTGAGTGAGTGTAATTATGGGACATTCAAGGGCAAGGGGTATGGACATGATGTAAGGACTAATTGCTTTGTTATAAGACAATGAAAGTTGAATAAATGGATTAAGAACAGCTGTTACTGATGCTCACAATAATTCCACGATGAATCAAAGGATGACTGAAATCAGGAAGAGGAGCTGTGTTTTCCGATTTCAAGAAGTTTATTTATGCATGTAAAATTGATGAGAATTAAACATCTGAATTTTAAAATCTGGTATAAAAAATGCAACAGAAACTTTGAATCATACTAGCTATTAAGAGAATCTCATGAGTGGTGTTGTTCATCTTCATACTTATTTCAACAAGAAATTTTCTTTTCTAGTCTAACTTCAAGCTTTTCAAAATTCTTTATTGTGTTCTTTGCATAAAACCTTCTCTTTTATGAAAAGCAGTTTGAATGTAAATTCTGCTTGGAATGCTGGTTCTGAAATCTAAATGAAAAAGATCACAGTATATGCTACCAGTTATTTCAGCATGAATTTTACCTCTTGAAGATAAATGTCATGTTTTCCACATTTGATCAGACCAGTCAGTTAATGCACACTGTCTATTTTGATCATACCCAAGTTGCACTGCCAGGTGAAGAGCATCACAGAATGTATTAACATATGAAAGCAGAGATTAAAGTGCATGTTGTGCACATGAATTCTGTTGGCATGATTTCTTATTTTACAGACTAGAAGAGCAGACCTATCAAAATCAAACTTCACTGTTGGTTTGTTTGGGGCTTTTTTTCCATTCTTGGAATTAAAAGTGTA
Source organism: Parus major (assembly GCF_001522545.3). Classification (NCBI taxonomy): domain Eukaryota; kingdom Metazoa; phylum Chordata; class Aves; order Passeriformes; family Paridae; genus Parus; species Parus major. The sequence continues at coordinate 135,297,481 of NC_031769.1, read as the reverse complement.
TCTTCTGACACGTGCATAGCTGTGCTACATTCTGCTAGTCATCTCTGAAAAACAACCAAGTTATAGCATCTTGCAGCATATGAATAATTCTCTTTTTTGTTACATTTTGAATATGGAATAAAAGGAGTAATTGGAACTTTCATATGTCATGGATATTTACATTTCATATCATTGTATGAGTAGGACTAATTATTGCATTGAGTATGAAGCATTACACTCCTTAATAAGTAGCATATTATCTCACAAGGCTCTGTTCCCTCATAGTTTTGGCTCTGGGTTTTTTTTGGTTGGTGTTTTTTGGTTTTTTTGGGGGGAGGTTGTTTTTTTTGTTTTGTTTTTTTGAGTTTTAATTTATAATAATTTATTATAATTTAATATAATTTAATTTATAATAATTTTATTTTGGTGACAGTAGACCTATTATATATCAGTTTTCCTTTGTAGTTTCTATTGAATTAACAGAATAGTCCATATGTAATTGAAAGTAAAAATTGAAAATAAAATAAGTACCATAGTAAAGGATCTGAATTATGGAGCTGTATTATTGAGTCAGTATAAACTGTGCTTTCCACACTTGGTCTGGAGAGATGGATGAAAATTAGCAGTGTATGCTATTTAATTTTCAAGTTTTTCTCTAAGTTTTTTCTCTAATTTATTGAAGTAGGCCTCAGCAAGAGATTTCTAGGAAAAAAGATGATTGATAAATATGTGCACACAGCTATTTTAAAAGTCTTATTATAGTGATTGTACTTGGTAGGAAGTGTTAAAGTTCTAGGATGTAGGTCTTATGAGTAAATAGTTGTATTTTCTAGAGCGTCTTGTGCAAAAACTGTATTCCGAAAGATTTTTAAAGTGCTAAATAAAACAGCTGAGCTTAAATAATAAATAATAACACATAAAGAGGATTTAAAAATAGTTCAAGTATATGAGGGAGATGCAGAAAGAGATAAATAAAACAGACTCCTAACAATGAAGGTTGTGCAGACACTGATATGAGAATGAATTCTCTAAGTAGCTTGCAGTAGAAAATAAAATTTGCTACACGTCAGATGAGGTAAACAAAGCCCTAATTTCTAAGAGTACTTACCTACTTTCTAAGAGTATCTTCCCTTCCTTTTTTGTCCTATACATCTATGATACAATGATAATTGTATTAAAAAAACAGTCATATTTCATAAGAGGCACCTTTTCCTACCATTGTAAATGTATATGAAAAAGCTGAGATAAAAAAATCATACATTCCACTGTTCTGTTGTCAAGAAAAGTTACTTTACAGCATAGTAATACAAAGTGCAAAATCTCAGGAGATTTCTGCTTAGTACTTCAGGGAAAGGGGTCTCTCTACATTTAAATGCTCAGTGTGAAGGCAAGCTTGTGAATGTGCCATGAAGATGATTTAATGAGCTCAAATATATATATGTGTGTATAATTTAAGAGTTGGAATCTGGTTTGTTTGTCTGTAGTTTGTTATGAAATGTATATCATGTTTTTGTGAAAGAGCAATTCAGCGCTTTGTGCTTTCTCTCAGATGAAATCCCTGCACTAGAAGAGGGGGCTTGCTCTGAGCATTCTTGGGGAAAAGAAGTTTCAGGGGTGCAAAAGGCAAAGCAGGAAAGCTGATCTAATATTTGAGGGGTAAGAGACCAGAAAGCCTGGAGAGGGGATGTAGACCTACATTTAGACTACAAAGCTGGTGGAAAATAAAATTATCCTAAAGTCCCAAAGGAGTTAAGAATTGCCATAACTGAGCCTTAGAACTTGAAACAAAAGTGTAGAAAAAAACCTGCCCTGCCAGCACACAGTGACTTGGGAGAGACCTTTTAATAATTATTCTTGTTCTCTTATTTTTCCGAGGAAATGAATTTTCTGTATAAAAAGGAAATTTGATATAATTCAAGTAAAATTAAGCTTTAAATGTAGGGGCATTTTCTGACATTTAAGGATGTTAATTTTAAAAAGGATCTAGGAACAGAACAACTTTTCAACTTTGACCCACTATACTGAATTTGGCTGGGACAGACTTAATTTTCTTCATGGTAGATCCTACGGTCCTATGTGTTAGATTTGTGACCAAAACAATGCTGAACATTTTATCAGTGCCTACACATCATCCAGGCTTCCTCTGCTCCTCATACTTTTGGGAATGGGCAAGAAGGTGGGAGGGGACACAGACTGGACACGGATGACCCCAACCAATAAAAGGGATATTCTAGAAAATATGGCAGCTCAGTGGTATGGTCAGTGGTAAAAGCTGATGGAAAGGAGGAAGGGACCATGTGTTATGGTGTTTGTCTTGCCATGTAACCATTAGGTCTGATGTAGGCCTGCTTTCCTGGAGGTGGCTGAGCACCTGCCTGCCAAAGGAGCCAATGAATTCCTTCATCTGCTTTGCTTGCGTGTGCAGCTTTTGCTGTACCTATTAAACTGTCTTTGTCTCAACCCACATGTTTTCTCACTATTACTCTTCTTAATCTCCTCCATCCCACTATGGGGGAATGGAAGTGGGGGTGTGGATGTGGTGTGTGAGGGAGCAGCTCTGGAGCCATACCTGATCACTGCAGTTCAACAACATCCACATAGGCTCTGTCAAAACATGTAAATTGTTAATGTTTACATGAGATAATGTAAAGATGCAACAGATTGCTATTTCAGATTGAGCCCTTTGGTACAGAACTTTCATAACCCAGAATTATTGACTGGGAAAAGCTTATTCATAATAAATAGACTTTCAACCTTCTCCAGAGCCAAGATACGTGGAGGAAAAGCACAAGGTTAATAAGCTTAACCTGTATCAGACCTGTATCCAAAGAAACTTACTTACTCTTCCCTTTGACAAAAAAAGGTAATTGATGTGAATACTTTGCTTCATAGGCAAACAAATTTAGTCATAGGTGTTGTTATATACATTTATTTTCAATGATGTTACCATATGTCTTTAGATAAACAGTATGCAAAACACATTTGTTAGGTAGGTGGGATTGTTTTGCATTAAGTGGCCAGCACTTCTATAAAAACATGGTCTTTACCTTTCTAAATGCAGTAGTTGCTAAGAAATATTTTGATATTATTTTCAGAAACTGTGAATTCTAATTACGTATTCTATTGAAGGTTGATATAAAATGGATTACTAACTTTTGTTTCCTTGGTATTTTTTTTAGGATTTATTTATACCTGTGGTGGAACTTTAAAAGGACTTAATGGCACTATAGAAAGCCCTGGCTTCCCATACGGATATCCAAATGGTGCAAACTGTACCTGGGTTATAATAGCAGAAGAAAGAAACAGGATACAGATCGTCTTTCAGTCTTTTGCTCTAGAAGAAGAATATGATTATTTGTCATTATATGATGGGCATCCTCACCCTGCAAACTTTAGGACAAGGTAAAGAATAAACATTATTAAAATCTAACTTGTAGTAATAAATTAAAAATATATGATAAAATAGCTATAGGTAATGTTTTTAAATTATGGATTCTTTCTTATTTAGTCTTTAAGGTGTGCTTCCTCTAATTAATCATAGCTGTCAAAATGTATATCGTGCTTTAATTCTAGTTAAAGTAACTGCTGAAATTAATCTAGCCCTCATAAAATTGGTCTCAACGAAAGTAATTAATTAAGAAGCATGCGAGCATGGATAAATTAATGTAAAGTGAATATGAGATTGTGGAGGTCTCAGTTTGCATGATCTAGAAGCAATGGAACTTTTGTAATCTTTGCAACAGGGAGCTTTTTATAGTGATCAGGAAAACTTACTTAAGATAGATTAATTTTTTTTGTATATGTTTGCATATGAACATCTTCTAACAAAAAGGGTTTACAAAAGTGAAAAAATCGGTTTGAGATGTCAAGAGTGTGATGTACCACAGAACATTTTCTATCAGAGCCTACTTTGGAGTCTTAGGCCAGATGTTCAGTTCTGGAAGGCTGCAGTTTATGGAATACATAATAATTCCACAATACCAGTAGATATGTTACCATACATTTGCTAGTTATCTTTACTATCATCTACCTGGACTTCTGTAAGTCAATTTGTCATCTCCCTAGACTTCTGTAAGGCCTTTGGTATGGCCACACAACATCCTTGTTGTTAAATGGGAGAAATATTTATTTGATTGAGTGGACTGTTTGAGGAATAACACAGTGGCCAATTAGAACTCAGCAACAAGTGGTGTCCCCCAGAGGGTCTGTACTCAGACAAATACTATTCAATATCTCTGTTAATGATGTGGAGAGGGGAATTGAGTGCAGGCTCAGCAAGTTTGCAGATGGCACCGAGGTGAGTGGTGCAGTTGATTTGCTTGATGGGAGAGCTGCTATCCAGAGGGACACCAGCAGGCTGGAGGGGGTCCAATGAGATGGGGCCAAGTGTAACATTCTGGTCAGTTCTCAGTACCAATACTGACCAGTGGATCCATGCACTTAGAACAGTCCTGCAGAGAAAGACTTGGGGATATTGGTAGATGAATAATTGGACATGAACCAGGAACACAGGTGAGGACTGGAGCACTTTTCAGTTGAAAGCTGAGGCTGCTCACCTTGGAGAAGGGAAGGTTTTGTGGAGATTTGCAACTTCCCAGTATCTGAGGGGGTCCAACAGGGAAGTTGGAAAGGGACTCTTCATCAGGAACTGTAGTGATAGGTACAGGGGGAATGGGTGCAAATTGAAAGAGGGGAAATTCAGGTTGGATATTAAGAAGAAAACTTTTACTATGAGGGTGGTTAGACACTGGAACAGGCCATGGATGCTCCAACCCTGGAAGTGTTCAAAGACAGTTGGATAAAGCCTTGAGCAACCTGGTCTGCTGGGAGGTGTCCCTGGAGTGGGGTTGGGACTAAATGATCTTAAAGGTCCATTCCAACCTCTTAAAAGTCTATGGATCTATAATAACATTGGATATGAGGAAGAAATTCTGTAATAAGAATGCAGTAAGATACTGGAACAATTTCCCCAGAAAAGCCTTGGCTTTGTGTAACCTGAAAGATGTCCCTTCCCATAACAGTAGTGTTGGAATTAGATGATCTTCCAAACTAAACCGTTCCATGATTTTATCCTGTGATGAAGAAAGTAATAATTGTTCCTAATCAGGGAAAATCCACTTTCATTTTATTTTGCATAATGCTACTCAAAGAAAGGGATGTGTTTTCATAATATTTTATGGTAAGTGTTGATACACTGATAATGTATTTTTAAACTATTGCATAACAATCTGGCATCTGTTCACTAAAAGGAATATGTCACTTGGTACTAAAAGGAAACTAGAAGAGTAAAATTCTACATCTCAAATTTTTGCAGGATATAAATTCTCTTAGATGGTTAACAGTGGGCAGATGTGGAGAAATGCAACTCTAATGCAATTGTTTTTCTTTGTACTTCTATGTTTTCATATCTATTTCCTGTTTCATGAGTGCTTGAATACAATTCTGATATCAGCTGCAGGAAAGAGGGAACCCATAGATAAAAGATTTGAGAGTTGTCTTCCACAACATGTTTTTCTCCTTTCTATTCACTCCTCAAAAGATGAAACTGAGATTTTTTCTCAGATGTAGGAGCCTGAAAAGGCCCTCACTGTCAGTCAAAACTTTGGCTGGTGAATCTACTCTAAACTGCAGTCTCAAGGAGTATGTGAACAATATTCTGCACAAATTCAAAGCACAAAACTATGATTCCAGTTAGGGACCAATGGTACTTACTGAGTTACGGTTTAAATAAGCATCAGGGAAAACAGGTGAAGATAGCAGTTTAAAAGGTTAGGTTAATATGAAGATGAAAATATCTTGTAATGCAGAATTACTTTTTTTTATGTCTTGTTCAAACTGCTGAAAAGGTTTATGTATATTTGTGTGCACATGTACATTCAGATATATGTTTATGTATCTGAATACACACATATATAAATAGCTATATACGCATTTATAGATAAATGTGTTTAAGATTCTTTTTAAATTAAACTAATTCTTCAATGCTGGAGCTTTAGAATATGCTTTGTTAAAAGGTTAATATCTTAGAAGAAAATCAAGGAAACCTGTCATGCTTAAATGTTTCAGTATTGTGTACTTAGGATGTCATTAGATTCTGGTGAAGAACAGTGAAAGAAGATATGTGGAAAAGAATCAGTCAGCACTTAAAAAGCCCCTCAGTATGGGGCTTGAACTAGACTATTTTGCAAGACTTCCAAGATCTTTCCAGAGTGTAGATGCGGAAGTACAGCACACATTTGTGTGAGTGGAGAATTTGCTTTAAAGAAAGCATGATAGTGAAATTACGCAACCTTTGCTAAATCCTTCATGGTGGCATTCATTTTTTTAGATTTCTGTAGTAATTAGTGAAGTTTCCTGAAGTTTTCTTTTTTTTTTACAAATAAGTGAAGTTTTACTGAGGTACAGGTGATTGCAGGAGCTGTCCTTCTAGCATGACAATATATTTTGACATTTTACTTAGTGACATTAATGAAAGTGCAATCAGATTACATTTTTCACCCTCCCTTTAATTTTTTATCAGGAAAAAATATTTTCAGGGGGCTACATATGTGTATTTGAAAAAATACATAACTGGACAGCTAAAAAAATTATCTTGGATACACAAGGACACTTCTTCTGGTTTTTACTTTAAGCTTGTGGAATAACTTTCTACATGAATTAAATGATTTTGCAGTTCAACTATTTATGAAGCTCATCACGTTGAGTCCCTCATCATCCAGTTTTGTACTTTGTCTAATTGGTTTCCTCAGAATTAAATCTTATTGAAATTGCAGTCATTGCATGTCTTCAGTGAATGCTCAACAACTTTTAATTGATTTACCTGACACTTAAATGGCAGCTAAACAATAATAAATGTAAAAGAAGTATATCAGATATGACCATGGGAAGTGTATGGGAAGTGTAGTCAATATTTCACTTGCATCTTTGTGTTACTGTGTATATTTAATTTAGTTTATTTCTCGTTATAATATTTGCTTCAAACTATTAGTACAGAACAACTTGTGAACTTAATGCAAAAATTTTTTTTTTCATAAATCATATTTGTAATCACCTAAAAAAAAGGGTTGTTTGCAGAAAGACAATGTTGCTTCCTGTATATGAACCAAGCTTTTAGCAAAATTTTGTAGTTGGGAATATTTCTGGGTTACATCACTGTCTATTTTTGGAGCTTTCTTGTTGCCCCCCACAATGCATATTTGTTTGATTTTTGTGTACCCTTTCTTCCACATTTTTATAATTAGTTCCCCTCAAAATAAAATAAAAAAAAAAATAAAATTAAAAAAAAAAATAAAATCTGTGGTTGATTTTCTATGACTGCTTTTAAAAACATTGTTTAGGCCTTGTTTTGGTAAGTAGCTAATACTTCCAAATTCAATTCTAGATAAATGTCTTGCATTTCCAGATTAAAATTCCTGTTCAATTTTTTCAAAATTTCTGTCTTTCTCTTTTTTTTTTTTTTATGTGGTACGAGATGAATCGTTTGAGCTAAGCTTATAATATGTCTTCAATTTTCTGAGTGCCCAGCCTGAGAAAAAAAGGGTTTTGTTTGCATTAGAGATAAGAAATCCCACGATTTAATGAAGTTCACAGAAGGTATACTTGAACCAATAAAACATCACATAAACCAATTGCTTTGCAAAGCCAGTTGGAGTCATCTGATGATACCTTTTGCAAGTTATGAAAATAGTCTTTAGTGCAATTTGTAACTAATTCACTGTAGTATCCTTGTCAGGGAGTGGCAGGGGAAGAGCTGCTCCACACAGGCCCAAGCCAGGAGGCAAGGAGGCCCCACGCAGGCTGTGCTCTCAGGCTGGGGTGAGCATGGAGAGCAGAGCTGGACTCTGCCAGGGTCCAACACAGCACCAACACAGCCTGAACCACGTCAGGGTCCCTGCAGACATGCAGCTGGGAGAAAAGGAGGCAGGGCAGCTAAGCTCCCCATGGAATAGGGTTGTGAGGCCCGTGCCTGGCAGGGGCAGGGGCAGAGCTGCAGCAGGATGCCTCAGGATGGGTTGAAAGCCCCAGGAACCATGGACCGTGGTGGGTGGCAGTCCCACCAGCTGAGGCTTCTCAGGGCCAGCAAGGGTCACTGGTTTCCTCAAAGCCCTGACTCTGCACAGAAGAATCCAGGAGAAAATTATTTAATACTTTGCTATAAGGCAAAATGTATGGACCTAACTGTATGAATTCTTCATTGTGTACTTTTCTTGTTCTTGAAAAGTCACATGAAAACCATAGTTAGTTTTAAACCACACACTTTGTGGCAGTGCTGTGGTGCCTATGTAAGTGGATGACTGAATAGCAATATGAACCCTGACATTTCCTTGTTATTATTTTACTTTGCAACTTGGATAATATCTTTTCTTCTTTCTTTTTAAAAGAAATTGCTAAGCATAAGACATAATATATTGTCAGTAAATATCAAAAGGTATGTTGGTATTTTTCTTTTTTTTTATATTAAGGATTTAGGTGCTTAGAATTGAATACTAATTTGAAAAGAGGTGTCGTACTCAGCAGTTGCCTAAAAGTTTTTTTCCTCTAATTAGCTACCCCAGCTTGCAGTGTAGTATTCAAAATAACTTTAAATATTTGAATAATAATGTGACTATGTACTCAAACTCTGTTCACAGTTCCAAGGAAATGTATCTCCTAATTTACTTAACCAGTTAATTTAACTAGTGAATTTAACTGCCAGTTATATATTCATGAAAAAATTAACATTGCATTAAAATCAATGAAATAAATTCAGATTTATTTTAGATAGAGAAATAAAATGTATCCCTTCTGAAATTGTACTTGGCTAAATTGAAGCATTTAATACTGTATATTTCTGTCTCTCTATGTTGACTAAAATAATCTTTAATATATTTATGCTCAGAAAGAAATATTTTAGGAGTTAAAACTATATATTTTACAAAGTTAAAAATAAAATTATTTAGAAAATTATTAGCCTACCATAATGTTCTGGTAAAAATCACCAGAAAATTCCATCATGTGTGTCTTCATAAGAACAGACATGGTATGGAAGTTTGGAAAGCTCCACTTTATTATAGCCTTTAGAAAAATGCTATAATAATTTGTGTCAATTATTCATTTGTTTGCATAAGTGAAAAGAACTATGAATATGTTTATTTAAAAAAAATTAAAAATGGAGCTGTGAGAAACTTCCACAAAATGGAATTTTTGATTACTTAATAAATATATATATATCTTTTCCTTATATTGAGAGCCTGCAAGATCAGCATGTATCTGCAGAGATATTTTTAAACGTTGATAACATTACTGTGTCCAAAGATTTAATTATATTAAAATCTTTTCTCTTGCGACTCGTGGTTAATTGTCTCTTAGGAGCTTTAATGGAAGGAAGCTTTAAACATGGTGTTTAAAAGAGGAGTTAATACTCATAGTTTTTAATCTCTTGTATTTAAGCAAGATAAATCATCCTTTCATCTACACTCCCTGCTGAGGCCACCAAGAATTAAATGTACAGGTTACCTGATCAGTGCTGCTGAGCTGAATAGAAGAAATTAACTGAAATTACTGGAGACATCTGCCACCTTTTCTCTGTTGGTGAATTGCTCTCCTAAAACATCTGACTCTCTGATTATGCCCGAAATTTTTAACATTTACTCCCCTTACAGAGAAAAAAAATCATTTTCAGTAGATTAATAAGCACATCTTTAAAATTTCAGCATGTTCCTAGTGTTAAATATAATTTGATATTGGCTCCTCAATCAAGTAACTCCAAAGGTTTGAATTTGGTACTTAATCAACAGACCCATACTGACTATAAAATTAAAATGAATATTTTTGGTCTAACTTGGGTAAAAGTAGAGAAAAAAATGACTGTAAAAATATGTAAAGTTACAATTAATCCTTAATATTCATTCATATAAATACTGTTAAAATTGCAGGTAGGTGAAATGTCTGTTCACTTGGCTTTGGGGCAAGGCTATGGTAACTGAGGGCATGGAAAAGCATCAAACATGCCAGAACAAGAAGCCAAACTGTCTTGTCTGACCACACATAGGAGTTAGAACTGTCTCAGTGGTCTGCAGGACCACACAAGGAGCAGCACGAGTGCTTTCCCCACCTGGAGAGGGAACACCCATGTGGGTGAGCAGAACACTCCACAGTGCCCACTCCTGGCCTGAAAACCTTCTCAGGTATCTGCCTCTCCATAATAAATGTGCCAGGTATTACTGACATCATAAGTAAACACTGTGTTTCAGCTCAAAACCAATCACAAATCTAAGGTATATTTTCTCTGAATAATTTAATTTTTATTATTATTATTTAAGAGCTTTGAAATAATTAATTAGAATTATCCATCCTTTTCTCTACATCTAAATTTTAATTAAAAACCGTTCAAGAGATTGGATAAATAAAACCAAATCAAAACAAAACCAACACCAAAAAACAAGGCAAAATCAAGATTATTTTACTAGTTTTATGTTTGTACTTAATAAATAGCACTAAATAAAATGCTAACAATGTCCAATTTTAAAATGGGAAAAATATATTTCTGGAAGACTAGATTTTGCCTTTAAAACTTTCTATTTTTAAAGTGAAATAATTATAATTTACATCTTTCATGTGCTAAATTGTCAGATTTATCTTACAAAAACTTTATGAAAAAAGGCTAACAAAAGAATAAGTGTTGGCACCGGCAGAAACTTCCAGTGTCCTCATTTAATAATTCTGCTTGCTTTTGCATTCCTTATTCTGACACATATATGCTTCTCCTTTTAACAGACATCAGTCTGTGTTGAGCAGGCAGCTATTAGGCTTTTCTGTTAACATTGTTCTGTCAACAATGTAGCTCCAGTAAGCCTTTTTTTGATGACTCATACCCTTTCCTTCTCCTGGTCCTTAGAAATTTATCCATATTTCTTTATGAAGGTTTTTATGTATCTTGCATCCTTCACTATCTCCCAGCCAAACTCTTTATGTTTTTTGGGAAAGTATCATGCTATTATGTATTTTTATATATTATTTTTGGAGCAAGTGTTCCACTCTTTCTCACACTGATTCTCAGCAAAACCAGAAGTAAAAGAAAGCCCCACTTTTTTGCCTTGCTTTTGACTCCTTCTTCCTCCATTTCTGCTTTGTCAGTGTTTCCACTTATAGAATTTCCAGACTTTAAGGCTTGTTTTACTTGCTCTGTCTTTTCCCACTTCCTCTCCCTTTAGGGGATCTACAGTACTGGAAGATATAGTGCAGGGTGCCCAGAGCTAGTGCCAATGTCTTGTCTGGGCAAAATTCCATGAGGGTGTGTTGATTCTCCTTCCTGAATCAAAATTTTGTTGTATGTAGATTCATTCTACTTCAAGTATGTGTATCCTTTTTTTTTTTGTAAGTTTTTTTCTCATATGAGCAATTCCTTCTTAAACCATATAAAGACCCTCTCAGAGTATTTTATCAGTTCATTAAAATTATTGTCATTTCAAGCAGCGGTTGGAGTATCTAACTCCAAGTTAATTCTGCCCCTTTCATCTACTAATGTAACAGTTGCTCAAGTTAGCAGACTACTAACAAAATAAAGAAAAAATGCCATCTTTGTGAGGTTCTAGATTAAATCTGACAAAGACAAGCTCTCTCTGACTCTGGTTATTAGGGCTTTAAGGCATGGCAGAGTGGAATATTTAAAGTTTTCATTCACAACTAGCCTTGACACTTGAAACTTACAAGGCATTCTTTTTCACTCTCCTTTTTATGTCTTTTTGGATATTGATGTAGACCAGGACTTGTTGACAGGGGGACAATGAATCATTTATTGCAGCTAAGAAAGTTTCCATTATCAACCATAGCTCTGATTTTTTTCAGCTCAGTCTGTTTATTATGCCCTAAGAGTACACATTTTTCTTCTCTCATCACTGTTCACTCCCTGTCCAAATTTTCAACCAGAGCAGATACCGTGAGCTGATTAGAATCAAATTAGGGATTCTCCACTTTGGAGAAACAACTTCAACTCTCTCATCACTGTGATTTTTATTTCAGCTGCTTCACAGTTCTTTAGATTTCTCCATTATTTTCCTGGAAAGAGAAGAAAGAAATGAATTTAATTTGAGAATTTAGGGGCTAGTGAACAAGAATCAACCAGATTATACTCTCCCTTCACAAAAAAACCCAAAAAACAAACACAATAAAAAAGGTGTAAATCCCAGACAAATGAAGAGATAAGGATACAGAAAGCAGCAAGAACAAATACCAAAGCACATGAAGGCAAATTAAACAAAGGCAATTAAAAAAAAAAAGAAGGAACCAGCAACCAAAGTGGAAAACTATATGAGATAGGAAACAGAACTGAATGATTCCTACTAGGAAAATTTTCACTGCACAACCAAAATAAATACTGCAAAGGTGTGAGCAGGAGATATCTAGAATCTTGAACTGAAAATTGGTAGGGACAAAACAATAAATACAGCAAAACTTGTAGATAGGAGAAACAGATAATTGGAAGAAATGTAACAGAATGAAATGTATTGGTAAACAGATATTCAGCTCTGAGAAGGGTTCTGAGTAGACAAAGTATTTAAACAGAGCTTTTTTTTCAATCTGTAAAGTTTGCTTTATGAAAAAGTATATTGAAGCAATAAAATTTTTGGCATTATGCTTATAAATGCAAAGCTGAAGGAACATATCAATTGTTTTATACTCTTAGGAATATTTTTATATGATGTTAGAAGTCTAGACACTGATAGAGAGAGAAAAATAGATAATTAAAACTGATAAAAGAATGTGCTTGCCTGGACAAGGTGCCACTTTTCTCGAATTTATGCTTACATTACTGCAAAGAAGCCAAGGTTTTGTCAGGTTTGGAAAAAAGAAATTAGCTAGAAAGGAAATCTAAAGTGGTAAGGGTTTAGCAACCAAACCAAGCCAAACTAAATGAAACCCAAGCAACCAACTAAAATTTCGGCTATATTTGAAGGTGGAGGTGACTTTCTAGTAACTGACCTTAGGAAGAGACTTTCCTATTATCAGCTTTCATAGGATATCTTTCTCTGAACTGGATTGCCAGTCTGTCTGCTTTGAATTGGTTGATGGATATTGGAGTAGCTTGCTTACTTCTCATGTAATTCAAGATAAACCTCCTTTACAGCCTCTGAGAGTTAATACCTGTCCTCTTTGGATAAACTGGTAACTAGTTTAAACTGGTAACAACCTATACATGAAGAGTGCACCTGCCAGTTTTATAGAGAGATGAGTAAAGCCATTTTTGAAAAAAAAAATAAAAAAAAAATTAAAAAAATGTACTTATTCACTTTTCTTTGTGCTGCTAAATTGCCTAATGGCATTTGAAAAGCTGATTTTTGTTGTGGAGGCCATTTACACAGTGTAACACACCATGCCAGTGCTGTCTGGGGCCATTAGTTTTCCATCTATGTTTCAGTATAAAAAGGAAAAGAACAATCACAATAATAGTCTTGTCTAACTGCCAGATCTGTTTACAGGGCTGAAAGCTGTTAAATTCACCTTGTATTGTTGCAGTTAACAGTATCAATAAGAAGAACTCATAAAGTTGATAACTCAATCAGAATGTATCTGGAACAAGCATATATTGTTACTAAACTAAACCCTGAACTATTAATTCCTGTGTGAATAGACTATTTCTATTATCTTTGAAGGTATGATCCTTCTATTTTAACTGGTATATCTGCAGAAAGCCAAAAGAATCCTTGGAGATTTTGTGCAAATATATGTTTCTGTGTGTGTGTATTTACATATACACTAATTAGAAAGAACATCAGGCATATGGCTTTACCTGGAGAACTTTTCTCTCTATCTTGCTAATATTTGTATTACATTGTGACTGTGATATTGTATTCTTGAAAAGTGACTCCTATAGATTATGTTACATTGCACAGTTGAAAGTGAGTATTTTATCATTCAAATTATTTTGATTCCTGGAACTTAAGAACAAATTAATGTCAATAACATAATGGAAATCCAGGAATATGTTGATAGGGAGGAGAGACTGCCCAGAAAAAATACCCAGAAACCACCCCCCACACACACACACATATACACACACACACACAAAACAAAAACAAAAACAAAAACCCCAAAAAGCCAACCAACAAACACACCAAAAAATCCCAAGAAAACAATGCCAAAAAGCAAAAAAAATCCCAGAGATACTTTCTTAAGGGTTAGTAGCATCAAAAAATTATCTCCAAATCTGATCTCAGTTCTTCTGTAGTCAGTGCAAATCTTTAGGACCTAAATGTAGCAACACAGATAATTATGCAGAAGTGTCTTTTTTCATTAGGATTTACAAATTCAGCCATGAAATTATGTATGCACTTTTCTTACATTGTCCAATATGCATCTATTTTGCATTGTAAAATATACATCCTACACATCTAGTTTTCAAGGTGTATGAAAACTTTAGCTTCTCTACATCTGTAACATATCTATACTGGACTGAGGTAATTTTGCTCATTAAATGTTGCTGCCTTAGAGTATGAAAAGCTGTGCACAGAAATGAATGTGCATTTTACCTAGTTTTAAACAGTATTAAAAGTTCTTTTAAGGTAAACTAGATTTGCTTTTCTTGCTGACGCCTTCCATATCCTCCATGCTAAAATTATATTAGTAGACTAAGTTTAACTGAGATTTTCTAATACTATAAAAGAGGAATCTTTTCTTGGACAAATGCCGTTCATTCTTAACTGTGGTTTGAAAGAAATCAATAAAGACTTCTATTGCTCAAGTCTGCAGGTGGACATTTCTCTAACACTTCTTTATAAGGTGATTGAAGTTATTGATGAGAGAGCTTTTCTAGAGTAACCAGCATCTATATATAAAGAATTGAGCTCATATATTTGGGTGGAATATTAGGTACTGGAAAAAGTGAAATGAAGTGGGCCTAGTGTGATGACCTAACTAGCAAATGATACATTAAAACTGAGGAATGATTTGGAGAGATAGTACATAAGTAAGATATGAGAGCAATGAGAGGAAATGGTGTAAAGAGCATAGCAGACCTATTTACTCCTAAAGGGAGCTATACATGTACCAAAATGTCAACAACATGAGTGGTGACAACAACTGTATTTTTAGGCCATTTCTGCACTGTAAATTTTCATATATTGCAATATTTCTGTTGTCATCTAGAAAGTAGTTGTCCATAATTACAAAAAGATTCATAAAATTTGAAGGAAACAGTAAGTGATAAAGGATGTAATTATCAAATGGAAATCACTGACACGTGTTTTCTACCATGACAAAATCTGGAATTAAGTCAAAGTAGTGTTTGGGGTTTTTCCTAATTTGAAACGAAGTAATTTCTTAGATCACTGACTTCATTACATACTATTTGATAATCTACCTTTATAAATGTTATCTGAATGAAAAAAGGGCAGTGACATGGTAATCAATGTAATTTATTTCATAGCCATTTGAATATTACTAATTGTAAAAATATTTTTTTCCTTGTTGCATTCTAAGGCTGTTATACCAGACCATATGAAAAAGAATTATGGCTGTAATCATTTCTACTTTATACTTTTATTTCCTCTGTGATTTCAAATAAATATTGGAAATGGAAATATATTTTAATATAGACTTGAAAAAATACTTAAAACATCTTCCATGTCCACAAACACAAACACACAAAAAATTTAAATAAATTAAACATCTTGCCTGTCCAAATTACAAGGAAATATGGAAAATAATACTATCCACTACATAGATAATATTATCCACTATGTAAAGTTAAAGTTTTTTCCCCATATGAAAGACTATAGTAAGTTTTACAAAAAGTACTATGTTTCCACATATAAATACTATGGACAAGTCTCATTATCTGGATGTGTGTTATAAATTTTACAATTGGGGTTATAAGGAGGGAAAAATATTAAAAATTAAAATGGAGATATCTTGCTTTTCTGAAGTAAAAATGAAAAACTATAATTTTGACTATGGTTTTGCATGAAAAATAAGTACTGAATGTATCTGTAACTTTATGTTTTCATTATGTTTCTTTCACTATCAAACTATTTTCTACCATTTATCTCTTATTTCATTCCATTGCACACTCCTCTGGAAAATTGTTTTATACATTTCTATACTACCATTCTAAGACCAGACTAATTAATCATTGTCACGTAATTTTCTTTTTTGCCAGCCATTTGCAGTTCTATCTGTGAATAATTTTTATCATCACTTTTTTTTCAGGATTTCAAATAAATTACTAAAATTACAAAATAAAAAAAACCCCTCAAACACAAAAACTCTAGACCAATTTTTCTTTCATAGTATTTGCACCTATAATTAGCAATCTTCAGGAAGGCTTTCAACTTTGGAAATGTTGAAAGTTAGAATTATATTCAACATGATTCAACAATTTTATGTAGATGCTTTAAACCTTTTCTCTTGCCCTATGTTTTGGGTGAAGTAGATTAAATCTTTCTGTAGCTAAGGTTTTCTTGATGGTTGTCTAGGGAAATTAAGTCTTGAGTGTTTGGAATTTTTCCTAGTCTATTATTTAACATAGACTTTTTGGCTAAACATTTTGTTGTATAGAACTGCCCTAAGTTATCAATCAATATGCTGTAACACCAGGTTTCATAATTATGCTAAGGTGTTCCAGATATATATGGAAGTGGCTCTTCACACTGTTTTATGAGGTGCAGCTGTAAGAAATTTTTTAACTGAGACCAAACCATGAAGAAGTCAAATCAAAAACATGAGCTACTTTAAAAAAAAAAAAAAATTACAATCTTCAGCACACAAACAAATTTATTTATTGTGTTTTACGTTTGGTTGTGCTTTTTCAGTGAAAAAATGTGTTTTCTTAAACAAAGTGATTTTTTCATATTGATATTTAGAGTAGTGGCCAGTTATTTTGGATATTGAATTAAAAGGTAAAATTTCAAGAAGTGTTCAAAGCAACACCAACATTGAATGCCCTAAAAAACCCTATTCACTTTATGTCTTGTTAAATGGGTTGTGTTTGAAGAATAATTTTGAACTGATTTCTTATTTTGTACTATGTGATGCAGTGGTTTGTAGAACTTATATTTAGCCTTTTTATAAAGCATATATCCATAAAATACAAGGAAAATGCAAAAGTTTTAAACTTCCTTCATAGACTTTTCATTGTCTTTATCAGTTACATCGCTAAAAAGTAACAACTCTAACTCTTTATTTTGGTATGAAGTGTGGGTAGCCCACTCATCTTCTTCTCTGTGTGAAATGCTGTTTGCCATAATAATTGTTTCCTTTCAAAAGTCTTGTTTACTCCACTATCTGATTATGTTAATGTCAGTCAAAATGGATGTGATATAAAATCAAGATAACAAAGATAACCTATCCTTTGATGATTGAAAAATGGATCAGATAAGTGGATTGATATTTCTATTGTAACTTTATTTTTACTTAAGCCCATTTATTAAAAGGCAAATGCTAGTTGCAGACCTTTCAGTCCAGTAACTATTTAGAGATGTGCATTCCATGTGCCCATAGCTATTATCCAATCCTAAATACAAAGACAAAAACTAGTTGCATTTTCTTATCTGATTTCAGCAAAAGTAACAGAATATTTTAAAATCTCTTTTCTGAAACTACTGAGGTATTTGTTAATTTTGGAAGTATTTCTTCTTTGTTCCATCAGTGATTAGAAGACTATGAAGAGTGGAGTTTAGAATAAGGGACCTGACTCACTTTTGTTATATTATCTATGTTTTACAAGTCCAAATTTTTAATTTAGATTTTTATCCCTTGGAAGTGGGGCCTTATATTCTGTTTAAACTCAAGTAACCTTTTCTTAAAAAATGTTTTTCATTTTTCTGCTAGAAATTTTTCTGTGGTATTTAATATATAGTAATCAATATAGAATTAATAATTTACCTTCTATGAGACTGCAAATTACATGGTTTTATTATTTATGTTTATATAGAATATAAATTGTACTTATGTAATAGATACATTAATTTAGAATCCTTTATTTCACTGCATTTGTGAAGATCATTACAGAGGCACATTTCTGGTTTGATGGCATAAAAAACACCTCTAGGACCACAGTCAGTTTTCCTGGATGTCTTTCCCAGAATTTTAGATGTGTAAATGTAAAATATTTTCCATTATAACCTGGTTTTCTTATCTTCCACTTTGTGTTTAATTTTATTGTCTGTTTTGTTGGGTTTTTTACCTACCCCAACCCCAAGGGCATTTCAAAGAAATTCAGTTTAATTTCTCACTGCAGTGGTCAAAAAAGAAAGACTTTATTCATACTTTTCAGTTAAATTCAGTTTAATTTCTTCACTGCAGTGGATCCAGGCTCTGCCTTGAAATACCATATGCTCCAGACCTCTAAGTATAGACATTCCCAGTGCTGGAGGAGAGACACCTTTACTCTAGCATCCTCTCTTGCCTCTCTTGCTCTTTCTGGCATACGCTGCTTATATGATCTCCTTTAAAGTGAACAAGGGCCTATGAGAAAAGTAAGTTGTTTCTGACTCAGTGAAAGTTTTCTGGAAGAAAATGAATGAAATAAAATCCATGGAGTTTTTGTTTTCTTGGGTTTTTTTTAAAGTATTTCAGCTAATTTAGCTGATTAATCAGTTGGTTTTATTCTATTTGTTGCCATTACTCAGTTTTAAAAGACTGAATTTTTCATATTAAAAGCATAGATTCTGAAATACATGCATATAGTTTGTCCTCTTTTACATGGCCTGCTAATACAAATTTATCTCGATACCAAAGCAGAAATAAAGTGTGTGGTGATAATGTCACAAGCCTTTTGCTCATGGATGAATTCCAAAATGATACAGAATATTTTGTATAAGTTGAAGCTGTTCTGGAAGTTCCTGGCACCTACAATGGTGAGAAGCAAAATATGGCATTTCTCCTTTCCATATTGTGCTATTTTCACACATTAAGGCAAAGTTACAAAAGATAGTCCAACTCATCTAAAAGCTTGTTGTCACTCACAAAAGCAAACCCATCTCCCCTGTTCCTCTGACTTTGGCAATGTGATCCTTCTCTTTTTTCCATTGGCTCTGGCACTCATCAGGCATACAACTTTGAAGATACGCTTCCCTTTGCTAACTGAATCACTCAGGTTTATTTTTAAAGCTATAGTTCTTCATTGGGGTGGTTAAATAAATTCAGAGAGAAGGGTGCAAATGACTAGAACCAGTGTGAAGTCAGTGTTAGAACTCTGGGAAATCTGGAAGGAGCAGGTTCCTCTCCTTTAGTGCTTTGAAAGCTTCAAGATCTGCTAAAATGTACTGTAGATCTTCACCCAGATTGAAGATGAGGACAATAAGCTATATTATCACCATGTTCCAGCTGCTCGAGGTTAAAAATCTGTACTGCTTGCTTATGTTTTTTTTTATTGTTTAATTTTAGTTACTTTAAGGACCTAGGATGCTTTCAAATTCTCTAAAAGTTATTGTTTGATATGTTTTGTTCTTACCAGTTTTTCTCTTCAAGAAGCAGGCAAATCCACATCCTACAGATTTTTAAAGACTATTTGTACAGTAGTGCAATATCTGGCTCTTTTTATTTATCATTTAAAATTCTTCTTGATAGTTTTATGCCTTAAAACAAATTGACTGCTTTAGAAAAGATATTTATTTATAAAATCTGTTTCATTTCTGATGGAAAAAGTGGAGAGTTGTATAATAAAAGACACAGATAATGGATGATGGTAGTTTTCAGAAACATGTTTTGTGCAGAATATAACGATCATACCAGAACCTGATGAACACTTTATTGTTTAGTTCAAAGCAGCTGCTCAATTAACAATGTTCAGACTTGACCTATGATCATTATTTTAAAATAATAGATTGAATGAGCAGTTTAGCATTTTGACAGGGAAAAAATGATCATTTGACAAAAATAAATTTGTTCATAAATCATATGTCAATTTGTTAATGACTTGTTGAACAAAATATATTTCTATTACTATTTTCAGGGAGAGTAAAACTTTATTCTAGTTGACCACTTCTGCTCAATCACATTTGCTTTGTTTTATAAACTATTAAATTCTGTTTATTTTAAACCAATTGAATAAACATATAAAAATCGGAGTTACTCCTGTTCATGTTTTAATTAGAATATTTTTAAGGAAGCCTTTACATTTCTTACTTTCAATGGTTAAGTAACAGTTTCATTAGACAGAAATTCAAAAGACTAAACTGAATTTTACCAGAATGTTACATTTCAATCTTGCAATACTCTCAACTGCAATTCAACACCTTTATTAACTTCTCAACATGTACACATGAATGCACACAAGCACATCCAAAAACATAAAGCCTAAAGAGAATTGAACTTAATTGTCTATTACTCAGTAGATAAGTGTTATCCTTTCCCAACACACTGCAGAGATTTAAAATATGTTTGTTCTGAATTGGTGTGTAAAAAAGAGCATTGGAGGTTGTGCTGAGTTGACTTTGGCTGGCTGCCAGATGCCCATCAGCCACTCCATCACTCTCCCTCAACAGCAGGACAGTAAGAGAAAATAAGATGAACAAACTCCTGGGTTAAGACAAAGATGAGTTTACCTTTACACCAGAGCCCAATGTACACATTAAATTTACACATTAAAGAAGCTCAATTTAAATCACTGTCTAAAAATTCATTGATTTCTTGAATCATGGGATTTTCATATCCCATTAATTGCTTTAGCAATTCTATCAGGGGTATACTGCTGAACTTGGAATTTTTCTTATTAGTTACATGTCCAATGTTTTCCTGAGTACTTTTAAACCTTTGGACAAGTAGTTCAACAAGGTAACTGAACTTCATATTACCAGTTTTAGTCTGATACTTTTCTGTTTAATTAATGTGTGAATATATAACAAGTGAGCGATTGATCACCATCATGAGTGATTGTTTGATCCAAATCATCAGAATTCTTTTGGAGTTTATTTGGTGCTCACCTGGATTAGTTACTGCTGTTTACTGACTTTTTAGCCCTTGTGATTCTTTGAACTTGCTATTAGGATATGGTCTTTTCTGCTCAAAGCTCAAAAAAGGCATGGTTGCATAGGTGGGTGCCTAAAACATGAATGTGAGAAAAGGCCAAGGCATGGAAAAGCTCATGGGGGATTAGTTTTACTCTGGCATTTAGAAGAGCCATCAGGAAGATGGCTAATTATGGAAATATTGTTGATGTTAACCATCAAATTAGATACAGAATTCTCAAATCTTCAGACACTTACTTTCACATGTAAGATGTAAACAGTGTTATTTTGCTCTATGAAATGTTGTGGTGTACTAATATTAAAATATTGTTTTTTAAAAAAAATATGTAAAACTTCTTTTCATTCTTCTATCTTGAAAAGGAAAAAAAAAGTAAATCAGAAAACCATCCCAAACAATACTATTAACTAAGGAAAGTAGGATGCTTTTGAATGCAAGTAGAATCATAGAACAATTGTGTTCCTTTGAGTCCTGTCACTGGTCACCACAGACTGAGATCAGTTCCTGCCCTCCTGAGGAAATTGTAGACTGCAATGAGGTCTCTTCTCAGTCCCCTCTTTTCCAGGCTGAACAGACCAAGTGACCTCAAGGCCCTTCACCATCTTTGCCTCCCTCCTTTAGATGCTCTCTCTAGTAGCTTTATATCCTTCTTATATTGTGGTCCCCAAAACTGCTCATGGGACTCAAGTTGAGGCCCCACCAGTGCAGAATATTGTGGGACAATCTCCTCCTTCAATTGGCAATTAATGCAGTTCTTGATGCACTTCGTACATCTACTTGACGTAGAAATACTCTTGTAAAATTTACATAATAAATAAATAGTGGTAGTACTAACAAAGATTTGGTTTTCCTTCCTCCCCTCAGTTAGAGGTCCCAGGGACACCTTATTGTGGTGTTTCAGTACTTAAAGGGGGCTTTTAAGACAGGAACACACTCTCAGTAGGGCCTGTAGTTATAGGACAAAGGTTAATGGGTTACGATTAGAAAGGTTAGATTCAGACTTGACATAGTGAAGAAATTTTTTACAGTAAGGGTGGTGAAATAGTGGTCCAGATTTCCCAGAAAAGTGGTAGATATCCCATCCCTGGAAATATTCAAGGTATGATTGGATAGGGCTCTGAGCAGCATCATCTAGTTTAATATGTCCCTGCTTATCACAAAGGACTTGGACTAGATGACCCTCGAAGGCACCTTACAACCCAAAGATATCTATGCTTCTATAACTATTTATCGTAAGGACCGTGAAAAAGAACTCTCTACAGAGATTAGGCCATTTAAAACAAGCCTGAATCCTGGTATGCAATTCTTTGTACCTGTTCAATCCCTGGAAAAGAACAGCACTTTCTGACTTTGGTAGGTGTTATCAGACTAAGCACGTTAGAATTGCAAGGTTGTCTCTCCTGTGGTATTTGTGACCACTGAGGTCTGTTGGTAGATCAGGTGACAGAGGCTGTTATCACACAGAATAATTTGAATGTGACAGTGTGTAGAAGTGTTTCTCTTGAACAGTTAAGGACTGGATCTGATGCCCAGAAGGCTGAGACACCACCTTCCTTGCAGATCATCAGCACTTAACTGTATAAAGCTCTGAACTACCTGTTTTGACCTCAGACCTGCTTTCTTTGATATCCTGTTATCTAGTGCTGTGAAATGAATATTTTTTTATACACAAGCAAGCCATTTATAGTAAGTTCCACAAGTATTTTCAAATTTTCAATATTAAAACTTTTCTATTTATTTATTTGGGATTATTAAGGTAATTTTGGTAACCTGCAGGGAAAAACCATAACAGGAGTGAAAAAAATCTCCTTACTTTTGTGGCATTCATGCTACTTTACAGTGGATATGGGGTCAGCAAAAAAATGTTAAAATCATTAGAGCTGCATCTCAAGCACTGTGGCTGTGGAATTTAATATAGAAATCAAATAACATGACATGTACTTCAAACTGAATTATATGTACGCCTTTCTGTATGGAATATGGATTCAGTTTCCAAGAAGGAGTAGAAGGATAGGTAAATATGTTCTGGACTACTTTAAAGGTTTTATTCAAAAGCAGATATTTGCAGTTAGCTGCTGTAGGTGACTTTACTTTTTAAAAAAAAATAATTATTTGCTTACTCTTTCATATACTTAGCATTGTTGATATTTAAATAATGTACTTAATGACATAGAAAATATTTTGTTTCATCATTTTTTGGTGGTGAAATACATTATTTAATTTTTAAAAGTATATTGCCTTGCTTTTCCTAGCTTTTCTGTTGACTACCACTTATGGTTGACTGATACTGCTCCTTAAATAGTTTTCAGAGCTTTTGAAAATTTCTACTGGTAGATGCTCAGTTTGCTGTTTAGAGATTAGAAAGGCTGTTGTGGTTTAACCCCAGCTGACAGCTAAGCACCACACAGCCACTCTCTCACTCCCTCACCAGTGGGAAGAGGAAGAGAAGCAGAAGAGTAAAAGTGATAGAACCCATAGACTGAGACAAAGAGAGTTAATAGGGAAAGCCAGAGCCACACACACAAGCAAAGCAAAATAAGGAATTAATTCACCACTTCCCACAGGCAGGCAGGTGTTCAGCCACCTCCAGGGGAGCAGGGTCCCATGAGGAGTAACGATGACTTGGGAAGACAAGCACCATCATTCCAAACATCTCTCCTTCCTTCTTCTTCCCCAGCTTCATATAATGAGCAAGACACCATGTGGGCTGGGATATCCCTTGGGCTGTTTGGAGTCAGCTGTCCCAGCTGTGCTTCCTCCTGGTTCCCATTCACCTCCAGCCCGCTCGCCAGCCTCACAGTGCAGGAAACAGCTAAGGCACTGCCCAGCAAGAACAGAAACATCCCTGTATTATCACACTGTTTTCAGAACAAATAAAAAACATAGCCCATATTAATCACTGTGAAGAGAATTAACTCTATCCCAGTCAAAATCAGCACAGATGCTTACATGTCTGATGAATTATTATGGAAGTGACAGAAAAAAAAAGATCACAAAACAGACTGAAAGAGAAACAGATGCTAGATTTTGCATTCCCATGAAAGAAGGCAACGAAAAGAAATAACAACCAAAATATGGGATCCCAAATTGGATACACTCAATATTTAAAATCAATACTTTATTAAGTAATCCTATATTTTCTTTAATATCTTGGTATTCAAAATAAGAAAATGCCATGACATGTAGAAATAAGGGGATATGGTCCTCAGAACCAAATGTTTGATGAGTACTAGATGAAAACAAAATTGCATCCAGAAAAAAATACTGAAGAATGCTGTTATTTTAGTTGAGCAGATGCTGGCCACAGCAAATGCAGCAGTAAATTGGGTGAGAAGATCATACTTTTTTCTTAGAAAATGCAAATAAGCAAACCCTTCTGTTGAGGACTTTTTTTTTTTAATAATAATTAGAGCTAGTGGGAAAATGTTAAACAAGTATCTGGCAGGCAAAAGATCTCACTAAATTTGAAATTGAATCAGTGTAGCATCAGGCTAGTCAGATGTTAAATGAAATCATCTGCTATTTAGAAAATTAATAGAAGTGTATATGAATACAAAACCACACAGACAAGACTCCAGCAGCTAATAATGGATCCATCAGCATGTGGTCCAACAAAACCAATCCCCATCCTTACTAAATTCAAGATGTATTTATTTGCTAAGTATTGACTGGTACATCTGCATAAATAGCAGATAGCAAGTTACTGGACATACCAGCAAATAAAATGATTGGTAGAAGGATTTTAGCTAGCTTAATGGGAAAATCCACTGTTGATGAAGCTTCATTTGTATATGTGCTATGGATTTTAAGAATAATATTGTCTGAAGATTATCAACTTAAATATGTATCATTAAGACCACAGTTTCATAGTGGAAAGAAATGTTACATTGATGTAAAAGGAAAAAAAAAATGATTAGAAATATTTTATCTGTTATTTGAAAATATCAGATATTTCAATTACCTGTAAACTGCTAAATATGGAATAAAATTTTTGTTGTCTTCAGAAGGTTTGTCTCTACTTGTGGGGGACATTCTCAATGAAGTTATACAAAAGTTTGTTTTACCTACTTTTCTTTTATAGTTGGCATTTTGCTAATTATGCATACTCTTTTTCAAAATCTATCTTCTCCTTTTTACAAGAATAAACAGCTATTTGGAGATCAAACTCTAAGTTAGAATGTATAGGCTTTGACACTCATTTTAGTTTTACAGTTAAAGTTACAATAACTTGGCATGTTACTGTTTTATATTTCTGCATCATTTTAGATAAAATAAGGGACAAACATTTTCTTCTAAACCCTTCAGATTGTACTAAAACTTTTCCCAATGTAAAGTTTCAGTGACCTAATCAAAAATTAATTGAGACTGCTATTCACTTAGAAAAACTTTTTTTTTGTGAATTTCTTTGGATACTATCCAATCAACCATTCTTGAGGAGATGTATTTTCTTTGGAAATAAATAACACACTGTAGAAAAGCTAGAATCTTGTGAACCTGCAAAGAAAACAAAACAACACAAACAGCTGTGAAAATACATTTTAAAGGATTACCCGTTAAAAAGCATAATCAATGTCAAACAGCAAATATCTAAGATACACAAGCAAAGAGGAAATACAGTCATTTATCATATCACAGTCTCAAGTAAACAATTTATCTAGGAGCATTTTTGTACGACTAATCAAGAATTCTTTCCATAATTTTAACTTTGTAATTATGAAATGATTGCTCTATTTAGATCCTGAAGCTGGGAGCTGGTCTTCCTTGAGGGCTGATGAGTTTGAAGTTCAGCATGCAGCTTAAAGTGATACGTGATTTAAATTTTATCACAAGGGCCACAGTAAAAGCAGAAAACAAATGATTGATCAAACTGCAGAAATTTCCAGTCAAAACTCTGAAGTCTTGGAAACTGCAAATCTGAGATGATTTGTCCTTTTAAATTGTATAAAATGTGGTTGAAAAAAGATAAGGGAGAGATTAAAACAGATTATAATTACTCTTGGGGTAGTAGTCTTTTAAAATATACATAGAAAATGAAAACAGATTCAAATGTTTAATATAGGTGCTTTCTCTTTTTTAATCTATAGCGTGTGGCAGAATATATTAACCTACAGGAGGAAGAGACATGGGGATACACTGTAAATGACAAGTTTGAAAGAAAATTATAATGTAATTTTCAATAATTTACAATGCCAAAAAATATGACTACAAATTTTAATGTAGGTTCAAACATTATCACTACTGCTTAGAATTTATTTATTATATTTTAATTTATGGTGAGAGAATATTTAGAAATTCCTGTGTACATAAGACAATGTTTTGTTTCAGACTCCGTTTGACTTCTTCCAATACTGAAAAAATAAATAAGGATGGAGTCAGAAAACACGTAAGACACAGATTCCTTCAAAACTAGTTTCTTACCTGGAAAAAGATATCCTTTAGTCACTTTATTTGTATATCAAGAAATTTCATGTACTTGCACCCTAAGTACTTAGAGACATCTGGGGACTCAAAGAAAATCCCTCTTATTTCACCAAGTCTTAACAAATAAAAATATAGCAGTGAATATAACAGCTATTGTTACTAATCTGTCTAATTATTATATTATAATATAATATATAACATAATATAATATTATGTCTAATATTACTAACAGTCATAAAGCAATTAATTATTAAATAATTACTTAGAACTATGCAGTTTAAATTGTACATAATCCTCCCAGAATCTACCTCTTTTCTCTGGTGGTGTTCTGTGGCATCCTTTATGTCCCTTTGGATCCTTAGCCACTTTGGTTTTCCTTGGGAGAATAAAGGTAGCACCATGGGGTAGTTATGGCAAACAACCAGCAAGACTAATTCATTGTCAAAGAGTATGATGGTGATGATTTTCTTCTCAGTTTTGGGTCTATATGGAGTAATTTAATCATGTACCTCATATGTCCTTTTGTCTGGCTCCAAGGCAATGGATGTTTCTGTTCTCCATTCTTATCTTCTGAGATGATTGCAAAAATGTTGCCAGATTCACATTACTGTAACTACATAGCATTGTAATTACGTGTGCAAGTAATATATAAATTCTGAATGCATATTGTGTCTCCAAAAGATATCTTCAATTTCACTGTATTTACTACTGGAGTTTTAGAATTTCTATATACAATAAGTTTTTCAGAATGAGCATCTGGTCTTTCTGGCATACTAAAGTTGAATAAATAAAAATACCTCTTAACCTTTTCCTATGCTCCCAGAAACATCTGCAGTTTTGCACTACATACATAATGTGTTTATTTCCTGTGTGTTGGGTGCCTGGCAAGCTTGTTAGACACACCAGAAAGAAAAAACCAAATATATTCATTCATATGCAGTGCATTTATTTACAAATTTTCATCACTGTTTTGTGTTTGATAACATTCTGTAGCTAAAATGCATCATCAAAATCAAATACTCAAGTAGAATGTCACAATTTAAAATTTGGGGTTTTAAGGGCTGAAACAGAAAGAAATATATTTTCTTAAACCCCTGTAGACACTGTCTTTTAGTTCCCCTGGTCCCCCATGGCTACCCAAGCCATATCAGGTACTTATGGGATCTGTTAATGAGGTCAGAGAACACTTCCAAAATCAAAAAGGGAAAGAAGAAAAGGAACAGATAATCC